>NW_028295682.1:488395-1088395 GCF_964341445.2 Mesoplodon mirus | reverse complement strand
CATTGTGAGCAGAAGGCCAAGGAGCATTCTGATGACATGTGTCATTGAGCTTTGTGATGACAAAGGCATGGAGCATTGTGATGACAAGGGCATGGAGCATTGTGAGCAGAAGGCCAAGGAGCATTCTGATGACATGTGTCATTGAGCTTTGTGATGACAAAGGCATGGAGCATTGTGATTACAGTGGTCTTGAAGCATTGAGATGAAAAGGGCTTGGATCATAGTGATGAAAAAGGCATGGAGCCTTGTCATCACAGGTTTCAAGGAGCTTACATAAAACAAGTGTCAGGGAGAATTTTGAAGACAAGTGTATTGAGGATTGTGATGACAAAAGTCATGGAGCATTGTGATGAGAAACCATGGATAATTGTGATGACGAGCGTCATCGGGCATTGTGATGACAAGTGTTATGGAATATTGTGATCACAAGGGTTTGGAACATTGTTATGACAGAGGTCATGGAGCATTTTGATTTCATTGTGATGACCATAGCATGAAGCATGATGATGGGCATTGTGTATTGTGATGACAGGGTTCATGGATCATTGAGATGAAAAGGGGCATAGTGCATTGTGATTACAGGGGTCTTGGAACATTGTGATGAGAAGGGTCATGGAGCCTTGTGATGACAAGGCCATGGAACATCGTGATGGCAGGGGTCATGGAGCATTGTTAGGACAGGTTTAATGGAGCACTGTGATTGTAAGGGCATGGAGAATTGTGATGAGAAGGCCATGGATCATTCTGATGACATGTGTCATGGAGCTTTATGAAGACAAGTGCATGGAGCAATGTGATGAGAGTGTTCATGGAGCAGTGTGATGACAATTACATGGAACATTGTGATGCCAATGGTCATTGATATTTGTGACGACAAAGGTCAGGGAGCATTTTGGTGGCAAGGGCGCTGTGAATTTTGATGAGAAGGGCAGTGATCATTGTGATGACAGAGTCATGGAGCAATTTAATGAAAAGTGTCATGGAACATTTTGATGACAGGTGTTATGGAACATTGTGATGTCAGGGGTCATGGAGCATTTTGATGAAAAGGGTCATGGAGCATTTTGATGACAGGTGTTATGGAACATTGTGATGTCAGGGGTCATCGAACATTGTGATGATAAGTGCATGTAGCATTGTGGTGACAGGAGTCATGGAACATTGTGATGACAGGGATGAGGGAGTACTGTGACAAATAGTGATGTAGCATTGTGATATCAGTGGTGAGAGAGCATTTTGATGAGAAGTGCATGGAGCATTGTAATGACAAGCTTTATGGAGCACTGTGATGACAAGATTGTGGAGCACTGTGATGACAAGCGCATGGAGCATTGTGATGACATGTGTCATGGAGCATTGTGCTGACAAGCACATGGAGCATTGTGATGACAAGGATCATGGAGCATTGTGCTGAGAAAGGCAGAGAGCATTTTGATGACAAGGGTCAAAGAACATTGAGATGAAAATTTCATGAAGCATTGTGGTTAAAATGGTCACAGAGACTGTTGATGACGAGGGCATGGACCATTGTGATGACAAAGGTCATGAATCATTGTGATGACTGGAGTCACGGAGCATTGTGATGACAGTGGTCATGGAGCATTGTGACAACAAGGGCATGGAGCATTGTGATGACAAGGGCATGGAACACTGGTCTAATAAGTTTCATGAATTATTGTGATGACAGTTGGAATGGCGCATTGTGATGACAAGGGCATGAAGCATTGTGATGACCAGGTCATGCAGTATTGTGAAGACAGGTGTCAGGGAGCATTGTGATGACATATGTAATGGCCCATTGTGATGACAATGGCATGGAGCATTGGGATGCCAAGTGTCATGGAGGATTCAGATGACAAAGGTAATGGAGCATTGTGATGACAATGGCTTGGAGCATTGTGCTGACAAGTGCATGGAGATTTGTGATGACAAGGGTCATGGAGCATTCTGATGACAAACTTTTGGAGTATTCTGATGACAATGCAATGGAGCATTGTGATGTAAACGGCATGGGGCATTGTGATGAAAAGGCATGGAGCCTTTTCGTGACAGGGTTCAAGGAGCATTCTGATGACAAGTGTCACGGAGCATTGTGATGACAAGTGTATTGAGCATTGTGATGACAAAGGTCATGGAGCATTGTGATGAAAAGAGCATGGAGTATTGTGATGACAGGCATCATGGAGTGTTGTGATGACATGTTTTATGGAACATTGTGATCACAAGATTTTGGAGCATTGTGATGACAGAGGTCATGGATCATTTTGACTTCAAGGAGCATGGAGCATTCTGATGACAAGGGCATGAAGCAATGTGATCCCAAGTTTCATGGAGGATTGTGATGACAATGGAAATGGAGTATTGTGATGACAAGCACATAGAGCATTGTAATGACAAGGTCATGTAGCATTTTTTTGACAAAGGCATGGAGCATTGTGATGACAGGTGTCATGGAGCACTGTGATGACAAGCATCACAGAGCGTTGTGTATACAGGGGTTATGGAGCATTGGGTTGACAAGGGCATGGATCATTGTGATGACAAGTGTCATGGAGCATTGGGATGACTCGGGAATGGAGTATTTTGATGACAAGTGTCTCGGATCATTGTGTTGTCAGGTGTCATGGAATGTTGTGATGACAGTGGTCATGGAGAATTGTGATGATATTGGTCATGGTGCATTGCGATGACAAAGGAATGGAGCATGTTGATGACAAAGTCCTGGAGCATTGTGATAAGAAGACCATGGAGACTTTTGATGAGAAGTCTCATGGAGCATTCTGTTGAAAAGGGGCATGGAGCATTGTGATTACAGCGGTCTTGGAGCATTGTGATGACAAGGGCATGAATCATGGTGATGAGAAGACCTTGGAGCATTCTGATGACATGCGTCATGGAGCTTTGTGATGACAAGGGTAGGAAGCATTGTGATTACAGGTGTCTTGGAGCATTGTGATGAAAAGGGCATGGATTATTGTGATGAAAACGGCATGGAGCCTTGTAATGACATGGTTCAAGGTGCATACTGACGACAACTGTCATGGAGCATTGTGATGACAAGTGTTTCGAGCATTGTGATGACAAAGATCATGGAACATTGTGATGAGAAGTCCATGGATAATTGTGATGACGAGCGTCATGGGGCATTGTGATGACAAGTTTCATGGAGCCTTGTGATGACAAGGCCGTGTAACGTTTTGATGGCAGGGGTCATGGAGCATTGTTATGACAGGGGTAATGGAGCATTTTGATGAGAAGGGCATGGAACATTGGTCTGAAATATTTCATGGAGTATTGTGATGAGAGTGGCATGGTGCATTGTGATGACAAGGGCATGGAACACTGTGATACATGGGTCATGGGCCAAGGAGCTTTGTGATGAAAAATCATAGAGCATTGTGATGACAAGGGCATGGAGCATTGTGATGGCAGGGACATGGAGCATTGTTATGACCGTGGCATGGAGCATTGTGATGAGAAGTCCATGGAGACTTGTGATGACAAGTCTCATGGAGCATTCTGATGAAAACTGTCATGGAGCATTGTGATTACAGGAGACTTGGAGCACTGTGATGACTAGGGCATGGAGCATTGTGATGAGAAGGCCATGGAGCATTCTGATGACATGCGTCATGGAGTTTTGTGATGACATTTGCAAGGAGCATTGTGATTACAGGGATCGTGGAGCATTGTGAAGAAAAGTTCATGGATCATTTTGATGAAAACGGCATGGAGCCTTGTCATGATAGTATTCAAGGAGCATACTGATGACAAGGGTCAGGGAGCATTGTGATGACAACTGTGTTGAGCATTGTGTTGACAAAGATCATGGAGCATTGTGATAAGAAGACCATGGATAATTGTGATGATGAGCGTCATGGAGTGTTTTCATGATAAGTGTTATGCAACATTGTGATCACAAGGGTTTGGAGCATTATGATGACAGAGGTCATGCAGAATATTGATTTCACTGTGATGACAATAGCCTGAAGCATTATGATGATGGGCATGGTGCATTGTGATTACAGGGTTCATGGAGCATTGAGATGAAAAGCGGCAAGGAGCATTGTGATTACAAGGGTCTTGGAGCATTGTGATGACAAGGGCATGGAGCATTGTCATGAGAAGGTCATGGAACATTCTGATGACATGCGTCATGGAGCTATGTGATGACAAGGGAATGGAGCATTGTGATTTCAGGGGTGTTGAGCATTGTGATGAGAAGTGTCATGGAATCTTGTGATGATTAGGCCGTGGAACATTGTGATGGCGGTGGTCATGGTGCATTGTTATGACAGGGGTAATGGAGCATTGTGATGAGAAGGGTATGGAATATTGGTCTGAAATGTTTCATGGATTATTGTGAGGAGAGTGGGCATGGAGCATTGTGATGACAAGTGCACGGAACACTGTGATACATGTGTCATGCAGGACTGTCATGAAAAGGGCATGGAACATTGTGATGAGAAGGGCATCGAGAATTGTGATGACAAGTGTCATGGAGCTTTGTGATGACAAGGGCATGGAGCAATGTGATGAGAGCGTTCATGGAGCATTGTGAGGACAATGTCATGGAGCATTGTGATGCCAAGGGTCATGGAGCTTTGTGATGACAAGTCATGGAGCATTTTGATGACAAGGGCTTGGTGCATTGTGATGAGAAGGGCAGGGAGCATTTTGATGACCGGGTCATGCAGCAATTTGATAAAAAGTGTAATGGAATATTTTGATGGCAGGGGTTATAGAACATTGTGATGCCAAGGGTCATGGAGCTTTGGGATGAAAAGTGTCATGGAGCATTTTGATGACAGGTGTTATGGAACATTGTGATGTCAGGGGTCATGGTACATTGTGATGATAAAGGGATGTAGCATTGTGATGACAGGGTCATGGAACATTGTGATTACAGGGGTGAGGGCGTATTGTGATGACTAGTGATGGAACATTGTGATATCACTTGTGAGAGAGCATTTTGATGAGAAGAGCATGGACCATTGTGATTACAAGATTTATGGAGCATTGCAATGACAAAGTTGTGAAACGTTGTGAGGAAATGTGCGTGGCACGTTGTGATGACAATGGTCATGGAGCACTGTTCTGACAAAGACATGGTGCATTGTGATGACAAGTGTCACAGAGAATTGTGATGAAAACTTCATGGAGCATTGTGGTTACAAAGGTCACAGAGCCTTGTGATGACGTGGGCATGGACCATTTTGATGACAAACGTTATGAAGCACTGAGATGACTGGAGTCATGGAGCATTGTGATGACAGGGGTCAATGAACAATGTGATGACAAGGGCATGGAGCATTGTGTTGACAGGGGAATGGAGCATTGGTCTGACAAGTTTCATAGATTATTGTGATGACCTTGGGCATGGTGCATTGTGATGACAAGGGCATGGAGCATTGTGATGAGAAGGTCATGGAGTATTGTGAAGACAGGTGTCAGGGAGCATTGTGATGACATATGTCATAGTCCACTGCGATGACAATGGCATGGAGCACTGTGATGCCGAATGTAATGGAGGATTGTGATGACAAATATAATGGAGCATTGTGATGGTTACGGCTTGGAGCATTATGATGATAAGGGCCATTGAAAATTTTCATGACAAGGTCGTGAAGCATTGTGATGAAAAATTCCTGGAGCATTTTGATGACAAAACCATGGAGCCTTGTGATGACAAGTCTCTTGGAGCATACTGATGAAAAGGGGCATGGAGTATTGTGATTACAGGGGTCTTGGAACATTGTGATGACAAGGGCATGAAGCATTGTGAGGAGAAGACCAAGGAGCATTCTGATGGCATGCATCATTGTGCTTTGTGATGACAAGGGCATGGAGCCCTGTGATTACATGGGTTTTGGAGCATTGTGATGAAAAGTGCATGGAACATTGAGATGAAAAAAGCATGGAGCCTTGTCATGACAGGATTCAAGCAGCATACAGACAACAAGTGTCAGGGAGCATTTTGATGACCAGTGTATTGAGCATTGTGATGACAAACGTCATGGAGCCTTGTGATGAGAAGACCATGGATAATTGTGATGACGAGTGTCATGGGGCATTGTGATGACAAGTGATATGGAATATTGTGATCACAAGTGTTTGGAGCATTGTTATGACAGAGGTCATGGAGCATTTTGATTTCATTGTGATGACAATAGCATGAAGCATTATGATGATGGGCATGGTGCATTGTGATGATAGGGTTCATGGAACATTGAGACGAAAAGGGGCATAGAGCATTGTGATTACAGGGTTCTTGGAGCATTGTGATGAGAAGGGTCATGGAGCTTTGTGATGACAAGGCCATGGAACATCGTGATGGCAGGGGTCATGGAGCATTGTTATGAAAGTGGTAATGGAGCATTGTGATGGCAAGGTCGTGGAGCATCGTGATGAGAAGGCCATGGAGCATTGTGATGACATGCGTCATGGAGCTTTGTGAAGACAAGGGCATGGAGCAATGTGATGAGAGTGTTCATGGACCATTTTGATGACAATGACATGGAGCATTGTGATGCCAAGGGTCTTGGATATTTTTGATGAAAAAGGTCATGGAGCATTTGATAGCAAGGGCATTGTGCATTGTGATGAGAAGGGCAGGGAGCATTGTGATGACAGGGTCATGGAGCAATTTGATGAAAAGTGTCATGGAACATTTTGATGACAGTTGTTATGGAACACTGTGATGTCAGGGGTCATCGAACATTGTGATGATAAGTGCATGTAGCATTGTGATGAGAGGAATCATGGAATATTGTGATGACAGGAGTGAGGGAATATTGTGAGAAATAGTGATGTAGCATTGTGATATCAGTGGAGAGAGAGCATTTTGATGAGATGTGCAAGGAGCATTGTGATGACAAATTTTATGGAGCATTGTGATGACAAAATTGTGGAGCACTGTGATGACAAGCGCATGGAGCATTGTGATGACAAGTGTCAAAGAGCATTGTGATGAAAAGTTCATGGAGCATTGTGGTTAAAAATGTCAGAGAGCCTTGTGATGACGCGGGCATGGACCATTATGATGACAAACGTTATGAAGCATTGAGATGACTGGAGTCACGGAGCATGGTGATGACCGGGGTCATGGAGCATTGTGATAACAAGGGCATGGAGCATTGTGATGAGAGGGGCATGGAACATTGGTCTAATAAGCTTCATGGATTATTACGATGACAGTTGGAATGGCGCATTGTGATGACAAGGGCATGGAGCATTGTGATGACCAGGTCATGCAGTATTGTGAAGACAGGTGTCCGGGAGCATTGGGATGACATATGTAATGGCCCATTGCGATGACAATGGCATGGAGCATTGTGATGCCAAATGTCATGGATCATTGTGATGACAATGGCTTGCAACTTTGTTATGACAAGTGTCAGGGAGCATTGTGCTGACAAGTGCATGGAGAATTGTGATGACAAGGGTCATGGAGCATTCTCATGACAAGCTTGTGGAGTATTTTGTTGACAATGGCATGGAGCATTGTGATGAAAACGGCATGGGACATTGTGATGAAAACGGCATGGAGCCTTTTCGTGACAGGGTTCAAGGAGCATTCTGATGACAAGTGTCAGGGAGCATTGTGATGACAAGTGTATTGAGAATAGTGATGACAAAGGTCATAGAGCATTGTGATGAAAAGGGCATGGAGTATTGTGAAGACAGGCATCATGGAGCGTTGTGATGACAAGTGTTATGGAACACTCTGATCACAAGTGTTTGGAGCATTGTGATGAGAGAGGTCATGGATCATTTTGATTTCAAAGAGCATGGAGCATTGTGATGACAAGGGCATGAAACAATGTGATCCCAAGTTTCATGGAGGATTGTGATGACAATGGAAATGGAGTATTGTAATGCCAAGTGTCTTGGAGGATTCTGATGACAAATGTAATGGAGCATTGTGATGACAATGGCTTAGAGCATTGTGATGAAAATGGTCATGGAGCATTGTGCTGACAATGCATGGAGAAGTGTGATGACAAGGGTCATGGAGCATTCTGATGACAAGCTTGTGGAGTATTTTGATGACAATTGCATGGAACATTGTGATGACATGTGTCATGGAGCACTGTGATGACAAGCGTCACGGAGCTTTGTGAATATAGGGGTCATGGACCATTGGGATGACAAGGGCATGGAATATTGTGATGACAAGGGTCATGGAGCCCTGGGCTGAAAATGTTCATGGAGTGTTGTGATGACACGGGTCATGCAGCATTGTGATGACTAGGGAATGGAGAATTGTGATGACAAGTGCCAAGTATCACTGTGTTGTCAGGTGTCATGGAGTGTTGTGATGACAGTGGTCATGGAGCATTATGATGACAAGGGAATGGAGCATGATGATGACAAGGTCCTGGAGCACTGTGATGAAAAGTCCATGGAGACTTTTGATGACAAATCTCATGGAGCATTGTGATTAAAAGGGGCATGGAGCATTGTGATTACAGGGTTCTTGGAGCAATATGATGACTAGGGCATGGAGCAATGTGATGAGAAGGCCATGGAAAATTTCTGATGACATACGTCATGGAGTTTTGTGATGACAAGGGCATGGAGCATTGTGATGACAAGGGCATGGAACATTGTGATGACCAGGTCATGCAGTATTGTGAAGACAGGTGTCAGGGAGCATTGTGATGACATATGTAATGGCCCAATGTGATGACAATGGCATGGAGCATTGTGATGCCAAGTGTCATGGAAGATTCTGATGACAAATGTAATGGAGCATTGTGATGACAATGGCTTGGAGCATTGTGATGACAAGTGTCAGGGAACATTGTGCTGACAAGTGCATGTAGTACTGTGATGACAAAGGTCATGGAGCATTCTGATGACAAGCTTGTGGAGTATTTTGATGACAATGGCATGGAGCATTGAAATGAAAATGGCATGGGTCATTGTGATGAAAGAGGCATGGAGCCTTTTCGTGACAGGGTTCAAGGAGCATTCTGATGACAAGTGTCAGGGAGCTTTGTGATGACAAGTGTATTGAGAATTGTGATGACAAATGTCATGGAGCATTGGGATGAAAAGGGCATGGAATATTGTGATGACAGGCATCATGGAGCATTGTGATGACTAGTGTTATGGAACATTGTGATCACAAGGGTTTGGAGCATTGTGATGACAGACGTCATGGATCATTTTGATTTCAAGGAGCAGGGAGCATTTTGATGACAGGGGTATGAAGCAATGTGATCCCAAGGTTCATTGAGGATTGTGATGACAATGGAAATGGAGTATTGTGATGACAAGCGCATAGAGCATTGTAATGACAATGTCATGTAGCATTTTGCTGACAAAGACATGGAGCATTGTGATGACATGTGTCATGGAGCACTGTGATGACAAGAGTCACGGAGCATTGTGAATACAGGGGTCATGGAGCATTGTAATGACAAGGGTCATGGAGCACTGGGCTGAAAAAGTTCATGGAGTGTTGTGGTGACAGGGGTCATGAAGCATTGTGAAGACTAGGGAATGGAGCATTGTGATGACAAGAGTCCCAGATCATTGTGTTGTCAGGTGTCATGGAGTGTTTTCATGACAGTGGTCATGGAGAATTGTGATGATATTGGCCATGGATCATTGTGATGAGTAGGACATGGAGCATTGTGATGAGAAGATCATGGATAATTGTGATGATGAGCATCATGGCGTGTTGTGATGATAAGTATTATGGAACATTGTGATCACAAGGGTTTGGAGCATTATGATGACAGAGTTCATGGAGAATATTGATTTCATTGTGATTACAATAGCCTGAAGCATTATGATAATGGGCATGGTGAATTGTGATGACAGGTTTCATGGAGCATTGAGATGAAAAGGGGCATGGAGCATTGTGATTAAAAGGGTCTTGTAACACTGTGATGACAAGGGCATGGAGCATTGTGATGAAAAGGCCATGGAACATTCTGATGACATGCGTCATGGAGCTTTGTGATGACAAGGGCATGGAGCATTGTGATTTCAGTGGTCTTAAACATTGTGATGACAAGTGTCATGGAACCTTGTGATGATTAGGCCGTGGAACAATTTGATGGCAAAGGTCATGGTGCATTTTTATGACAGGGGTAATGCAAGATTTTGATGAGAAGGGCATGGAACATTTGTCTGACATATTTCATGGATTATTGTGATGAGAGTGGGCATGGAGCATTGTGATGACAAGGGCCCGGAGCACTGTGATACATGGGTCATACAGGATTGTAATGACAAAGGCATGGAGAATTGTGATGAGAAGGGCATCGAGCATTGTGATGACAAGTATCAGGGAGCTTTGTGATGACATGGGCATGGATCATTGTGATGAAAAGGCCATGAAACCATCTGATGACATGCGTCATGGAGCTTTGTGATGACAAGGTCATGGAGCATTGTGATTTCAGGGGTCTTAAGCATTGTGATGACAAGTGCCATGGAACCTTGTGATGACTAGGCCGTGGAACATTTTGATGGCAAGGGTCATGGTGCATTGTTATGACAGTGTTAATGGAGGATTTTGATGAGAAGGGCACGGAACTTTGGTCTGAAATATTTCATGGATTATTGTGATGAGAGTGGGCATGGAGCATTGTGATGACAAGGGCCCGGAGCACTGTGATACATGGGTCATGCAGGGTTGTAATGACAAAGGAATGGAGCATTGTGATGAGAAGGGCATCGAGCATTGTTATGACAATTATCAGGGAGCTTTGTGATGACAAGGGCATGGAGCAATGTGATAAGAGGGTTCATGGAGCATTATGATGACAATGACATGGAGCATTGTGATGCCAAGGGTCATGGAGTTTGTGATGAAAAGTCATGGAGCATTTTGATGTCAAGGGCATGGTGCATTGTGATGAGAAAGGGAGGGAGCATTTTGATGGCCGGGTCATGCAGCAATTTGATGAAAAGTGTAAAGGAATATTTTGTTGGCAGGGGTTATAAAACATTGTGATGTCAGGGGTCTTGGAACTTTGGGAAGAAAAGGGTCATGGAGCATTTTGATGACAGGGGTTATGGAACATTGTGATGTCAGGGGTCATGGAACATTGTGATGATAAGGGGATATAGCATTGTGATGACAGGGTCATGGAACATTGTGATTACAGGGGTGAGGGAGTATTGAGATGACTAGTGATGGAACATTGTGATATCTCATGTGAGAGAGCATTTGGATGAGAAGTGCATGGAGCATTGTGATTACAAGCTTTATGGAGCATAGCGATGACAAGGTTGTGGATAATTGTGATGAAAAGCACATGGCACATTGTGATGACAAGGGTCATGGAGCATTGTTCTGACAAAGACATGGAGCATGGTGATGATAAGGTTCACGGAACATTGTGATGAAATGTTCATGGAGCACTGTGGATACAAATGTCACAGAGCCTTGTGTTGAGGTGGGCATGGACCGTTCTGATGACAAACTTTATGAAGCAGTGTGATGACTGGACTCACGGTGCACTGAGATGACAGGGGTCATGGAGCATTGTGATGACAAGCGCATGGAGCATTGCTCTAATAAGTTTCAGGGATTATTGTGATGACAGTGGGAATGGAGCATTGTGATGACAAGGGCATGGAGCATTGTGATGACCAGGTCATGCAGTATTGTGAAGAGAGGTGTCAGGGAGCATTGTGATGACATATGTAATGGCCCATTGTGATGGCATTGGCATGGAGCATTGTGATGCCAGTTGTCATGGAGGATTCTGATGACAAATGTAATGGAGCATTGTGATGACAATGGCTTGGAGCATTGTGATGACAAGGGTCACGGAGCATTGTGCTGACAAGTGCATGGAGAATTGTGATGACAAGGGTCATGGAGCATTCTGATGACAAGCTTGTGGAGTATTTTGATGACAATGGCATGGAGCATTGTGATGAAAATTGCATGGGGCTTTGTGATGAAAAAGACATGGAGCCTTTTCGTGACAGGGTTCAAGGAGCATTCTGATGACAAGTGTCAGGGAGCATTGTGATGACAAGTGTATTGAGCATTGTGATGACAAAGGTCATGGAGCATTGTGATGAAAAGGGCATGGAGTATTGTGGTGACAGGCATCTTGGAGCGTTGTGATGACAAGTGTTATGGAACATTGTGATCACAAGGGTTTGAAGCATTGTGATGACAGAGGTCATGGATCATTTTGATTTCAAGGAGCATGGAGAATTGTGATGACAAGGGCATGAAGCAAAGTGATCCCAAGGTTCATCGAGGATTGTGATGACAATGGTAATGGAGTATTGTGATGACAAGCGCATAGAGCATTGTAATGACAAGGTCATGTAGCATTTTGCTGACAAAGGCATGGAGCATTGTGATGACAGGTGTCATGGAGCACTGTGATGACAAGCATCACGGAGCCTTGTGAATACAGGGGTCATGGAGCATTGGGATGACAAGGGCATGGATCATTGGGATGACAAGGGTCATGGAGAATTGGGCTGAAAATGTTCATGGAGTATTGTGATGACAGGGGTCATGGAGCATTGTGATTACAGGGGTCTTGGAGCATTGTGATGATATTTGTCATGGAGCTTTGTGATGAGAAGGTCATGGAGCATTGGGCTGAAAATGTTCATGGAGTATTGTGATGACAGCGGTCATGGAGGATTGTGATGACAAGGGAAAGGAGCGTGGTGATGACAAGGTCCTGGAGCATTGTGATGAGAAGACCATGGAGACTTGTGATGACAATTCTCATGGAGCATTCTGATGAAAAGTGGCATGGAGCATTGTGATTACAGGGGTCTTGGAGCATTGTGATGACAAGGGCATGGAGCACTGTGAGGAGAAGGCCATGAAACATTCTGATGACATGCGTCATGGAGCTTTGTGATGACAAGGGCATGGAGCATTGTGATTAGAGTGATCTTGGAGCATTGTGATGACAAGGGTCATGGAGCCTTGTGATGGCAAGGCCGTGGAACATTGTGATGGCAGGGGTCATGGAGCATTGTTATGACAGAAGTAATGGAGCATGGTGATGAGAATGGCATTGAGCATTGGTCTGAAATGTTTCATGGATTACTGTGATGAGAGTGGGCATGGAGAATTGTGATGACAAGGGCACCGTACACGGTGATACATGGGTCATGGGCGATTGTAATGACAAGAGCATGGAGCATTGTGATGAGAAGGGCATCGAGCATTGTGATGACAAGTGTCATGGAGATGTGTGATGACAAGGGCATGGAGCAATGTGATGAGAGGGTAATGGAACATTGTGATGACAATGACATGGAGCATTGTGTTGCCAAGGGTCATGGTGATTTGTGATGACAAAGGTCATGGAGCATTTTGATGACAAGGGTGTGGTGCATTGTGATGAGAAGGGCAGGGATCATTTTGATGACAGGTTCATGCAGTAATTTGATGAAAAGTGTAATGGAACATTTTGATGAAAGGGGTTATAGAACATTGTGATGCCAGGGGTCATGGAGCTTTAGGATGAAAAGGGTGATGGAGCATTTTGATGACAGGGGTTATGGAACATTGTGATGTCAGGGGTCAGGGAACATTGTGCTGATAAGGGGATGTAGCATTGTGAATGACAGGGGTCATGGAACATTGTGATAACAGGGGTGAGGGAGGATTGTGATGACTAGTGATGGAACATTGTGATATCTCATGTGAGAGAGCATTTGGATGAGAAGTGCATGGAGCATTGTGATTACAAGGTTTATGGAGCATAGCGATGACAAGGTTGTGGATCATTGTGATGAAAAGCGCATGGCACATTGTGATGACAAGGGTCATGGAGCATTGTTCTGACAAAGACATGGAGCATTGTGATGACAAGGGTCACGGAGCATTGTGATGAAAAGTTCATGGAGCATTGTGGTTACAAAGGTCACAGAGCCTTGTGATGACGCGGGCATGGACCGTTGTGATGACAAACGTTATGAAGCATTGTGATGACTGGAGTCACGGAGTATTGTGATGACAGGGTTCATGGAGCATTCTGATGACAAGGGCATGGAGCATTGTGATGACAGGGGCATGGAGCATTGGTCTGACAAGTTTCATAGATTATTGTGATGACAGTGGATATGGTGCACTGTGATGACAAGGCCATGGAGCATTGTGATGACAAGGGCATGGAGTATTGTGAAGACAGGTGTCAGGCAGCATTGTGATGACATATGTCATGGTCCATTGCGATGACAATGGCATGGAGCATTGTGATGCCAAATGTAATGGAGGATTGTGATGACAAATATAATGGAGCATTGTGATGACTAGGGCTTGGAGCATTATGATGACAAGGGCCATTGAGAATTTTCATGACAATGTCGTGAAGCATTGTGATGACAAAGTCCTGGAACATTGTTATGAGAAAACCATGGAGCCTTGTGATGACAGGTCTCATGGAGCATACTGATGAAAAGGGGCATGGAGCATTCTGATTACACGGGTCTTGGAACATTGTGATAACAAGGGCATGGAGCATTGTGATGACAAGGGCATGGAGTATTGTGATGACAGGCATCATGGAGCGTTATGATGACAAGTGTTATGGATCATTGTGATCACAAGGGTTTGGAGAATTGCGATGACAGAGGTCATGGATCATTTTGATTTCAAGGAGCATGGAGCATTGTGATGACTAGGGCATGAAGCATTGTGATCCCAAGGTTCTTGGAGGATTGTGATGACAATGGTAATGGAGTATTGTGACGAAAAGCGCATAGAGCATTTTAATGACAAGGTCCTGTAGCATTTTACTGACAAAGCATGGAGCATTGTGATGACAGGTGTCATGGAGCACTGTGATGACAAGCGTCACAGAGCACTGTGAATACAAGGGTCATGGAGCATTGGGATGACAAGGTCATGGATCATTGTGATGACAATTGTCATGGAGCATTGGGCTGAAAACGTTCATGGAGTATTGTGATGACAGGGGTCATGGAGCATTGTGATTACAGGGGTCTTGGAGCATTGTGATGACAAGAGTCCCGGGTCATTGTGTTGTCAGGTGTCATGGAGTGTTGTGATGACAGTGGTCATGGAGCATTGTGATGATATTGGTCATAGAGCATTGTGATGAGAAGATCATGTAGCATATTGCTGAAAATATTCATGGAGTATTGTGATGACAGCGGTCATGGAGGATTGTGATGACAAGGGAAAGGAGCGTGGTGATGACAAGGTCCTGGAGCATTGTGATGAGAAGACCATGGAGACTTGTGATGACAATTCTCATGGAGCATTCTGATGAAAAGTGGCATGGAGCATTGTGATTACAGGGGTCTTGGAGCATTGTGATGACAAGGGCATGGAGCACTGTGAGGAGAAGGCCATGAAACATTCTGATGACATGCGTCATGGAGCTTTGTGATGACAAGGGCATGGAGCATTGTGATTAGAGTGATCTTGGAGCATTGTGATGACAAGGGTCATGGAGCCTTGTGATGGCAAGGCCGTGGAACATTGTGATGGCAGGGGTCATGGAGCATTGTTATGACAGAGGTAATGGAGCATTGTGATGAGAAGGGCATTGAGCATTGGTCTGAAATGTTTCATGGATTACTGTGATGAGAGTGGGCATGGAGAATTGTGATGACAAGGGCACCGTACACGGTGATACATGGGTCATGGGCGATTGTAATGACAAGAGCATGGAGCATTGTGATGAGAAGGGCATCGAGCATTGTGATGACAAGTGTCATGGAGATGTGTGATGACAAGGGCATGGAGCAATGTGATGAGAGGGTAATGGAACATTGTGATGACAATGACATGGAGCATTGTGTTGCCAAGGGTCATGGTGATTTGTGATGACAAAGGTCATGGAGCATTT
The DNA here is from genome assembly GCF_964341445.2 of Mesoplodon mirus. Lineage (NCBI taxonomy): Eukaryota > Metazoa > Chordata > Mammalia > Artiodactyla > Ziphiidae > Mesoplodon > Mesoplodon mirus. Next base: position 1,072,562 of record NW_028295682.1, on the reverse strand, counting down.
TGATGACAAGGGTGTGGTGCATTGTGATGAGAAGGGCAGGGATCATTTTGATGACAGGTTCATGCAGTAATTTGATGAAAAGTGTAATGGAACATTTTGATGAAAGGGGTTATAGAACATTGTGATGCCAGGGGTCATGGAGCTTTAGGATGAAAAGGGTGATGGAGCATTTTGATGACAGGGGTTATGGAACATTGTGATGTCAGGGGTCAGGGAACATTGTGCTGATAAGGGGATGTAGCATTGTGAATGACAGGGGTCATGGAACATTGTGATAACAGGGGTGAGGGAGGATTGTGATGACTAGTGATGGAACATTGTGATATCTCATGTGAGAGAGCATTTGGATGAGAAGTGCATGGAGCATTGTGATTACAAGGTTTATGGAGCATAGCGATGACAAGGTTGTGGATCATTGTGATGAAAAGCGCATGGCACATTGTGATGACAAGGGTCATGGAGCATTGTTCTGACAAAGACATGGAGCATTGTGATGACAAGGTTCACGGAGCATTGTGATGAAAAGTTCATGGAGCATTGTGGTTACAAAGGTCACAGAGCCTTGTGATGACGCGGGCATGGACCGTTGTGATGACAAACGTTATGAAGCATTGTGATGACTGGAGTCACGGAGTATTGTGATGACAGGGTTCATGGAGCATTCTGATGACAAGGGCATGGAGCATTGTGATGACAGGGGCATGGAGCATTGGTCTGACAAGTTTCATAGATTATTGTGATGACAGTGGATATGGTGCACTGTGATGACAAGGCCATGGAGCATTGTGATGACAAGGGCATGGAGTATTGTGAAGACAGGTGTCAGGCAGCATTGTGATGACATATGTCATGGTCCATTGCGATGACAATGGCATGGAGCATTGTGATGCCAAATGTAATGGAGGATTGTGATGACAAATATAATGGAGCATTGTGATGACTAGGGCTTGGAGCATTATGATGACAAGGGCCATTGAGAATTTTCATGACAATGTCGTGAAGCATTGTGATGACAAAGTCCTGGAACATTGTGATGAGAAAACCATGGAGCCTTGTGATGACAGGTCTCATGGAGCATACTGATGAAAAGGGGCATGGAGCATTCTGATTACACGGGTCTTGGAACATTGTGATAACAAGGGCATGGAGCATTGTGATGACAAGGGCATGGAGTATTGTGATGACAGGCATCATGGAGCGTTATGATGACAAGTGTTATGGATCATTGTGATCACAAGGGTTTGGAGAATTGCGATGACAGAGGTCATGGATCATTTTGATTTCAAGGAGCATGGAGCATTGTGATGACTAGGGCATGAAGCATTGTGATCCCAAGGTTCTTGGAGGATTGTGATGACAATGGTAATGGAGTATTGTGACGAAAAGCGCATAGAGCATTTTAATGACAAGGTCCTGTAGCATTTTACTGACAAAGCATGGAGCATTGTGATGACAGGTGTCATGGAGCACTGTGATGACAAGCGTCACAGAGCACTGTGAATACAAGGGTCATGGAGCATTGGGATGACAAGGTCATGGATCATTGTGATGACAATTGTCATGGAGCATTGGGCTGAAAACGTTCATGGAGTATTGTGATGACAGGGGTCATGGAGCATTGTGATTACAGGGGTCTTGGAGCATTGTGATGACAAGAGTCCCGGGTCATTGTGTTGTCAGGTGTCATGGAGTGTTGTGATGACAGTGGTCATGGAGCATTGTGATGATATTGGTCATAGAGCATTGTGATGAGAAGATCATGTAGCATATTGCTGAAAATATTCATGGAGTATTGTGATGACATGGGTCATGGTGCATTCTGATGACAAGGGAATGGAGCATGGTGATGAGAATGTCCTGGAGCATTGTGATGAGATGACCATGGAGACTTGTGATGACAAGTCTCATGGAGCATTCTGATGAAAAGGGGCATGGAGCATTGTGATTACAGGGGTCTTGGAGCATTGTGATGACAAGGGCATGGAGCATTTTGAGGAGAAGGCCATGGAACATTCTGATGGCATGCATCATGGAGCTTTGTGATGACAAGGGCATGTAGCTTTGTGATTACAGGGGTCTTGGAGCATTGTGATGACAAGGGTCATGGAGCCTTGTGATGACAAGGCTGTGGAACATTGTGATGGCAGGTATCATGGAGCATTGTTATGACAGAGGTAATGGATCATTGTGATAAGAAGGGCATTGAACATTGGTCTGAAATGTTCCATGGATTATTGTGATGAGAGTGTACATGGAGCATTGTGATGAGAAGGGCACGGTACACTGTGATACATGGGTCATGGGGGATTGTAATGACAAGGGCATGGAGCATTGTGATGAGAAGGGCATCGAGCATTGTGATGACAAGTGTCATGGATCTTTGTGATGACAAGGGCATGGAGCAATGTGATGAGAGGGTTCATGGAGCATTGTGGTGACAATGTCATGGAGCATTGTGATGCCAAGGGCCATGGAGCTTTGTGATGACAAAGGTCATGGAGCATTTTGATGACAAGGGTGTGGTGCATTGTGTTGAGAAGGGCAGGGAGCATTTTGATGACATGGTCATGCAGCAATTTGATGAAAATTGTAGTGGAACATTTTGATGACAGGGGTTATAGAACATTGTGATGCCAGGGGTCATGGAGCTTTGCGATGAAAAGGGTGATGGAGCATTTTGATGACAGGGGTTATGGAACATTGTGATGTCAGGGTTCATGGAACATTGTGCTGATAAGGGGATGTAGCATTGTGAATGACAGGGGTCATGGAACATTGTGATAACAGGGGTGAGGGGGGATTGTGATGACTAGTGATGGAACATTGTGGTATCTCATGTGAGAGAGCATTTGGATGAGAAGTGCATGGAGCATTGTGATTACAAGGTTTATGGATCATAGCGATGACAAGGTTGTGGATCATTGTGATGAAAAACACATGGCACATTGTGATGACAAGGGTCATGGAGCATTGTTCTGACAAAGACATGGAGCATTGTGATGACAAGGTTCACGGAGCATTGTGATGAAATGTTCATGGAGCATTGTGGTTACAAATGTCACAGAGCCTTGTGTTGAGGCGGGCATGGACCGTTCTGATGACAAACGTTATGAAGCAGTGTGATGACTGGAGTCACGGAGCATTGTGATGACAGGGGTCATGGAGCATTGTGATGACAAGCGCATGGAGCATTGCTCTAATAAGTTTCAGGGATTATTGTGATGACAGTGGGAATGGAGCATTGTGATGACATGGGCATGGAGCATTGTGATGACCAGGTCATGCAGTATTGTGAAGAGAGGTGTCAGGGAGCATTGTGATGACATATGTAATGGCCCATTGTGATGACAATGGCATGGAGCATTGTGATGCCAATTGTCATGGAGGATTCTGATGACAACGGTAATGGAGCATTGTGATGACAATGGCTTGGAGCATTGTGATGACAAGGGTCAGGGAGCATTGTGCTGACTAGTGCATGGAGAATTGTGATGACAAGGGTCATGGAGCATTCTGATGACAAGCTTGTGGAGTATTTTGATGACAATGGCATGGAGCATTGTAATGAAAATTGCATGGGGCTTTGTGATGAAAAAGACATGGAGCCTTTTCGTGACAGGGTTCCAGGAGCATTCTGATGACAAGTGTCAGGGAGCATTGTGATGACAAGTGTATTGAGAATTGTGATGACAAAGGTCATGGAGCATTGTGATGAAAAGGGCATGGAGTATTGTGGTGACAGACATCATGGAGCGTTGTGATGACAAGTGTTATGGAACATTGTGATCACAAGTGTTTGAAGCATTGTGATGACAGAGGTCATGGATCATTTTGATTTCAAGGAGCATGGAGCATTGTGATGACAAGGGCATGAAGCAAAGTGATCCCAAGGTTCATCGAGGATTGTGATGACAATGGTAATGGAGTATTGTGATGACAAATGCATAGAGCATTGTAATGACAAGGTCATGTAGCATTTTGCTGACAAAGGCATGGAGCATTGTGATGACAGGTGTCATGGAGCACTGTGATGACAAGCGTCACGGAGCCTTGTGAATACAGGGGTCATGGAGCATTGGGATGACAAGGGCATGGATCATTGTGATGACAAGGGTCATGGAGAATTGGGCTGAAAATGTTCATGGAGTATTGTGATGACAGGGGTCATGGAGCATTGTGATTACAGGGGTCTTGGAGCATTGTGATGACAAGGGTCATGGAGCCTTGTGATGACAAGGCTGTGGAACATTGTGATGGCAGGTATCATGGAGCATTGTTATGACAGAGGTAATGGATCATTGTGATAAGAAGGGCATTGAACATTGGTCTGAAATGTTCCATGGATTATTGTGATGAGAGTGTACATGGAGCATTGTGATGAGAAGGGCACGGTACACTTTGATACATGGGTCATGGGGGATTGTAATGACAAGGGCATGGAGCATTGTGATGAGAAGGGCATCGAGCATTGTGATGACAAGTGTCATGGATCTTTGTGATGACAAGGGCATGGAGCAATGTGATGAGAGGGTTCATGGAGCATTGTGGTGACAATGTCATGGAGCATTGTGATGCCAAGGGCCATGGAGCTTTGTGATGACAAAGGTCATGGAGCATTTTGATGACAAGGGTGTGGTGCATTGTGTTGAGAAGGGCAGGGATCATTTTGATGACATGGTCATGCAGCAATTTGATGAAAATTGTAGTGGAACATTTTGATGACAGGGGTTATAGAACATTGTGATGCCAGGGGTCATGGAGCTTTGCGATGAAAAGGGTGATGGAGCATTTTGATGACAGGGGTTATGGAACATTGTGATGTCAGGGTTCATGGAACATTGTGCTGATAATGGGATGTAGCATTGTGAATGACAGGGGTCATGGAACATTGTGATAACAGGGGTGAGGGAGGATTGTGATGACTAGTGATGGAACATTGTGGTATCTCATGTGAGAGAGCATTTGGATGAGAAGTGCATGGAGCATTGTGATTACAAGGTTTATGGATCATAGCGATGACAAGGTTGTGGATCATTGTGATGAAAAACACATGGCACATTGTGATGACAAGGGTCATGGAGCATTGTTCTGACAAAGACATGGAGCATTGTGATGACAAGTTTCACGGAGCATTGTGATGAAATGTTCATGGAGCATTGTGGTTACAAATGTCACAGAGCCTTGTGTTGAGGCGGGCATGGACCGTTCTGATGACAAACGTTATGAATCAGTGTGATGACTTGAGTCACGGAGCATTGTGATGACAGTGGTCATGGAGCATTGTGATGACAAGCGCATGGAGCATTGCTCTAATAAGTTTCAGGGATTATTGTGATGACAGTGGGAATGGAGCATTGTGATGACATGGGCATGGAGCATTGTGATGACCAGGTCATGCAGTATTGTGAATAGAGGTGTCAGGGAGCATTGTGATGACATATGTAATGGCCCATTGTGATGACAATGGCATGGAGCATTGTGATGCCAATTGTCATGGAGGATTCTGATGACAAAGGTAATGGAGCATTGTGATGACAATGGCTTGGAGCATTGTGATGACAAGGGTCACGGAGCATTGTGCTGACAAGTGCATGGAGAATTGTGATGACAAGGGTCATGGAGCATTCTGATGACAAGCTTGTGGAGTATTTTGATGACAATGGCATGGAGCATTGTGATGAAAATTGCATGGGGCTTTGTGATGAAAAAGACATGGAGCCTTTTCGTGACAGGGTTCCAGGAGCATTCTGATGACAAGTGTCAGGGAGCATTGTGATGACAAGTGTATTGAGAATTGTGATGACAATGGTCATGGAGCATTGTGATGAAAAGGGCATGGAGTATTGTGGTGACAGGCATCATGGAGCGTTGTGATGACAAGTGTTATGGAACATTGTGATCACAAGGGTTTGAAGCATTGTGATGACAGAGGTCATGGATCATTTTGATTTCAAGGAGCATGGAAAATTGTGATGACAAGGGCATGAAGCAAAGTGATCCCAAGGTTCATCGAGGATTGTGATGACAATGGTAATGGAGTATTGTGATGACAAGCGCATAGAGCATTGTAATGACAAGGTCATGTAGCATTTTGCTGACAAAGGCATGGAGCATTGTGATGACAGGTGTCATGGAGCACTGTGATGACAAGCGTCACGGAGCCTTGTGAATACAGGGGTCATGGAGCATTGGGATGACAAGGGCATGGATCATTGTGATGACAAGGGTCATGGAGAATTGGGCTGAAAATGTTCATGGAGTATTGTGATGACAGGGGTCATGGAGCATTGTGATTACAGGGGTCTTGGAGCATTGTGATGATATTTGTCATGGAGCTTTGTGATGAGAAGGTCATGGAGCATTGGGCTGAAAATGTTCATGGAGTATTGTGATCACAGCGGTCATGGAGGATTGTGATGACAAGGGAAAGGAGCGTGGTAATGACAAGGTCCTGGAGCATTGTGATGAGAAGACCATGGAGACTTGTGATGACAATTCTCATGGAGCATTCTGATGAAAAGGGGCATGGAGCATTGTGATTGCAGGGGTCTTGGAGCATTGTGATGACAAGGGCATGGAGCACTGTGAGGAGAAGGCCATGAAACATTCTGATGACATGCGTCATGGAGCTTTGTGATGACAAGGGCATGGAGCATTGTGATTAGAGTGATCTTGGAGCATTGTGATGACAAGGGTCATGGAGCCTTGTGATGGCAAGGCCGTGGAACATTGTGATGGCAGGGGTCATGGAGCATTGTTATGACAGAGGTAATGGAGCATTGTGATGAGAAGGGCATTGAGCATTGGTCTGAAATGTTTCATGGATTACTGTGATGAGAGTGGGCATGGAGAATTGTGATGACAAGGGCACCGTACACGGTGATACATGGGTCATGGGCGATTGTAATGACAAGAGCATGGAGCATTGTGATGAGAAGGGCATCGAGCATTGTGATGACAAGTGTCATGGAGATGTGTGATGACAAGGGCATGGAGCAATGTGATGAGAGGGTAATGGAACATTGTGATGACAATGACATGGAGCATTGTGTTGCCAAGGGTCATGGTGATTTGTGATGACCAAGGTCATGGAGCATTTTGATGACAAGGGTGTGGTGCATTGTGATGAGAAGGGCAGGGATCATTTTGATGACAGGTTCATGCAGTAATTTGATGAAAAGTGTAATGGAACATTTTGATGAAAGGGGTTATAGAACATTGTGATGCCAGGGGTCATGGAGCTTTAGGATGAAAAGGGTGATGGAGCATTTTGATGACAGGGGTTATGGAACATTGTGATGTCAGGGGCCATGTAACATTGTGCTGATAAGGGGATGTAGCATTGTGAATGACAGTGGTCATGGAACATTGTGATAACAGGGGTGAGGGAGGATTGTGATGACTAGTGATGGAACATTGTGATATCTCATGTGAGAGAGCATTTGGATGAGAAGTGCATGGAGCATTGTGATTACAAGGTTTATGGAGCATAGCGATGACAAGGTTGTGGATCATTGTGATGAAAAGCGCATGGCACATTGTGATGACAAGGGTCATGGAGCATTGTTCTGACAAAGACATGGAGCATTGTGATGACAAGGGTCACGGAGCATTGTGATGAAAAGTTCATGGAGCATTGTGGTTACAAAGGTCACAGAGCCTTGTGATGACGCGGGCATGGACCGTTGTGATGACAAACGTTATGAAGCATTGTGATGACTGGAGTCACGGAGTATTGTGATGACAGGGTTCATGGAGCATTCTGATGACAAGGGCATGGAGCATTGTGATGACAGGGGCATGGAGCATTGGTCTGACAAGTTTCATAGATTATTGTGATGACAGTGGATATGGTGCACTGTGATGACAAGGCCATGGAGCATTGTGATGACAAGGGCATGGAGTATTGTGAAGACAGGTGTCAGGCAGCATTGTGATGACATATGTCATGGTCCATTGCGATGACAATGGCATGGAGCATTGTGATGCCAAATGTAATGGAGGATTGTGATGACAAATATAATGGAGCATTGTGATGACTAGGGCTTGGAGCACTGTGATTTCAGTGGTCTTAAACATTGTGATGACAAGTGTCATGGAACCTTGTGATGATTAGGCCGTGGAACAATTTGATGGCAAAGGTCATGGTGCATTTTCATGACAGGGGTAATGCAAGATTTTGATGAGAAGGGCATGGAACCTTTGTCTGACATATTTCATGGATTATTGTGATGAGAGTGGGCATGGAGCATTGTGATGACAAGGGCCCGGAGCACTGTGATACATGGGTCATACAGGATTGTAATGACAAAGGCATGGAGAACTGTGATGAGAAGGGCATCGAGCATTGTGATGACAAGTATCAGGGAGCTTTGTGATGACATGGGCATGGATCATTGTGATGAAAAGGCCATGAAACCATCTGATGACATGCGTCATGGAGCTTTGTGATGACAAGGTCATGGAGCATTGTGATTTCAGGGGTCTTAAGCATTGTGATGACAAGTGTCATGGAACCTTGTGATGACTAGGCCGTGGAACATTTTGATGGCAAGGGTCATGGTGCATTTTTATGACAGTGTTAATGGAGGATTTTGATGAGAAGGGCACGGAACTTTGGTCTGAAATATTTCATGGATTATTGTGATGAGAGTGGGCATGGAGCATTGTGATGACAAGGGCCCGGAGCACTGTGATACATGGGTCATGCAGGGTTGTAATGACAAAGGCATGGAGCATTGTGATGAGAAGGGCATCGAGCATTGTTATGACAATTATCAGGGAGCTTTGTGATGACAAGGGCATGGAGCAATGTGATAAGAGGGTTCATGGAGCATTATGATGACAATGACATGGAGCATTGTGATGCCAAGGGTCATGGAGTTTGTGATGAAAAGTCATGGAGCATTTTGATGTCAAGGGCATGGTGCATTGTGATGAGAAAGGGAGGGAGCATTTTGATGGCCGGGTCATGCAGCAATTTGATGAAAAGTGTAAAGGAATATATTGATGGCAGGGGTTATAAAACATTGTGATGTCAGGGGTCTTGGAACTTTGGGAAGAAAAGGGTCATGGAGCATTTTGATGACAGGGGTTATGGAACATTGTGATGTCAGGGGTCATGGAACATTGTGATGATAAGGGGATATAGCATTGTGATGACAGGGTCATGGAACATTGTGATTACAGGGGTGAGGGAGTATTGAGATGACTAGTGATGGAACATTGTGATATCTCATGTGAGAGAGCATTTGGATGAGAAGTGCATGGAGCATTGTGATTACAAGCTTTATGGAGCATAGCGATGACAAGGTTGTGGATAATTGTGATGAAAAGCACATGGCACATTGTGATGACAAGGGTCATGGAGCATTGTTCTGACAAAGACATGGAGCATGGTGATGATAAGGTTCACGGAACATTGTGATGAAATGTTCATGGAGCACTGTGGATACAAATGTCACAGATCCTTGTGTTGAGGTGGGCATGGACCGTTCTGATGACAAACTTTATGAAGCAGTGTGATGACTGGACTCACGGTGCACTGAGATGACAGGGGTCATGGAGCATTGTGATGACAAGCGCATGGAGCATTGCTCTAATAAGTTTCAGGGATTATTGTGATGACAGTGGGAATGGAGCATTGTGATGACAAGGGCATGGAGCATTGTGATGACCAGGTCATGCAGTATTGTGAAGAGAGGTGTCAGGGAGCATTGTGATGACATATGTAATGGCCCATTGTGATGACATTGGCATGGAGCATTGTGATGCCAGTTGTCATGGAGGATTCTGATGACAAATGTAATGGAGCATTGTGATGACAATGGCTTGGAGCATTGTGATGACAAGGGTCACGGAGCATTGTGCTGACAAGTGCATGGAGAATTGTGATGACAAGGGTCATGGAGCATTCTGATGACAAGCTTGTGGAGTATTTTGATGACAATGGCATGGAGCATTGTGATGAAAATTGCATGGGGCTTTGTGATGAAAAAGACATGGAGCCTTTTCGTGACAGGGTTCAAGGAGCATTCTGATGACAAGTGTCAGGGAGCATTGTGATGACAAGTGTATTGAGCATTGTGATGACAAAGGTCATGGAGCATTGTGATGAAAAGGGCATGGAGTATTGTGGTGACAGGCATCTTGGAGCGTTGTGATGACAAGTGTTATGGAACATTGTGATCACAAGGGTTTGAAGCATTGTGATGACAGAGGTCATGGATCATTTTGATTTCAAGGAGCATGGAGAATTGTGATGACAAGGGCATGAAGCAAAGTGATCCCAAGGTTCATCGAGGATTGTGATGACAATGGTAATGGAGTATTGTGATGACAAGCGCATAGAGCATTGTAATGACAAGGTCATGTAGCATTTTGCTGACAAAGGCATGGAGCATTGTGATGACAGGTGTCATGGAGCACTGTGATGACAAGCATCACGGAGCCTTGTGAATACAGGGGTCATGGAGCATTGGGATGACAAGGGCATGGATCATTGGGATGACAAGGGTCATGGAGAATTGGGCTGAAAATGTTCATGGAGTATTGTGATGACAGGGGTCATGGAGCATTGTGATTACAGGGGTCTTGGAGCATTGTGATGATATTTGTCATGGAGCTTTGTGATGAGAAGGTCATGGAGCATTGGGCTGAAAATGTTCATGGAGTATTGTGATGACAGCGGTCATGGAGGATTGTGATGACAAGGGAAAGGAGCGTGGTGATGACAAGGTCCTGGAGCATTGTGATGAGAAGACCATGGAGACTTGTGATGACAATTCTCATGGAGCATTCTGATGAAAAGTGGCATGGAGCATTGTGATTACAGGGGTCTTGGAGCATTGTGATGACAAGGGCATGGAGCACTGTGAGGAGAAGGCCATGAAACATTCTGCTGACATGCGTCATGGAGCTTTGTGATGACAAGGGCATGGAGCATTGTGATTAGAGTGATCTTGGAGCATTGTGATGACAAGGGTCATGGAGCCTTGTGATGGCAAGTCCGTGGAACATTGTGATGGCAGGGGTCATGGAGCATTGTTATGACAGAGGTAATGGAGCATTGTGATGAGAATGGCATTGAGCATTGGTCTGAAATGTTTCATGGATTACTGTGATGAGAGTGGGCATGGAGAATTGTGATGACAAGGGCACCGTACACGGTGATACATGGGTCATGGGCGATTGTAATGACAAGAGCATGGAGCATTGTGATGAGAAGGGCATCGAGCATTGTGATGACAAGTGTCATGGAGATGTGTGATGACAAGGGCATGGAGCAATGTGATGAGAGGGTAATGGAACATTGTGATGACAATGACATGGAGCATTGTGTTGCCAAGGGTCATGGTGATTTGTGATGACAAAGGTCATGGAGCATTTTGATGACAAGGGTGTGGTGCATTGTGATGAGAAGGGCAGGGATCATTTTGATGACAGGTTCATGCAGTAATTTGATGAAAAGTGTAATGGAACATTTTGATGAAAGGGGTTATAGAACATTGTGATGCCAGGGGTCATGGAGCTTTAGGATGAAAAGGGTGATGGAGCATTTTGATGACAGGGGTTATGGAACATTGTGATGTCAGGGGTCAGGGAACATTGTGCTGATAAGGGGATGTAGCATTGTGAATGACAGGGGTCATGGAACATTGTGATAACAGGGGTGAGGGAGGATTGTGATGACTAGTGATGGAACATTGTGATATCTCATGTGAGAGAGCATTTGGATGAGAAGTGCATGGAGCATTGTGATTACAAGGTTTATGGAGCATAGCGATGACAAGGTTGTGGATCATTGTGATGAAAAGCGCATGGCACATTGTGATGACAAGGGTCATGGAGCATTGTTCTGACAAAGACATGGAGCATTGTGATGACAAGGTTCACGGAGCATTGTGATGAAAAGTTCATGGAGCATTGTGGTTACAAAGGTCACAGAGCCTTGTGATGACGCGGGCATGGACCGTTGTGATGACAAACGTTATGAAGCATTGTGATGACTGGAGTCACGGAGTATTGTGATGACAGGGTTCATGGAGCATTCTGATGACAAGGGCATGGAGCATTGTGATGACAGGGGCATGGAGCATTGGTCTGACAAGTTTCATAGATTATTGTGATGACAGTGGATATGGTGCACTGTGATGACAAGGCCATGGAGCATTGTGATGACAAGGGCATGGAGTATTGTGAAGACAGGTGTCAGGCAGCATTGTGATGACATATGTCATGGTCCATTGCGATGACAATGGCATGGAGCATTGTGATGCCAAATGTAATGGAGGATTGTGATGACAAATATAATGGAGCATTGTGATGACTAGGGCTTGGAGCATTATGATGACAAGGGCCATTGAGAATTTTCATGACAATGTCGTGAATCATTGTGATGACAAAGTCCTGTAGCATTGTTATGAGAAAACCATGGAGCCTTGTGATGACAGGTCTCATGGAGCATACTGATGAAAAGGGGCATGGAGCATTCTGATTACACGGGTCTTGGAACATTGTGATAACAAGGGCATGGAGCATTGTGATGACAAGGGCATGGAGTATTGTGATGACAGGCATCATGGAGCGTTATGATGACAAGTGTTATGGATCATTGTGATCACAAGGGTTTGGAGAATTGCGATGACAGAGGTCATGGATCATTTTGATTTCAAGGAGCATGGAGCATTGTGATGACTAGGGCATGAAGCATTGTGATCCCAAGGTTCTTGGAGGATTGTGATGACAATGGTAATGGAGTATTGTGACGAAAAGCGCATAGAGCATTTTAATGACAAGGTCCTGTAGCATTTTACTGACAAAGCATGGAGCATTGTGATGACAGGTGTCATGGAGCACTGTGATGACAAGCGTCACAGAGCACTGTGAATACAAGGGTCATGGAGCATTGGGATGACAAGGTCATGGATCATTGTGATGACAATTGTCATGGAGCATTGGGCTGAAAACGTTCATGGAGTATTGTGATGACAGGGGTCATGGAGCATTGTGATTACAGGGGTCTTGGAGCATTGTGATGACAAGAGTCCCGGGTCATTGTGTTGTCAGGTGTCATGGAGTGTTGTGATGACAGTGGTCATGGAGCATTGTGATGATATTGGTCATAGAGCATTGTGATGAGAAGATCATGTAGCATATTGCTGAAAATATTCATGGAGTATTGTGATGACAGCGGTCATGGAGGATTGTGATGACAAGGGAAAGGAGCGTGGTAATGACAATGTCCTGGAGCATTGTGATGAGAAGACCATGGAGACTTGTGATGACAATTCTCATGGAGCATTCTGATGAAAAGTGGCATGGAGCATTGTGATTACAGGGGTCTTGGAGCATTGTGATGACAAGGGCATGGAGCACTGTGAGGAGAAGGCCATGAAACATTCTGATGACATGCGTCATGGAGCTTTGTGATGACAAGGGCATGGAGCATTGTGATTAGAGTGATCTTGGAGCATTGTGATGACAAGGGTCATGGAGCCTTGTGATGGCAAGGCCGTGGAACATTGTGATGGCAGTGGTCATGGAGCATTGTTATGACAGAGGTAATGGAGCATTGTGATGAGAATGGCATTGAGCATTGGTCTGAAATGTTTCATGGATTACTGTGATGAGAGTGGGCATGGAGAATTGTGATGACAAGGGCACCGTACACGATGATACATGGGTCATGGGCGATTGTAATGACAAGAGCATGGAGCATTGTGATGAGAAGGGCATCGAGCATTGTGATGACAAGTGTCATGGAGATGTGTGATGACAAGGGCATGGAGCAATGTGATGAGAGGGTAATGGAACATTGTGATGACAATGACATGGAGCATTGTGTTGCCAAGGGTCATGGTGATTTGTGATGACCAAGGTCATGGAGCATTTTGATGACAAGGGTGTGGTGCATTGTGATGAGAAGGGCAGGGATCATTTTGATGACAGGTTCATGCAGTAATTTGATGAAAAGTGTAATGGAACATTTTGATGAAAGGGGTTATAGAACATTGTGATGCCAGGGGTCATGGAGCTTTAGGATGAAAAGGGTGATGGAGCATTTTGATGACAGGGGTTATGGAACATTGTGATGTCAGGGGTCAGGGAACATTGTGCTGATAAGGGGATGTAGCATTGTGAATGACAGGGGTCATGGAACATTGTGATAACAGGGGTGAGGGAGGATTGTGATGACTAGTGATGGAACATTGTGATATCTCATGTGAGAGAGCATTTGGATGAGAAGTGCATGGAGCATTGTGATTACAAGGTTTATGGAGCATAGCGATGACAAGGTTGTGGATCATTGTGATGAAAAGCGCATGGCACATTGTGATGACAAGGGTCATGGAGCATTGTTCTGACAAAGACATGGAGCATTGTGATGACAAGGGTCACGGAGCATTGTGATGAAAAGTTCATGGAGCATTGTGGTTACAAAGGTCACAGAGCCTTGTGATGACGCGGGCATGGACCGTTGTGATGACAAACGTTATGAAGCATTGTGATGACTGGAGTCACGGAGTATTGTGATGACAGGGTTCATGGAGCATTCTGATGACAAGGGCATGGAGCATTGTGATGACAGGGGCATGGAGCATTGGTCTGACAAGTTTCATAGATTATTGTGATGACAGTGGATATGGTGCACTGTGATGACAAGGCCATGGAGCATTGTGATGACAAGGGCATGGAGTATTGTGAAGACAGGTGTCAGGCAGCATTGTGATGACATATGTCATGGTCCATTGCGATGACAATGGCATGGAGCATTGTGATGCCAAATGTAATGGAGGATTGTGATGACAAATATAATGGAGCATTGTGATGACTAGGGCTTGGAGCATTATGATGACAAGGGCCATTGAGAATTTTCATGACAATGTCGTGAAGCATTGTGATGACAAAGTCCTGTAGCATTGTGATGAGAAAACCATGGAGCCTTGTGATGACAGGTCTCATGGAGCATACTGATGAAAAGGGGCATGGAGCATTCTGATTACACGGGTCTTGGAACATTGTGATAACAAGGGCATGGAGCATTGTGATGACAAGGGCATGGAGTATTGTGATGACAGGCATCATGGAGCGTTATGATGACAAGTGTTATGGATCATTGTGATCACAAGGGTTTGGAGAATTGCGATGACAGAGGTCATGGATCATTTTGATTTCAAGGAGCATGGAGCATTGTGATGACTAGGGCATGAAGCATTGTGATCCCAAGGTTCTTGGAGGATTGTGATGACAATGGTAATGGAGTATTGTGACGAAAAGCGCATAGAGCATTTTAATGACAAGGTCCTGTAGCATTTTACTGACAAAGCATGGAGCATTGTGATGACAGGTGTCATGGAGCACTGTGATGACAAGCGTCACAGAGCACTGTGAATACAAGGGTCATGGAGCATTGGGATGACAAGGTCATGGATCATTGTGATGACAATTGTCATGGAGCATTGGGCTGAAATCGTTCATGGAGTATTGTGATGACAGGGGTCATGGAGCATTGTGATTACAGGGGTCTTGGAGCATTGTGATGACAAGAGTCCCGGGTCATTGTGTTGTCAGGTGTCATGGAGTGTTGTGATGACAGTGGTCATGGAGCATTGTGATGATATTGGTCATAGAGCATTGTGATGAGAAGATCATGTAGCATATTGCTGAAAATATTCATGGAGTATTGTGATGACATGGGTCATGGTGCATTCTGATGACAAGGGAATGGAGCATGGTGATGAGAATGTCCTGGAGCATTGTGATGAGATGACCATGGAGACTTGTGATGACAAGTCTCATGGAGCATTCTGATGAAAAGGGGCATGGAGCATTGTGATTACAGGGGTCTTGGAGCATTGTGATGACAAGGGCATGGAGCATTTTGAGGAGAAGGCCATGGAACATTCTGATGGCATGCATCATGGAGCTTTGTGATGACAAGGGCATGTAGCTTTGTGATTACAGGGGTCTTGGAGCATTGTGATGACAAGGGTCATGGAGCCTTGTGATGACAAGGCTGTGGAACATTGTGATGGCAGGTATCATGGAGCATTGTTATGACAGAGGTAATGGATCATTGTGATAAGAAGGGCATTGAACATTGGTCTGAAATGTTCCATGGATTATTGTGATGAGAGTGTACATGGAGCATTGTGATGAGAAGGGCACGGTACACTGTGATACATGGGTCATGGGGGATTGTAATGACAAGGGCATGGAGCATTGTGATGAGAAGGGCATCGAGCATTGTGATGACAAGTGTCATGGATCTTTGTGATGACAAGGGCATGGAGCAATGTGATGAGAGGGTTCATGGAGCATTGTGGTGACAATGTCATGGAGCATTGTGATGCCAAGGGCCATGGAGCTTTGTGATGACAAAGGTCATGGAGCATTTTGATGACAAGGGTGTGGTGCATTGTGTTGAGAAGGGCAGGGAGCATTTTGATGACATGGTCATGCAGCAATTTGATGAAAATTGTAGTGGAACATTTTGATGACAGGGGTTATAGAACATTGTGATGCCAGGGGTCATGGAGCTTTGCGATGAAAAGGGTGATGGAGCATTTTGATGACAGGGGTTATGGAACATTGTGATGTCAGGGTTCATGGAACATTGTGCTGATAAGGGGATGTAGCATTGTGAATGACAGGGGTCATGGAACATTGTGATAACAGGGGTGAGGGAGGATTGTGATGACTAGTGATGGAACATTGTGGTATCTCATGTGAGAGAGCATTTGGATGAGAAGTGCATGGAGCATTGTGATTACAAGGTTTATGGAGCATAGCGATGACAAGGTTGTGGATCATTGTGATGAAAAACACATGGCACATTGTGATGACAAGGGTCATGGAGCATTGTTCTGACAAAGACATGGAGCATTGTGATGACAAGGTTCACGGAGCATTGTGATGAAATGTTCATGGAGCATTGTGGTTACAAATGTCACAGAGCCTTGTGTTGAGGCGGGCATGGACCGTTCTGATGACAAACGTTATGAAGCAGTGTGATGACTTGAGTCACGGAGCATTGTGATGACAGGGGTCATGGAGCATTGTGATGACAAGCGCATGGAGCATTGCTCTAATAAGTTTCAGGGATTATTGTGATGACAGTGGGCATGGAGCATTGTGATGACCAGGTCATGCAGTATTGTGAATAGAGGTGTCAGGGAGCATTGTGATGACATATGTAATGGCCCATTGTGATGACAATGGCATGGAGCATTGTGATGCCAATTGTCATGGAGGATTCTGATGACAAAGGTAATGGAGCATTGTGATGACAATGGCTTGGAGCATTGTGATGACAAGGGTCAGGGAGCATTGTGCTGACTAGTGCATGGAGAATTGTGATGACAAGGGTCATGGAGCATTCTGATGACAAGCTTGTGGAGTATTTTGATGACAATGGCATGGAGCATTGTGATGAAAATTGCATGGGGCTTTGTGATGAAAAAGACATGGAGCCTTTTCGTGACAGGGTTCCAGGAGCATTCTGATGACAAGTGTCAGGGAGCATTGTGATGACAAGTGTATTGAGAATTGTGATGACAAAGGTCATGGAGCATTGTGATGAAAAGGGCATGGAGTATTGTGGTGACAGACATCATGGAGCGTTGTGATGACAAGTGTTATGGAACATTGTGATCACAAGTGTTTGAAGCATTGTGATGACAGAGGTCATGGATCATTTTGATTTCAAGGAGCATGGAGCATTGTGATGACAAGGGCATGAAGCAAAGTGATCCCAAGGTTCATCGAGGATTGTGATGACAATGGTAATGGAGTATTGTGATGACAAACGCATAGAGCATTGTAATGACAAGGTCATGTAGCATTTTGCTGACAAAGGCATGGAGCATTGTGATGACAGGTGTCATGGAGCACTGTGATGACAAGCGTCACGGAGCCTTGTGAATACAGGGGTCATGGAGCATTGGGATGACAAGGGCATGGATCATTGTGATGACAAGGGTCATGGAGAATTGGGCTGAAAATGTTCATGGAGTATTGTGATGACAGGGGTCATGGAGCATTGTGATTACAGGGGTCTTGGAGCATTGTGATGACAAGGGTCATGGAGCCTTGTGATGACAAGGCTGTGGAACATTGTGATGGCAGGTATCATGGAGCATTGTTATGACAGAGGTAATGGATCATTGTGATAAGAAGGGCATTGAACATTGGTCTGAAATGTTCCATGGATTATTGTGATGAGAGTGTACATGGAGCATTGTGATGAGAAGGGCACGGTACACTTTGATACATGGGTCATGGGGGATTGTAATGACAAGGGCATGGAGCATTGTGATGAGAAGGGCATCGAGCATTGTGATGACAAGTGTCATGGATCTTTGTGATGACAAGGGCATGGAGCAATGTGATGAGAGGGTTCATGGAGCATTGTGGTGACAATGTCATGGAGCATTGTGATGCCAAGGGCCATGGAGCTTTGTGATGACAAAGGTCATGGAGCATTTTGATGACAAGGGTGTGGTGCATTGTGTTGAGAAGGGCAGGGAGCATTTTGATGACATGGTCATGCAGCAATTTGATGAAAATTGTAGTGGAACATTTTGATGACAGGGGTTATAGAACATTGTGATGCCAGGGGTCATGGAGCTTTGCGATGAAAAGGGTGATGGAGCATTTTGATGACAGGGGTTATGGAACATTGTGATGTCAGGGTTCATGGAACATTGTGCTGATAAGGGGATGTAGCATTGTGAATGACAGGGGTCATGGAACATTGTGATAACAGGGGTGAGGGAGGATTGTGATGACTAGTGATGGAACATTGTGGTATCTCATGTGAGAGAGCATTTGGATGAGAAGTGCATGGAGCATTGTGATTACAAGGTTTATGGATCATAGCGATGACAAGGTTGTGGATCATTGTGATGAAAAACACATGGCACATTGTGATGACAAGGGTCATGGAGCATTGTTCTGACAAAGACATGGAGCATTGTGATGACAAGGTTCACGGAGCATTGTGATGAAATGTTCATGGAGCATTGTGGTTACAAATGTCACAGAGCCTTGTGTTGAGGCGGGCATGGACCGTTCTGATGACAAACGTTATGAAGCAGTGTGATGACTTGAGTCACGGAGCATTGTGATGACAGGGGTCATGGAGCATTGTGATGACAAGCGCATGGAGCATTGTTCTAATAAGTTTCAGGGATTATTGTGATGACAGTGGGAATGGAGCATTGTGATGACATGGGCATGGAGCATTGTGATGACCAGGTCATGCAGTATTGTGAATAGAGGTGTCAGGGAGCATTGTGATGACATATGTAATGGCCCATTGTGATGACAATGGCATGGAGCATTGTGATGCCAATTGTCATGGAGGATTCTGATGACAAAGGTAATGGAGCATTGTGATGACAATGGCTTGGAGCATTGTGATGACAAGGGTCACGGAGCATTGT
This sequence comes from Mesoplodon mirus, assembly GCF_964341445.2. Classification (NCBI taxonomy): domain Eukaryota; kingdom Metazoa; phylum Chordata; class Mammalia; order Artiodactyla; family Ziphiidae; genus Mesoplodon; species Mesoplodon mirus. Next base: position 1,053,114 of record NW_028295682.1, on the reverse strand, counting down.
GCTGACAAGTGCATGGAGAATTGTGATGACAAGGGTCATGGAGCATTCTGATGACAAGCTTGTGGAGTATTTTGATGACAATGGCATGGAGCATTGTGATGAAAATTGCATGGGGCTTTGTGATGAAAAAGACATGGAGCCTTTTCGTGACAGGGTTCCAGGAGCATTCTGATGACAAGTGTCAGGGAGCATTGTGATGACAAGTGTATTGAGAATTGTGATGACAATGGTCATGGAGCATTGTGATGAAAAGGGCATGGAGTATTGTGGTGACAGGCATCATGGAGCGTTGTGATGACAAGTGTTATGGAACATTGTGATCACAAGGGTTTGAAGCATTGTGATGACAGAGGTCATGGATCATTTTGATTTCAAGGAGCATGAAGAATTGTGATGACAAGGGCATGAAGCAAAGTGATCCCAAGGTTCATCGAGGATTGTGATGACAATGGTAATGGAGTATTGTGATGACAAGCGCATAGAGCATTGTAATGACAAGGTCATGTAGCATTTTGCTGACAAAGGCATGGAGCATTGTGATGACAGGTGTCATGGAGCACTGTGATGACAAGCGTCACGGAGCCTTGTGAATACAGGGGTCATGGAGCATTGGGATGACAAGGGCATGGATCATTGTGATGACAAGGGTCATGGAGAATTGGGCTGAAAATGTTCATGGAGTATTGTGATGACAGGGGTCATGGAGCATTGTGATTACAGGGGTCTTGGAGCATTGTGATGATATTTGTCATGGAGCTTTGTGATGAGAAGGTCATGGAGCATTGGGCTGAAAATGTTCATGGAGTATTGTGATGACAGGGGTCATGGAGGATTGTGATGACAAGGGAAAGGAGCGTGGTAATGACAAGGTCCTGGAGCATTGTGATGAGAAGACCATGGAGACTTGTGATGACAATTCTCATGGAGCATTCTGATGAAAAGGGGCATGGAGCATTGTGATTGCAGGGGTCTTGGAGCATTGTGATGACAAGGGCATGGAGCACTGTGAGGAGAAGGCCATGAAACATTCTGATGACATGCGTCATGGAGCTTTGTGATGACAAGGGCATGGAGCATTGTGATTAGAGTGATCTTGGAGCATTGTGATGACAAGGGTCATGGAGCCTTGTGATGGCAAGGCCGTGGAACATTGTGATGGCAGGGGTCATGGAGCATTGTTATGACAGAGGTAATGGAGCATTGTGATGAGAAGGGCATTGAGCATTGGTCTGAAATGTTTCATGGATTACTGTGATGAGAGTGGGCATGGAGAATTGTGATGACAAGGGCACCGTACACGGTGATACATGGGTCATGGGCGATTGTAATGACAAGAGCATGGAGCATTGTGATGAGAAGGGCATCGAGCATTGTGATGACAAGTGTCATGGAGATGTGTGATGACAAGGGCATGGAGCAATGTGATGAGAGGGTAATGGAACATTGTGATGACAATGACATGGAGCATTGTGTTGCCAAGGGTCATGGTGATTTGTGATGACAAAGGTCATGGAGCATTTTGATGACAAGGGTGTGGTGCATTGTGATGAGAAGGGCAGGGATCATTTTGATGACAGGTTCATGCAGTAATTTGATGAAAAGTGTAATGGAACATTTTGATGAAAGGGGTTATAGAACATTGTGATGCCAGGGGTCATGGAGCTTTAGGATGAAAAGGGTGATGGAGCATTTTGATGACAGGGGTTATGGAACATTGTGATGTCAGGGGTCAGGGAACATTGTGCTGATAAGGGGATGTAGCATTGTGAATGACAGGGGTCATGGAACATTGTGATAACAGGGGTGAGGGAGGATTGTGATGACTAGTGATGGAACATTGTGATATCTCATGTGAGAGAGCATTTGGATGAGAAGTGCATGGAGCATTGTGATTACAAGGTTTATGGAGCATAGCGATGACAAGGTTGTGGATCATTGTGATGAAAAGCACATGGCACATTGTGATGACAAGGGTCATGGAGCATTGTTCTGACAAAGACATGGAGCATTGTGATGACAAGGTTCACGGAGCATTGTGATGAAAAGTTCATGGAGCATTGTGGTTACAAAGGTCACAGAGCCTTGTGATGACGCGGGCATGGACCGTTGTGATGACAAACGTTATGAAGCATTGTGATGACTGGAGTCACGGAGTATTGTGATGACAGGGTTCATGGAGCATTCTGATGACAAGGGCATGGAGCATTGTGATGACAGGGGCATGGAGCATTGGTCTGACAAGTTTCATAGATTATTGTGATGACAGTGGATATGGTGCACTGTGATGACAAGGCCATGGAGCATTGTGATGACAAGGGCATGGAGTATTGTGAAGACAGGTGTCAGGCAGCATTGTGATGACATATGTCATGGTCCATTGCGATGACAATGGCATGGAGCATTGTGATGCCAAATGTAATGGAGGATTGTGATGACAAATATAATGGAGCATTGTGATGACTAGGGCTTGGAGCATTATGATGACAAGGGCCATTGAGAATTTTCATGACAATGTCGTGAAGCATTGTGATGACAAAGTCCTGGAACATTGTGATGAGAAAACCATGGAGCCTTGTGATGACAGGTCTCATGGAGCATACTGATGAAAAGGGGCATGGAGCATTCTGATTACACGGGTCTTGGAACATTGTGATAACAAGGGCATGGAGCATTGTGATGACAAGGGCATGGAGTATTGTGATGACAGGCATCATGGAGCGTTATGATGACAAGTGTTATGGATCATTGTGATCACAAGGGTTTGGAGAATTGCGATGACAGAGGTCATGGATCATTTTGATTTCAAGGAGCATGGAGCATTGTGATGACTAGGGCATGAAGCATTGTGATCCCAAGGTTCTTGGAGGATTGTGATGACAATGGTAATGGAGTATTGTGACGAAAAGCGCATAGAGCATTTTAATGACAAGGTCCTGTAGCATTTTACTGACAAAGCATGGAGCATTGTGATGACAGGTGTCATGGAGCACTGTGATGACAAGCGTCACAGAGCACTGTGAATACAAGGGTCATGGAGCATTGGGATGACAAGGTCATGGATCATTGTGATGACAATTGTCATGGAGCATTGGGCTGAAAACGTTCATGGAGTATTGTGATGACAGGGGTCATGGAGCATTGTGATTACAGGGGTCTTGGAGCATTGTGATGACAAGAGTCCCGGGTCATTGTGTTGTCAGGTGTCATGGAGTGTTGTGATGACAGTGGTCATGGAGCATTGTGATGATATTGGTCATAGAGCATTGTGATGAGAAGATCATGTAGCATATTGCTGAAAATATTCATGGAGTATTGTGATGACATGGGTCATGGTGCATTCTGATGACAAGGGAATGGAGCATGGTGATGAGAATGTCCTGGAGCATTGTGATGAGATGACCATGGAGACTTGTGATGACAAGTCTCATGGAGCATTCTGATGAAAAGGGGCATGGAGCATTGTGATTACAGGGGTCTTGGAGCATTGTGATGACAAGGGCATGGAGCATTTTGAGGAGAAGGCCATGGAACATTCTGATGGCATGCATCATGGAGCTTTGTGATGACAAGGGCATGTAGCTTTGTGATTACAGGGGTCTTGGAGCATTGTGATGACAAGGGTCATGGAGCCTTGTGATGACAAGGCTGTGGAACATTGTGATGGCAGGTATCATGGAGCATTGTTATGACAGAGGTAATGGATCATTGTGATAAGAAGGGCATTGAACATTGGTCTGAAATGTTCCATGGATTATTGTGATGAGAGTGTACATGGAGCATTGTGATGAGAAGGGCACGGTACACTGTGATACATGGGTCATGGGGGATTGTAATGACAAGGGCATGGAGCATTGTGATGAGAAGGGCATCGAGCATTGTGATGACAAGTGTCATGGATCTTTGTGATGACAAGGGCATGGAGCAATGTGATGAGAGGTTTCATGGAGCATTGTGGTGACAATGTCATGGAGCATTGTGATGCCAAGGGCCATGGAGCTTTGTGATGACAAAGGTCATGGAGCATTTTGATGACAAGGGTGTGGTGCATTGTGTTGAGAAGGGCAGGGAGCATTTTGATGACATGGTCATGCAGCAATTTCATGAAAATTGTAGTGGAACATTTTGATGACAGGGGTTATAGAACATTGTGATGCCAGGGGTCATGGAGCTTTGCGATGAAAAGGGTGATGGAGCATTTTGATGACAGGGGTTATGGAACATTGTGATGTCAGGGTTCATGGAACATTGTGCTGATAAGGGGATGTAGCATTGTGAATGACAGGGGTCATGGAACATTGTGATAACAGGGGTGAGGGAGGATTGTGATGACTAGTGATGGAACATTGTGGTATCTCATGTGAGAGAGCATTTGGATGAGAAGTGCATGGAGCATTGTGATTACAAGGTTTATGGATCATAGCGATGACAAGGTTGTGGATCATTGTGATGAAAAACACATGGCACATTGTGATGACAAGGGTCATGGAGCATTGTTCTGACAAAGACATGGAGCATTGTGATGACAAGGTTCACGGAGCATTGTGATGAAATGTTCATGGAGCATTGTGGTTACAAATGTCACAGAGCCTTGTGTTGAGGCGGGCATGGACCGTTCTGATGACAAACGTTATGAAGCAGTGTGATGACTGGAGTCACGGAGCATTGTGATGACAGGGGTCATGGAGCATTGTGATGACAAGCGCATGGAGCATTGCTCTAATAAGTTTCAGGGATTATTGTGATGACAGTGGGAATGGAGCATTGTGATGACATGGGCATGGAGCATTGTGATGACCAGGTCATGCAGTATTGTGAAGAGAGGTGTCAGGGAGCATTGTGATGACATATGTAATGGCCCATTGTGATGACAATGGCATGGAGCATTGTGATGCCAATTGTCATGGAGGATTCTGATGACAAAGGTAATGGAGCATTGTGATGACAATGGCTTGGAGCATTGTGATGACAAGGGTCAGGGAGCATTGTGCTGACTAGTGCATGGAGAATTGTGATGACAAGGGTCATGGAGCATTCTGATGACAAGCTTGTGGAGTATTTTGATGACAATGGCATGGAGCATTGTGATGAAAATTGCATGGGGCTTTGTGATGAAAAAGACATGGAGCCTTTTCGTGACAGGGTTCCAGGAGCATTCTGATGACAAGTGTCAGGGAGCATTGTGATGACAAGTGTATTGAGAATTGTGATGACAAAGGTCATGGAGCATTGTGATGAAAAGGGCATGGAGTATTGTGGTGACAGACATCATGGAGCGTTGTGATGACAAGTGTTATGGAACATTGTGATCACAAGTGTTTGAAGCATTGTGATGACAGAGGTCATGGATCATTTTGATTTCAAGGAGCATGGAGCATTGTGATGACAAGGGCATGAAGCAAAGTGATCCCAAGGTTCATCGAGGATTGTGATGACAATGGTAATGGAGTATTGTGATGACAAACGCATAGAGCATTGTAATGACAAGGTCATGTAGCATTTTGCTGACAAAGGCATGGAGCATTGTGATGACAGGTGACATGGAGCACTGTGATGACAAGCGTCACGGAGCCTTGTGAATACAGGGGTCATGGAGCATTGGGATGACAAGGGCATGGATCATTGTGATGACAAGGGTCATGGAGAATTGGGCTGAAAATGTTCATGGAGTATTGTGATGACAGGGGTCATGGAGCATTGTGATTACAGGGGTCTTGGAGCATTGTGATGACAAGGGTCATGGAGCCTTGTGGTGACAAGCCTGTGGAACATTGTGATGGCAGGTATCATGGAGCATTGTTATGACAGAGGTAATGGATCATTGTGATAAGAAGGGCATTGAACATTGGTCTGAAATGTTCCATGGATTATTGTGATGAGAGTGTACATGGAGCATTGTGATGAGAATGGCACGGTACACTGTGATACATGGGTCATGGGGGATTGTAATGACAAGGGCATGGAGCATTGTGATGAGAAGGGCATCGAGCATTGTGATGACAAGTGTCATGGATCTTTGTGATGACAAGGGCATGGAGCAATGTGATGAGAGGGTTCATGGAGCATTGTGGTGACAATGTCATGGAGCATTGTGATGCCAAGGGCCATGGAGCTTTGTGATGACAAAGGTCATGGAGCATTTTGATGACAAGGGTGTGGTGCATTGTGTTGAGAAGGGCAGGGAGCATTTTGATGACATGGTCATGCAGCAATTTGATGAAAATTGTAGTGGAACATTTTGATGACAGGGGTTATAGAACATTGTGATGCCAGGGGTCATGGAGCTTTGCGATGAAAAGGGTGATGGAGCATTTTGATGACGGGGTTATGGAACATTGTGATGTCAGGGTTCATGGAACATTGTGCTGATAAGGGGATGTAGCATTGTGAATGACAGGGGTCATGGAACATTGTGATAACAGGGGTGAGGGAGGATTGTGATGACTAGTGATGGAACATTGTGGTATCTCATGTGAGAGAGCATTTGGATGAGAAGTGCATGGAGCATTGTGATTACAAGGTTTATGGATCATAGCGATGACAAGGTTGTGGATCATTGTGATGAAAAACACATGGCACATTGTGATGACAAGGGTCATGGAGCATTGTTCTGACAAAGACATGGAGCATTGTGATGACAAGGTTCACGGAGCATTGTGATGAAATGTTCATGGAGCATTGTGGTTACAAATGTCACAGAGCCTTGTGTTGAGGCGGGCATGGACCGTTCTGATGACAAACGTTATGAAGCAGTGTGATGACTTGAGTCACGGAGCATTGTGATGACAGGGGTCATGGAGCATTGTGATGACAAGTGCATGGAGCATTGCTCTAATAAGTTTCAGGGATTATTGTGATGACAGTGGGAATGGAGCATTGTGATGACATGGGCATGGAGCATTGTGATGACCAGGTCATGCAGTATTGTGAATAGAGGTGTCAGGGAGCATTGTGATGACATATGTAATGGCCCATTGTGATGACAATGGCATGGAGCATTGTGATGCCAATTGTCATGGAGGATTCTGATGACAAAGGTAATGGAGCATTGTGATGACAATGGCTTGGAGCATTGTGATGACAAGGGTCACGGAGCATTGTGCTGACAAGTGCATGGAGAATTGTGATGACAAGGGTCATGGAGCATTCTGATGACAAGCTTGTGGAGTATTTTGATGACAATGGCATGGAGCATTGTGATGAAAATTGCATGGGGCTTTGTGATGAAAAAGACATGGAGCCTTTTCGTGACAGGGTTCCAGGAGCATTCTGATGACAAGTGTCAGGGAGCATTGTGATGACAAGTGTATTGAGAATTGTGATGACAATGGTCATGGAGCATTGTGATGAAAAGGGCATGGAGTATTGTGGTGACAGGCATCATGGAGCGTTGTGATGACAAGTGTTATGGAACATTGTGATCACAAGGGTTTGAAGCATTGTGATGACAGAGGTCATGGATCATTTTGATTTCAAGGAGCATGAAGAATTGTGATGACAAGGGCATGAAGCAAAGTGATCCCAAGGTTCATCGAGGATTGTGATGACAATGGTAATGGAGTATTGTGATGACAAGCGCATAGAGCATTGTAATGACAAGGTCATGTAGCATTTTGCTGACAAAGGCATGGAGCATTGTGATGACAGGTGTCATGGAGCACTGTGATGACAAGCGTCACGGAGCCTTGTGAATACAGGGGTCATGGAGCATTGGGATGACAAGGGCATGGATCATTGTGATGACAAGGGTCATGGAGAATTGGGCTGAAAATGTTCATGGAGTATTGTGATGACAGGGGTCATGGAGCATTGTGATTACAGGGGTCTTGGAGCATTGTGATGATATTTGTCATGGAGCTTTGTGATGAGAAGGTCATGGAGCATTGGGCTGAAAATGTTCATGGAGTATTGTGATGACAGCGGTCATGGAGGATTGTGATGACAAGGGAAAGGAGCGTGGTAATGACAAGGTCCTGGAGCATTGTGATGAGAAGACCATGGAGACTTGTGATGACAATTCTCATGGAGCATTCTGATGAAAAGGGGCATGGAGCATTGTGATTGCAGGGGTCTTGGAGCATTGTGATGACAAGGGCATGGAGCACTGTGAGGAGAAGGCCATGAAACATTCTGATGACATGCGTCATGGAGCTTTGTGATGACAAGGGCATGGAGCATTGTGATTAGAGTGATCTTGGAGCATTGTGATGACAAGGGTCATGGAGCCTTGTGATGGCAAGGCCGTGGAACATTGTGATGGCAGGGGTCATGGAGCATTGTTATGACAGAGGTAATGGAGCATTGTGATGAGAATGGCATTGAGCATTGGTCTGAAATGTTTCATGGATTACTGTGATGAGAGTGGGCATGGAGAATTGTGATGACAAGGGCACCGTACACGGTGATACATGGGTCATGGGCGATTGTAATGACAAGAGCATGGAGCATTGTGATGAGAAGGGCATCGAGCATTGTGATGACAAGTGTCATGGAGATGTGTGATGACAAGGGCATGGAGCAATGTGATGAGAGGGTAATGGAACATTGTGATGACAATGACATGGAGCATTGTGTTGCCAAGGGTCATGGTGATTTGTGATGACAAAGGTCATGGAGCATTTTGATGACAAGGGTGTGGTGCATTGTGATGAGAAGGGCAGGGAGCATTTTGATGACAGGTTCATGCAGTAATTTGATGAAAAGTGTAATGGAACATTTTGATGAAAGGGGTTATAGAACATTGTGATGCCAGGGGTCATGGAGCTTTAGGATGAAAAGGGTGATGGAGCATTTTGATGACAGGGGTTATGGAACATTGTGATGTCAGGGGTCAGGGAACATTGTGCTGATAAGGGGATGTAGCATTGTGAATGACAGGGGTCATGGAACATTGTGATAACAGGGGTGAGGGAGGATTGTGATGACTAGTGATGGAACATTGTGATATCTCATGTGAGAGAGCATTTGGATGAGAAGTGCATGGAGCATTGTGATTACAAGGTTTATGGAGCATAGCGATGACAAGGTTGTGGATCATTGTGATGAAAAGCGCATGGCACATTGTGATGACAAGGGTCATGGAGCATTGTTCTGACAAAGACATGGAGCATTGTGATGACAAGGTTCACGGAGCATTGTGATGAAAAGTTCATGGAGCATTGTGGTTACAAAGGTCACAGAGCCTTGTGATGACGCGGGCATGGACCGTTGTGATGACAAACGTTATGAAGCATTGTGATGACTGGAGTCACGGAGTATTGTGATGACAGGGTTCATGGAGCATTCTGATGACAAGGGCATGGAGCATTGTGATGACAGGGGCATGGAGCATTGGTCTGACAAGTTTCATAGATTATTGTGATGACAGTGGATATGGTGCACTGTGATGACAAGGCCATGGAGCATTGTGATGACAAGGGCATGGAGTATTGTGAAGACAGGTGTCAGGCAGCATTGTGATGACATATGTCATGGTCCATTGCGATGACAATGGCATGGAGCATTGTGATGCCAAATGTAATGGAGGATTGTGATGACAAATATAATGGAGCATTGTGATGACTAGGGCTTGGAGCATTATGATGACAAGGGCCATTGAGAATTTTCATGACAATGTCGTGAAGCATTGTGATGACAAAGTCCTGGAACATTGTGATGAGAAAACCATGGAGCCTTGTGATGACAGGTCTCATGGAGCATACTGATGAAAAGGGGCATGGAGCATTCTGATTACACGGGTCTTGGAACATTGTGATAACAAGGGCATGGAGCATTGTGATGACAAGGGCATGGAGTATTGTGATGACAGGCATCATGGAGCGTTATGATGACAAGTGTTATGGATCATTGTGATCACAAGGGTTTGGAGAATTGCGATGACAGAGGTCATGGATCATTTTGATTTCAAGGAGCATGGAGCATTGTGATGACTAGGGCATGAAGCATTGTGATCCCAAGGTTCTTGGAGGATTGTGATGACAATGGTAATGGAGTATTGTGACGAAAAGCGCATAGAGCATTTTAATGACAAGGTCCTGTAGCATTTTACTGACAAAGCATGGAGCATTGTGATGACAGGTGTCATGGAGCACTGTGATGACAAGCGTCACAGAGCACTGTGAATACAAGGGTCATGGAGCATTGGGATGACAAGGTCATGGATCATTGTGATGACAATTGTCATGGAGCATTGGGCTGAAAACGTTCATGGAGTATTGTGATGACAGGGGTCATGGAGCATTGTGATTACAGGGGTCTTGGAGCATTGTGATGACAAGAGTCCCGGGTCATTGTGTTGTCAGGTGTCATGGAGTGTTGTGATGACAGTGGTCATGGAGCATTGTGATGATATTGGTCATAGAGCATTGTGATGAGAAGATCATGTAGCATATTGCTGAAAATATTCATGGAGTATTGTGATGACATGGGTCATGGTGCATTCTGATGACAAGGGAATGGAGCATGGTGATGAGAATGTCCTGGAGCATTGTGATGAGATGACCATGGAGACTTGTGATGACAAGTCTCATGGAGCATTCTGATGAAAAGGGGCATGGAGCATTGTGATTACAGGGGTCTTGGAGCATTGTGATGACAAGGGCATGGAGCATTTTGAGGAGAAGGCCATGGAACATTCTGATGGCATGCATCATGGAGCTTTGTGATGACAAGGGCATGTAGCTTTGTGATTACAGGGGTCTTGGAGCATTGTGATGACAAGGGTCATGGAGCCTTGTGATGACAAGGCTGTGGAACATTGTGATGGCAGGTATCATGGAGCATTGTTATGACAGAGGTAATGGATCATTGTGATAAGAAGGGCATTGAACATTGGTCTGAAATGTTCCATGGATTATTGTGATGAGAGTGTACATGGAGCATTGTGATGAGAAGGGCACGGTACACTGTGATACATGGGTCATGGGGGATTGTAATGACAAGGGCATGGAGCATTGTGATGAGAAGGGCATCGAGCATTGTGATGACAAGTGTCATGGATCTTTGTGATGACAAGGGCATGGAGCAATGTGATGAGAGGGTTCATGGAGCATTGTGGTGACAATGTCATGGAGCATTGTGATGCCAAGGGCCATGGAGCTTTGTGATGACAAAGGTCATGGAGCATTTTGATGACAAGGGTGTGGTGCATTGTGTTGAGAAGGGCAGGGAGCATTTTGATGACATGGTCATGCAGCAATTTGATGAAAATTGTAGTGGAACATTTTGATGACAGGGGTTATAGAACATTGTGATGCCAGGGGTCATGGAGCTTTGCGATGAAAAGGGTGATGGAGCATTTTGATGAGAGGGGTTATGGAACATTGTGATGTCAGGGTTCATGGAACATTGTGCTGATAAGGGGATGTAGCATTGTGAATGACAGGGGTCATGGAACATTGTGATAACAGGGGTGAGGGAGGATTGTGATGACTAGTGATGGAACATTGTGGTATCTCATGTGAGAGAGCATTTGGATGAGAAGTGCATGGAGCATTGTGATTACAAGGTTTATGGATCATAGCGATGACAAGGTTGTGGATCATTGTGATGAAAAACACATGGCACATTGTGATGACAAGGGTCATGGAGCATTGTTCTGACAAAGACATGGAGCATTGTGATGACAAGGTTCACGGAGCATTGTGATGAAATGTTCATGGAGCATTGTGGTTACAAATGTCACAGAGCCTTGTGTTGAGGCGGGCATGGACCGTTCTGATGACAAACGTTATGAAGCAGTGTGATGACTGGAGTCACGGAGCATTGTGATGAGAGGGGTCATGGAGCATTGTGATGACAAGCGCATGGAGCATTGCTCTAATAAGTTTCAGGGATTATTGTGATGACAGTGGGAATGGAGCATTGTGATGACATGGGCATGGAGCATTGTGATGACCAGGTCATGCAGTATTGTGAATAGAGGTGTCAGGGAGCATTGTGATGACATATGTAATGGCCCATTGTGATGACAATGGCATGGAGCATTGTGATGCCAATTGTCATGGAGGATTCTGATGACAAAGGTAATGGAGCATTGTGATGACAATGGCTTGGAGCATTGTGATGACAAGGGTCAGGGAGCATTGTGCTGACTAGTGCATGGAGAATTGTGATGACAAGGGTCATGGAGCATTCTGATGACAAGCTTGTGGAGTATTTTGATGACAATGGCATGGAGCATTGTGATGAAAATTGCATGGGGCTTTGTGATGAAAAAGACATGGAGCCTTTTCGTGACAGGGTTCCAGGAGCATTCTGATGACAAGTGTCAGGGAGCATTGTGATGACAAGTGTATTGAGAATTGTGATGACAAAGGTCATGGAGCATTGTGATGAAAAGGGCATGGAGTATTGTGGTGACAGACATCATGGAGCGTTGTGATGACAAGTGTTATGGAACATTGTGATCACAAGTGTTTGAAGCATTGTGATGACAGAGGTCATGGATCATTTTGATTTCAAGGAGCATGGAGCATTGTGATGACAAGGGCATGAAGCAAAGTGATCCCAAGGTTCATCGAGGATTGTGATGACAATGGTAATGGAGTATTGTGATGACAAACGCATAGAGCATTGTAATGACAAGGTCATGTAGCATTTTGCTGACAAAGGCATGGAGCATTGTGATGACAGGTGTCATGGAGCACTGTGATGACAAGCGTCACGGAGCCTTGTGAATACAGGGGTCATGGAGCATTGGGATGACAAGGGCATGGATCATTGTGATGACAAGGGTCATGGAGAATTGGGCTGAAAATGTTCATGGAGTATTGTGATGACAGGGGTCATGGAGCATTGTGATTACAGGGGTCTTGGAGCATTGTGATGACAAGGGTCATGGAGCCTTGTGATGACAAGGCTGTGGAACATTGTGATGGCAGGTATCATGGAGCATTGTTATGACAGAGGTAATGGATCATTGTGATAAGAAGGGCATTGAACATTGGTCTGAAATGTTCCATGGATTATTGTGATGAGAGTGTACATGGAGCATTGTGATGAGAAGGGCACGGTACACTTTGATACATGGGTCATGGGGGATTGTAATGACAAGGGCATGGAGCATTGTGATGAGAAGGGCATCGAGCATTGTGATGACAAGTGTCATGGATCTTTGTGATGACAAGGGCATGGAGCAATGTGATGAGAGGGTTCATGGAGCATTGTGGTGACAATGTCATGGAGCATTGTGATGCCAAGGGCCATGGAGCTTTGTGATGACAAAGGTCATGGAGCATTTTGATGACAAGGGTGTGGTGCATTGTGTTGAGAAGGGCAGGGAGCATTTTGATGACATGGTCATGCAGCAATTTGATGAAAATTGTAGTGGAACATTTTGATGACAGGGGTTATAGAACATTGTGATGCCAGGGGTCATGGAGCTTTGCGATGAAAAGGGTGATGGAGCATTTTGATGACAGGGGTTATGGAACATTGTGATGTCAGGGTTCATGGAACATTGTGCTGATAAGGGGATGTAGCATTGTGAATGACAGGGGTCATGGAACATTGTGATAACAGGGGTGAGGGAGGATTGTGATGACTAGTGATGGAACATTGTGGTATCTCATGTGAGAGAGCATTTGGATGAGAAGTGCATGGAGCATTGTGATTACAAGGTTTATGGATCATAGCGATGACAAGGTTGTGGATCATTGTGATGAAAAACACATGGCACATTGTGATGACAAGGGTCATGGAGCATTGTTCTGACAAAGACATGGAGCATTGTGATGACAAGGTTCACGGAGCATTGTGATGAAATGTTCATGGAGCATTGTGGTTACAAATGTCACAGAGCCTTGTGTTGAGGCGGGCATGGACCGTTCTGATGACAAACGTTATGAAGCAGTGTGATGACTTGAGTCACGGAGCATTGTGATGACAGGGGTCATGGAGCATTGTGATGACAAGTGCATGGAGCATTGCTCTAATAAGTTTCAGGGATTATTGTGATGACAGTGGGAATGGAGCATTGTGATGACATGGGCATGGAGCATTGTGATGACCAGGTCATGCAGTATTGTGAATAGAGGTGTCAGGGAGCATTGTGATGACATATGTAATGGCCCATTGTGATGACAATGGCATGGAGCATTGTGATGCCAATTGTCATGGAGGATTCTGATGACAAAGGTAATGGAGCATTGTGATGACAATGGCTTGGAGCATTGTGATGACAAGGGTCACGGAGCATTGTGCTGACAAGTGCATGGAGAATTGTGATGACAAGGGTCATGGAGCATTCTGATGACAAGCTTGTGGAGTATTTTGATGACAATGGCATGGAGCATTGTGATGAAAATTGCATGGGGCTTTGTGATGAAAAAGACATGGAGCCTTTTCGTGACAGGGTTCCAGGAGCATTCTGATGACAAGTGTCAGGGAGCATTGTGATGACAAGAGTCCCGGGTCATTGTGTTGTCAGGTGTCATGGAGTGTTGTGATGACAGTGGTCATGGAGCATTGTGATGATATTGGTCATAGAGCATTGTGATGAGAAGATCATGTAGCATATTGCTGAAAATATTCATGGAGTATTGTGATGACATGGGTCATGGTGCATTCTGATGACAAGGGAATGGAGCATGGTGATGAGAATGTCCTGGAGCATTGTGATGAGATGACCATGGAGACTTGTGATGACAAGTCTCATGGAGCATTCTGATGAAAAGGGGCATGGAGCATTGTGATTACAGGGGTCTTGGAGCATTGTGATGACAAGGGCATGGAGCATTTTGAGGAGAAGGCCATGGAACATTCTGATGGCATGCATCATGGAGCTTTGTGATGACAAGGGCATGTAGCTTTGTGATTACAGGGGTCTTGGAGCATTGTGATGACAAGGGTCATGGAGCCTTGTGATGACAAGGCTGTGGAACATTGTGATGGCAGGTATCATGGAGCATTTTTATGACAGAGGTAATGGATCATTGTGATAAGAAGGGCATTGAACATTGGTCTGAAATGTTCCATGGATTATTGTGATGAGAGTGTACATGGAGCATTGTGATGAGAAGGGCATGGTACACTGTGATACATGGGTCATGGGGATTGTAATGACAAGGGCATGGAGCATTGTGATGAGAAGGGCATCGAGCATTGTGATGACAAGTGTCATGGATCTTTGTGATGACAAGGGCATGGAGCAATGTGATGAGAGGGTTCATGGAGCATTGTGGTGACAATGTCATGGAGCATTGTGATGCCAAGGGCCATGGAGCTTTGTGATGACAAAGGTCATGGAGCATTTTGATGACAAGGGTGTGGTGCATTGTGTTGAGAAGGGCAGGGAGCATTTTGATGACATGGTCATGCAGCAATTTGATGAAAATTGTAGTGGAACATTTTGATGACAGGGGTTATAGAACATTGTGATGCCAGGGGTCATGGAGCTTTGCGATGAAAAGGGTGATGGAGCATTTTGATGACAGGGGTTATGGAACATTGTGATGTCAGGGTTCATGGAACATTGTGCTGATAAGGGGATGTAGCATTGTGAATGACAGGGGTCATGGAACATTGTGATAACAGGGGTGAGGGAGGATTGTGATGACTAGTGATGGAACATTGTGGTATCTCATGTGAGAGAGCATTTGGATGAGAAGTGCATGGAGCATTGTGATTACAAGGTTTATGGATCATAGCGATGACAAGGTTGTGGATCATTGTGATGAAAAACACATGGCACATTGTGATGACAAGGGTCATGGAGCATTGTTCTGACAAAGACATGGAGCATTGTGATGACAAGGTTCACGGAGCATTGTGATGAAATGTTCATGGAGCATTGTGGTTACAAATGTCACAGAGCCTTGTGTTGAGGCGGGCATGGACCGTTCTGATGACAAACGTTATGAAGCAGTGTGATGACTGGAGTCACGGAGCATTGTGATGAGAGGGGTCATGGAGCATTGTGATGACAAGCGCATGGAGCATTGCTCTAATAAGTTTCAGGGATTATTGTGATGACAGTGGGAATGGAGCATTGTGATGACATGGGCATGGAGCATTGTGATGACCAGGTCATGCAGTATTGTGAAGAGAGGTGTCAGGGAGCATTGTGATGACATATGTAATGGCCCATTGTGATGACAATGGCATGGAGCATTGTGATGCCAATTGTCATGGAGGATTCTGATGACAAAGGTAATGGAGCATTGTGATGACAATGGCTTGGAGCATTGTGATGACAAGGGTCAGGGAGCATTGTGCTGACTAGTGCATGGAGAATTGTGATGACAAGGGTCATGGAGCATTCTGATGACAAGCTTGTGGAGTATTTTGATGACAATGGCATGGAGCATTGTGATGAAAATTGCATGGGGCTTTGTGATGAAAAAGACATGGAGCCTTTTCGTGACAGGGTTCCAGGAGCATTCTGATGACAAGTGTCAGGGAGCATTGTGATGACAAGTGTATTGAGAATTGTGATGACAAAGGTCATGGAGCATTGTGATGAAAAGGGCATGGAGTATTGTGGTGACAGACATCATGGAGCGTTGTGATGACAAGTGTTATGGAACATTGTGATCACAAGTGTTTGAAGCATTGTGATGACAGAGGTCATGGATCATTTTGATTTCAAGGAGCATGGAGCATTGTGATGACAAGGGCATGAAGCAAAGTGATCCCAAGGTTCATCGAGGATTGTGATGACAATGGTAATGGAGTATTGTGATGACAAACGCATAGAGCATTGTAATGACAAGGTCATGTAGCATTTTGCTGACAAAGGCATGGAGCATTGTGATGACAGGTGTCATGGAGCACTGTGATGACAAGCGTCACGGAGCCTTGTGAATACAGGGGTCATGGAGCATTGGGATGACAAGGGCATGGATCATTGTGATGACAAGGGTCATGGAGAATTGGGCTGAAAATGTTCATGGAGTATTGTGATGACAGGGGTCATGGAGCATTGTGATTACAGGGGTCTTGGAGCATTGTGATGACAAGGGTCATGGAGCCTTGTGATGACAAGGCTGTGGAACATTGTGATGGCAGGTATCATGGAGCATTGTTATGACAGAGGTAATGGATCATTGTGATAAGAAGGGCATTGAACATTGGTCTGAAATGTTCCATGGATTATTGTGATGAGAGTGTACATGGAGCATTGTGATGAGAAGGGCACGGTACACTTTGATACATGGGTCATGGGGGATTGTAATGACAAGGGCATGGAGCATTGTGATGAGAAGGGCATCGAGCATTGTGATGACAAGTGTCATGGATCTTTGTGATGACAAGGGCATGGAGCAATGTGATGAGAGGGTTCATGGAGCATTGTGGTGACAATGTCATGGAGCATTGTGATGCCAAGGGCCATGGAGCTTTGTGATGACAAAGGTCATGGAGCATTTTGATGACAAGGGTGTGGTGCATTGTGTTGAGAAGGGCAGGGAGCATTTTGATGACATGGTCATGCAGCAATTTGATGAAAATTGTAGTGGAACATTTTGATGACAGGGGTTATAGAACATTGTGATGCCAGGGGTCATGGAGCTTTGCGATGAAAAGGGTGATGGAGCATTTTGATGACAGGGGTTATGGAACATTGTGATGTCAGGGTTCATGGAACATTGTGCTGATAAGGGGATGTAGCATTGTGAATGACAGGGGTCATGGAACATTGTGATAACAGGGGTGAGGGAGGATTGTGATGACTAGTGATGGAACATTGTGGTATCTCATGTGAGAGAGCATTTGGATGAGAAGTGCATGGAGCATTGTGATTACAAGGTTTATGGATCATAGCGATGACAAGGTTGTGGATCATTGTGATGAAAAACACATGGCACATTGTGATGACAAGGGTCATGGAGCATTGTTCTGACAAAGACATGGAGCATTGTGATGACAAGGTTCACGGAGCATTGTGATGAAATGTTCATGGAGCATTGTGGTTACAAATGTCACAGAGCCTTGTGTTGAGGCGGGCATGGACCGTTCTGATGACAAACGTTATGAAGCAGTGTGATGACTGGAGTCACGGAGCATTGTGATGACAGGGGTCATGGAGCATTGTGATGACAAGCGCATGGAGCATTGCTCTAATAAGTTTCAGGGATTATTGTGATGACAGTGGGAATGGAGCATTGTGATGACATGGGCATGGAGCATTGTGATGACCAGGTCATGCAGTATTGTGAAGAGAGGTGTCAGGGAGCATTGTGATGACATATGTAATGGCCCATTGTGATGACAATGGCATGGAGCATTGTGATGCCAATTGTCATGGAGGATTCTGATGACAAAGGTAATGGAGCATTGTGATGACAATGGCTTGGAGCATTGTGATGACAAGGGTCAGGGAGCATTGTGCTGACTAGTGCATGGAGAATTGTGATGACAAGGGTCATGGAGCATTCTGATGACAAGCTTGTGGAGTATTTTGATGACAATGGCATGGAGCATTGTGATGAAAATTGCATGGGGCTTTGTGATGAAAAAGACATGGAGCCTTTTCGTGACAGGGTTCCAGGAGCATTCTGATGACAAGTGTCAGGGAGCATTGTGATGACAAGTGTATTGAGAATTGTGATGACAAAGGTCATGGAGCATTGTGATGAAAAGGGCATGGAGTATTGTGGTGACAGACATCATGGAGCGTTGTGATGACAAGTGTTATGGAACATTGTGATCACAAGTGTTTGAAGCATTGTGATGACAGAGGTCATGGATCATTTTGATTTCAAGGAGCATGGAGCATTGTGATGACAAGGGCATGAAGCAAAGTGATCCCAAGGTTCATCGAGGATTGTGATGACAATGGTAATGGAGTATTGTGATGACAAACGCATAGAGCATTGTAATGACAAGGTCATGTAGCATTTTGCTGACAAAGGCATGGAGCATTGTGATGACAGGTGTCATGGAGCACTGTGATGACAAGCGTCACGGAGCCTTGTGAATACAGGGGTCATGGAGCATTGGGATGACAAGGGCATGGATCATTGTGATGACAAGGGTCATGGAGAATTGGGCTGAAAATGTTCATGGAGTATTGTGATGACAGGGGTCATGGAGCATTGTGATTACAGGGGTCTTGGAGCATTGTGATGACAAGGGTCATGGAGCCTTGTGATGACAAGGCTGTGGAACATTGTGATGGCAGGTATCATGGAGCATTGTTATGACAGAGGTAATGGATCATTGTGATAAGAAGGGCATTGAACATTGGTCTGAAATGTTCCATGGATTATTGTGATGAGAGTGTACATGGAGCATTGTGATGAGAAGGGCACGGTACACTGTGATACATGGGTCATGGGGGATTGTAATGACAAGGGCATGGAGCATTGTGATGAGAAGGGCATCGAGCATTGTGATGACAAGTGTCATGGATCTTTGTGATGACAAGGGCATGGAGCAATGTGATGAGAGGGTTCATGGAGCATTGTGGTGACAATGTCATGGAGCATTGTGATGCCAAGGGCCATGGAGCTTTGTGATGACAAAGGTCATGGAGCATTTTGATGACAAGGGTGTGGTGCATTGTGTTGAGAAGGGCAGGGAGCATTTTGATGACATGGTCATGCAGCAATTTGATGAAAATTGTAGTGGAACATTTTGATGACAGGGGTTATAGAACATTGTGATGCCAGGGGTCATGGAGCTTTGCGATGAAAAGGGTGATGGAGCATTTTGATGACAGGGGTTATGGAACATTGTGATGTCAGGGTTCATGGAACATTGTGCTGATAAGGGGATGTAGCATTGTGAATGACAGGGGTCATGGAACATTGTGATAACAGGGGTGAGGGAGGATTGTGATGACTAGTGATGGAACATTGTGGTATCTCATGTGAGAGAGCATTTGGATGAGAAGTGCATGGAGCATTGTGATTACAAGGTTTATGGATCATAGCGATGACAAGGTTGTGGATCATTGTGATGAAAAACACATGGCACATTGTGATGACAAGGGTCATGGAGCATTGTTCTGACAAAGACATGGAGCATTGTGATGACAAGGTTCACGGAGCATTGTGATGAAATGTTCATGGAGCATTGTGGTTACAAATGTCACAGAGCCTTGTGTTGAGGCGGGCATGGACCGTTCTGATGACAAACGTTATGAAGCAGTGTGATGACTTGAGTCACGGAGCATTGTGATGACAGGGGTCATGGAGCATTGTGATGACAAGTGCATGGAGCATTGCTCTAATAAGTTTCAGGGATTATTGTGATGACAGTGGGAATGGAGCATTGTGATGACATGGGCATGGAGCATTGTGATGACCAGGTCATGCAGTATTGTGAATAGAGGTGTCAGGGAGCATTGTGATGACATATGTAATGGCCCATTGTGATGACAATGGCATGGAGCATTGTGATGCCAATTGTCATGGAGGATTCTGATGACAAAGGTAATGGAGCATTGTGATGACAATGGCTTGGAGCATTGTGATGACAAGGGTCACGGAGCATTGTGCTGACAAGTGCATGGAGAATTGTGATGACAAGGGTCATGGAGCATTCTGATGACAAGCTTGTGGAGTATTTTGATGACAATGGCATGGAGCATTGTGATGAAAATTGCATGGGGCTTTGTGATGAAAAAGACATGGAGCCTTTTCGTGACAGGGTTCCAGGAGCATTCTGATGACAAGTGTCAGGGAGCATTGTGATGACAAGTGTATTGAGAATTGTGATGACAATGGTCATGGAGCATTGTGATGAAAAGGGCATGGAGTATTGTGGTGACAGGCATCATGGAGCGTTGTGATGACAAGTGTTATGGAACATTGTGATCACAAGGGTTTGAAGCATTGTGATGACAGAGGTCATGGATCATTTTGATTTCAAGGAGCATGAAGAATTGTGATGACAAGGGCATGAAGCAAAGTGATCCCAAGGTTCATCGAGGATTGTGATGACAATGGTAATGGAGTATTGTGATGACAAGCGCATAGAGCATTGTAATGAAAAGGTCATGTAGCATTTTGCTGACAAAGGCATGGAGCATTGTGATGACAGGTGTCATGGAGCACTGTGATGACAAGCGTCACGGAGCCTTGTGAATACAGGGGTCATGGAGCATTGGGATGACAAGGGCATGGATCATTGTGATGACAAGGGTCATGGAGAATTGGGCTGAAAATGTTCATGGAGTATTGTGATGACAGGGGTCATGGAGCATTGTGATTACAGGGGTCTTGGAGCATTGTGATGATATTTGTCATGGAGCTTTGTGATGAGAAGGTCATGGAGCATTGGGCTGAAAATGTTCATGGAGTATTGTGATGACAGGGGTCATGGAGGATTGTGATGACAAGGGAAAGGAGCGTGGTAATGACAAGGTCCTGGAGCATTGTGATGAGAAGACCATGGAGACTTGTGATGACAATTCTCATGGAGCATTCTGATGAAAAGGGGCATGGAGCATTGTGATTGCAGGGGTCTTGGAGCATTGTGATGACAAGGGCATGGAGCACTGTGAGGAGAAGGCCATGAAACATTCTGATGACATGCGTCATGGAGCTTTGTGATGACAAGGGCATGGAGCATTGTGATTAGAGTGATCTTGGAGCATTGTGATGACAAGGGTCTTGGAGCCTTGTGATGGCAAGGCCGTGGAACATTGTGATGGCAGGGGTCATGGAGCATTGTTATGACAGAGGTAATGGAGCATTGTGATGAGAAGGGCATTGAGCATTGGTCTGAAATGTTTCATGGATTACTGTGATGAGAGTGGGCATGGAGAATTGTGATGACAAGGGCACCGTACACGGTGATACATGGGTCATGGGCGATTGTAATGACAAGAGCATGGAGCATTGTGATGAGAAGGGCATCGAGCATTGTGATGACAAGTGTCATGGAGATGTGTGATGACAAGGGCATGGAGCAATGTGATGAGAGGGTAATGGAACATTGTGATGACAATGACATGGAGCATTGTGTTGCCAAGGGTCATGGTGATTTGTGATGACAAAGGTCATGGAGCATTTTGATGACAAGGGTGTGGTGCATTGTGATGAGAAGGGCAGGGATCATTTTGATGACAGGTTCATGCAGTAATTTGATGAAAAGTGTAATGGAACATTTTGATGAAAGGGGTTATAGAACATTGTGATGCCAGGGGTCATGGAGCTTTAGGATGAAAAGGGTGATGGAGCATTTTGATGACAGGGGTTATGGAACATTGTGATGTCAGGGGCCATGGAACATTGTGCTGATAAGGGGATGTAGCATTGTGAATGACAGGGGTCATGGAACATTGTGATAACAGGGGTGAGGGAGGATTGTGATGACTAGTGATGGAACATTGTGATATCTCATGTGAGAGAGCATTTGGATGAGAAGTGCATGGAGCATTGTGATTACAAGGTTTATGGAGCATAGCGATGACAAGGTTGTGGATCATTGTGATGAAAAGCGCATGGCACATTGTGATGACAAGGGTCATGGAGCATTGTTCTGACAAAGACATGGAGCATTGTGATGACAAGGTTCACGGAGCATTGTGATGAAAAGTTCATGGAGCATTGTGGTTACAAAGGTCACAGAGCCTTGTGATGACGCGGGCATGGACCGTTGTGATGACAAACGTTATGAAGCATTGTGATGACTGGAGTCACGGAGTATTGTGATGACAGGGTTCATGGAGCATTCTGATGACAAGGGCATGGAGCATTGTGATGACAGGGGCATGGAGCATTGGTCTGACAAGTTTCATAGATTATTGTGATGACAGTGGATATGGTGCACTGTGATGACAAGGCCATGGAGCATTGTGATGACAAGGGCATGGAGTATTGTGAAGACAGGTGTCAGGCAGCATTGTGATGACATATGTCATGGTCCATTGCGATGACAATGGCATGGAGCATTGTGATGCCAAATGTAATGGAGGATTGTGATGACAAATATAATGGAGCATTGTGATGACTAGGGCTTGGAGCATTATGATGACAAGGGCCATTGAGAATTTTCATGACAATGTCTTGAAGCATTGTGATGACAAAGTCCTGTAGCATTGTGATGAGAAACCATGGAGCCTTGTGATGACAGGTCTCATGGAGCATACTGATGAAAAGGGGCATGGAGCATTCTGATTACACGGGTCTTGGAACATTGTGATAACAAGGGCATGGAGCATTGTGATGACAAGGGCATGGAGTATTGTGATGACAGGCATCATGGAGCGTTATGATGACAAGTGTTATGGATCATTGTGATCACAAGGGTTTGGAGAATTGCGATGACAGAGGTCATGGATCATTTTGATTTCAAGGAGCATGGAGCATTGTGATGACTAGGGCATGAAGCATTGTGATCCCAAGGTTCTTGGAGGATTGTGATGACAATGGTAATGGAGTATTGTGACGAAAAGCGCATAGAGCATTTTAATGACAAGGTCCTGTAGCATTTTACTGACAAAGGCATGGAGCATTGTGATGACAGGTGTCATGGAGCACTGTGATGACAAGCGTCACAGAGCACTGTGAATACAAGGGTCATGGAGCATTGGGATGACAAGGTCATGGATCATTGTGATGACAATTGTCATGGAGCATTGGGCTGAAAACGTTCATGGAGTATTGTGATGACAGGGGTCATGGAGCATTGTGATTACAGGGGTCTTGGAGCATTGTGATGACAAGAGTCCCGGGTCATTGTGTTGTCAGGTGTCAAGGAGTGTTGTGATGACAGTGGTCATGGAGCATTGTGATGATATTGGTCATAGAGCATTGTGATGAGAAGATCATGTAGCATATTGCTGAAAATATTCATGGAGTATTGTGATGACATGGGTCATGGTGCATTCTGATGACAAGGGAATGGAGCATGGTGATGAGAATGTCCTGGAGCATTGTGATGAGATGACCATGGAGACTTGTGATGACAAGTCTCATGGAGCATTCTGATGAAAAGGGGCATGGAGCATTGTGATTACAGGGGTCTTGGAGCATTGTGATGACAAGGGCATGGAGCATTTTGAGGAGAAGGCCATGGAACATTCTGATGGCATGCATCATGGAGCTTTGTGATGACAAGGGCATGTAGCTTTGTGATTACAGGGGTCTTGGAGCATTGTGATGACAAGGGTCATGGAGCCTTGTGATGACAAGGCTGTGGAACATTGTGATGGCAGGTATCATGGAGCATTGTTATGACAGAGGTAATGGATCATTGTGATAAGAAGGGCATTGAACATTGGTCTGAAATGTTCCATGGATTATTGTGATGAGAGTGTACATGGAGCATTGTGATGAGAAGGGCACGGTACACTGTGATACATGGGTCATGGGGGATTGTAATGACAAGGGCATGGAGCATTGTGATGAGAAGGGCATCGAGCATTGTGATGACAAGTGTCATGGATCTTTGTGATGACAAGGGCATGGAGCAATGTGATGAGAGGGTTCATGGAGCATTGTGGTGACAATGTCATGGAGCATTGTGATGCCAAGGGCCATGGAGCTTTGTGATGACAAAGGTCATGGAGCATTTTTATGACAAGGGTGTGGTGCATTGTGTTGAGAAGGGCAGGGAGCATTTTGATGACATGGTCATGCAGCAATTTGATGAAAATTGTAGTGGAACATTTTGATGACAGGGGTTATAGAACATTGTGATGCCAGGGGTCATGGAGCTTTGCGATGAAAAGGGTGATGGAGCATTTTGATGACAGGGGTTATGGAACATTGTGATGTCAGGGTTCATGGAACATTGTGCTGATAAGGGGATGTAGCATTGTGAATGACAGGGGTCATGGAACATTGTGATAACAGGGGTGAGGGAGGATTGTGATGACTAGTGATGGAACATTGTGGTATCTCATGTGAGAGAGCATTTGGATGAGAAGTGCATGGAGCATTGTGATTACAAGGTTTATGGATCATAGCGATGACAAGGTTGTGGATCATTGTGATGAAAAACACATGGCACATTGTGATGACAAGGGTCATGGAGCATTGTTCTGACAAAGACATGGAGCATTGTGATGACAAGGTTCACGGAGCATTGTGATGAAATGTTCATGGAGCATTGTGGTTACAAATGTCACAGAGCCTTGTGTTGAGGCGGGCATGGACCGTTCTGATGACAAACGTTATGAAGCAGTGTGATGACTGGAGTCACGGAGCATTGTGATGACAGGGGTCATGGAGCATTGTGATGACAAGCGCATGGAGCATTGCTCTAATAAGTTTCAGGGATTACTGTGATGACAGTGGGAATGGAGCATTGTGATGACATGGGCATGGAGCATTGTGATGACCAGGTCATGCAGTATTGTGAAGAGAGGTGTCAGGGAGCATTGTGATGACATATGTAATGGCCCATTGTGATGACAATGGCATGGAGCATTGTGATGCCAATTGTCATGGAGGATTCTGATGACAAAGGTAATGGAGCATTGTGATGACAATGGCTTGGAGCATTGTGATGACAAGGGTCACGGAGCATTGTGCTGACAAGTGCATGGAGAATTGTGATGACAAGGGTCATGGAGCATTCTGATGACAAGCTTGTGGAGTATTTTGATGACAATGGCATGGAGCATTGTGATGAAAATTGCATGGGGCTTTGTGATGAAAAAGACATGGAGCCTTTTCGTGACAGGGTTCCAGGAGCATTCTGATGACAAGTGTCAGGGAGCATTGTGATGACAAGTGTATTGAGAATTGTGATGACAAAGGTCATGGAGCATTGTGATGAAAATGGCATGGAGTATTGTGGTGACAGGCATCATGGAGCGTTGTGATGACAAGTGTTATGGAACATTGTGATCACAAGTGTTTGAAGCATTGTGATGACAGAGGTCATGGATCATTTTGATTTCAAGGAGCATGGAGAATTGTGATGACAAGGGCATGAAGCAAAGTGATCCCAAGGTTCATCGAGGATTGTGATGACAATGGTAATGGAGTATTGTGATGACAAACGCATAGAGCATTGTAATGACAAGGTCATGTAGCATTTTGCTGACAAAGGCATGGAGCATTGTGATGACAGGTGTCATGGAGCACTGTGATGACAAGCGTCACGGAACCTTGTGAATACAGGGGTCATGGAGCATTGGGATGACAAGGGCATGGAGCATTGGGATGACAAGGGTCATGGAGAATTGGGCTGAAAATGTTCATGGAGTATTGTGATGACAGGGGTCATGGAGCATTGTGATTACAGGGGTCTTGGAGCATTGTGATGATATTTGTCATGGAGCTTTGTGATGAGAAGGTCATGGAGCATTGGGCTGAAAATGTTCATGGAGTATTGTGATGAAAGGGGTCATGGAGGATTGTGATGACAAGGGAAAGGAGCGTGGTGATGACAAGGTCCTGGAGCATTGTGATGAGAAGACCATGGAGACTTGTGATGACAATTCTCATGGAGAATTCTGATGAAAAGGGGCATGGAGCATTGTGATGAACAGGTCATGCAGTATTGTGAAGAGAGGTGTCAGGGAGCATTGTGATGACATATGTAATGGCCCATTGTGATGACATTGGCATGGAGCATTGTGATGCCAGTTGTCATGGAGGATTCTGATGACAAATGTAATGGAGCACTGTGATGACAATGGCTTGGAGCATTGTGATGACAAGGGTCACGGAGCATTGTGCTGACAAGTGCATGGAGAATTGTGATGACAAGGGTCATGGAGCATTCTGATGACAAGCTTGTGGAGTATTTTGATGACAATGGCATGGAGCATTGTGATGAAAATTGCATGGGGCTTTGTGATGAAAAAGACATGGAGCCTTTTCGTGACAGGGTTCAAGGAGCATTCTGATGACAAGTGTCAGGGAGCATTGTGATGACAAGTGTATTGAGCATTGTGATGACAAAGGTCATGGAGCATTGTGATGAAAAGGGCATGGAGTATTGTGGTGACAGGCATCTTGGAGCGTTGTGATGACAAGTGTTATGGAACATTGTGATCACAAGGGTTTGAAGCATTGTGATGACAGAGGTCATGGATCATTTTGATTTCAAGGAGCATGGAGAATTGTGATGACAAGGGCATGAAGCAAAGTGATCCCAAGGTTCATCGAGGATTGTGATGACAATGGTAATGGAGTATTGTGATGACAAGCGCATAGAGCATTGTAATGACAAGGTCATGTAGCATTTTGCTGACAAAGGCATGGAGCATTGTGATGACAGGTGTCATGGAGCACTGTGATGACAAGCGTCACGGAGCCTTGTGAATACAGGGGTCATGGAGCATTGGGATGACAAGGGCATGGATCATTGTGATGACAAGGGTCATGGAGAATTGGGCTGAAAATGTTCATGGAGTATTGTGATGACAGGGGTCATGGAGCATTGTGATTACAGGGGTCTTGGAGCATTGTGATGACAAGGGTCATGGAGCCTTGTGATGACAAGGCTGTGGAACATTGTGATGGCAGGTATCATGGAGCATTGTTATGACAGAGGTAATGGATCATTGTGATAAGAAGGGCATTGAACATTGGTCTGAAATGTTCCATGGATTATTGTGATGAGAGTGTACATGGAGCATTGTGATGAGAAGGGCACGGTACACTTTGATACATGGGTCATGGGGGATTGTAATGACAAGGGCATGGAGCATTGTGATGAGAAGGGCATCGAGCATTGTGATGACAAGTGTCATGGATCTTTGTGATGACAAGGGCATGGAGCAATGTGATGAGAGGGTTCATGGAGCATTGTGGTGACAATGTCATGGAGCATTGTGATGCCAAGGGCCATGGAGCTTTGTGATGACAAAGGTCATGGAGCATTTTGATGACAAGGGTGTGGTGCATTGTGTTGAGAAGGGCAGGGAGCATTTTGATGACATGGTCATGCAGCAATTTGATGAAAATTGTAGTGGAACATTTTGATGACAGGGGTTATAGAACATTGTGATGCCAGGGGTCATGGAGCTTTGCGATGAAAAGGGTGATGGAGCATTTTGATGAGAGGGGTTATGGAACATTGTGATGTCAGGGTTCATGGAACATTGTGCTGATAAGGGGATGTAGCATTGTGAATGACAGGGGTCATGGAACATTGTGATAACAGGGGTGAGGGAGGATTGTGATGACTAGTGATGGAACATTGTGGTATCTCATGTGAGAGAGCATTTGGATGAGAAGTGCATGGAGCATTGTGATTACAAGGTTTATGGATCATAGCGATGACAAGGTTGTGGATCATTGTGATGAAAAACACATGGCACATTGTGATGACAAGGGTCATGGAGCATTGTTCTGACAAAGACATGGAGCATTGTGATGACAAGGTTCACGGAGCATTGTGATGAAATGTTCATGGAGCATTGTGGTTACAAATGTCACAGAGCCTTGTGTTGAGGCGGGCATGGACCGTTCTGATGACAAACGTTATGAAGCAGTGTGATGACTGGAGTCACGGAGCATTGTGATGACAGGGGTCATGGAGCATTGTGATGACTAGTGCATGGAGCATTGCTCTAATAAGTTTCAGGGATTATTGTGATGACAGTGGGAATGGAGCATTGTGATGACATGGGCATGGAGCATTGTGATGACCAGGTCATGCAGTATTGTGAATAGAGGTGTCAGGGAGCATTGTGATGACATATGTAATGGCCCATTGTGATGACAATGGCATGGAGCATTGTGATGCCAATTGTCATGGAGGATTCTGATGACAAAGGTAATGGAGCATTGTGATGACAATGGCTTGGAGCATTGTGATGACAAGGGTCACGGAGCATTGTGCTGACAAGTGCATGGAGAATTGTGATGACAAGGGTCATGGAGCATTCTGATGACAAGCTTGTGGAGTATTTTGATGACAATGGCATGGAGCATTGTGATGAAAATTGCATGGGGCTTTGTGATGAAAAAGACATGGAGCCTTTTCGTGACAGGGTTCCAGGAGCATTCTGATGACAAGTGTCAGGGAGCATTGTGATGACAAGTGTATTGAGAATTGTGATGACAATGGTCATGGAGCATTGTGATGAAAAGGGCATGGAGTATTGTGGTGACAGGCATCATGGAGCGTTGTGATGACAAGTGTTATGGAACATTGTGATCACAAGGGTTTGAAGCATTGTGATGACAGAGGTCATGGATCATTTTGATTTCAAGGAGCATGAAGAATTGTGATGACAAGGGCATGAAGCAAAGTGATCCCAAGGTTCATCGAGGATTGTGATGACAATGGTAATGGAGTATTGTGATGACAAGCGCATAGAGCATTGTAATGACAAGGTCATGTAGCATTTTGCTGACAAAGGCATGGAGCATTGTGATGACAGGTGTCATGGAGCACTGTGATGACAAGCGTCACGGAGCCTTGTGAATACAGGGGTCATGGAGCATTGGGATGACAAGGGCATGGATCATTGTGATGACAAGGGTCATGGAGAATTGGGCTGAAAATATTCATGGAGTATTGTGATGACAGGGGTCATGGAGCATTGTGATTACAGGGGTCTTGGAGCATTGTGATGATATTTGTCATGGAGCTTTGTGATGAGAAGGTCATGGAGCATTGGGCTGAAAATGTTCATGGAGTATTGTGATGACAGGGGTCATGGAGGATTGTGATGACAAGGGAAAGGAGCGTGGTAATGACAAGGTCCTGGAGCATTGTGATGAGAAGACCATGGAGACTTGTGATGACAATTCTCATGGAGCATTCTGATGAAAAGGGGCATGGAGCATTGTGATTGCAGGGGTCTTGGAGCATTGTGATGACAAGGGCATGGAGCACTGTGAGGAGAAGGCCATGAAACATTCTGATGACATGCGTCATGGAGCTTTGTGATGACAAGGGCATGGAGCATTGTGATTAGAGTGATCTTGGAGCATTGTGATGACAAGGGTCATGGAGCCTTGTGATGGCAAGGCCGTGGAACATTGTGATGGCAGGGGTCATGGAGCATTGTTATGACAGATGTAATGGAGCATTGTGATGAGAAGGGCATTGAGCATTGGTCTGAAATATTTCATGGATTACTGTGATGAGAGTGGGCATGGAGAATTGTGATGACAAGGGCACTGTACACGGTGATACATGGGTCATGGGCGATTGTATTGACAAGAGCATGGAGCATTGTGATGAGAAGGGCATCGAGCATTGTGATGACAAGTGTCATGGAGATGTGTGATGACAAGGGCATGGAGCAATGTGATGAGAGGGTAATGGAACATTGTGATGACAATGACATGGAGCATTGTGTTGCCAAGGGTCATGGTGATTTGTGATGACAAAGGTCATGGAGCATTTTGATGACAAGGGTGTGGTGCATTGTGATGAGAAGGGCAGGGAGCATTTTGATGACAGGTTCATGCAGTAATTTGATGAAAAGTGTAATGGAACATTTTGATGAAAGGGGTTATAGAACATTGTGATGCCAGGGGTCATGGAGCTTTAGGATGAAAAGGGTGATGGAGCATTTTGATGACAGGGGTTATGGAACATTGTGATGTCAGGGGCCATGGAACATTGTGCTGATAAGGGGATGTAGCATTGTGAATGACAGGGGTCATGGAACATTGTGATAACAGGGGTGAGGGAGGATTGTGATGACTAGTGATGGAACATTGTGATATCTCATGTGAGAGAGCATTTGGATGAGAAGTGCATGGAGCATTGTGATTACAAGGTTTATGGAGCATAGCGATGACAAGGTTGTGGATCATTGTGATGAAAAGCGCATGGCACATTGTGATGACAAGGGTCATGGAGCATTGTTCTGACAAAGACATGGAGCATTGTGATGACAAGGGTCACGGAGCATTGTGATGAAAAGTTCATGGAGCATTGTGGTTACAAAGGTCACAGAGCCTTGTGATGACGCGGGCATGGACCGTTGTGATGACAAACGTTATGAAGCATTGTGATGACTGGAGTCACGGAGTATTGTGATGACAGGGTTCATGGAGCATTCTGATGACAAGGGCATGGAGCATTGTGATGACAGGGGCATGGAGCATTGGTCTGACAAGTTTCATAGATTATTGTGATGACAGTGGATATGGTGCACTGTGATGACAAGGCCATGGAGCATTGTGATGACAAGGGCATGGAGTATTGTGAAGACAGGTGTCAGGCAGCATTGTGATGACATATGTCATGGTCCATTGCGATGACAATGGCATGGAGCATTGTGATGCCAAATGGAATGGAGGATTGTGATGACAAATATAATGGAGCATTGTGATGACTAGGGCTTGGAGCATTATGATGACAAGGGCCATTGAGAATTTTCATGACAATGTCGTGAAGCATTGTGATGACAAAGTCCTGGAACATTGTGATGAGAAAACCATGGAGCCTTGTGATGACAGGTCTCATGGAGCATACTGATGAAAAGGGGCATGGAGCATTCTGATTACACGGGTCTTGGAACATTGTGATAACAAGGGCATGGAGCATTGTGATGACAAGGGCATGGAGTATTGTGATGACAGGCATCATGGAGCGTTATGATGACAAGTGTTATGGATCATTGTGATCAAAAGGGTTTGGAGAATTGCGATGACAGAGGTCATGGATCATTTTGATTTCAAGGAGCATGGAGCATTGTGATGACTAGGGCATGAAGCATTGTGATCCCAACGTTCTTGGAGGATTGTGATGACAATGGTAATGGAGTATTGTGACGAAAAGCGCATAGAGCATTTTAATGACAAGGTCCTGTAGCATTTTACTGACAAAGGCATGGAGCATTGTGATGACAGGTGTCATGGAGCACTGTGATGACAAGCGTCACAGAGCACTGTGAATACAAGGGTCATGGAGCATTGGGATGACAAGGTCATGGATCATTGTGATGACAATTGTCATGGAGCATTGGGCTGAAAACGTTCATGGAGTATTGTGATGACAGGGGTCATGGAGCATTGTGATTACAGGGGTCTTGGAGCATTGTGATGACAAGAGTCCCGGGTCATTGTGTTGTCAGGTGTCATGGAGTGTTGTGATGACAGTGGTCATGGAGCATTGTGATGATATTGGTCATAGAGCATTGTGATGAGAAGATCATGTAGCATATTGCTGAAAATATTCATGGAGTATTGTGATGACATGGGTCATGGTGCATTCTGATGACAAGGGAATGGAGCATGGTGATGAGAATGTCCTGGAGCATTGTGATGAGATGACCATGGAGACTTGTGATGACAAGTCTCATGGAGCATTCTGATGAAAAGGGGCATGGAGCATTGTGATTACAGGGGTCTTGGAGCATTGTGATGACAAGGGCATGGAGCATTTTGAGGAGAAGGCCATGGAACATTCTGATGGCATGCATCATGGAGCTTTGTGATGACAAGGGCATGTAGCTTTGTGATTACAGGGGTCTTGGAGCATTGTGATGACAAGGGTCATGGAGCCTTGTGATGACAAGGCTGTGGAACATTGTGATGGCAGGTATCATGGAGCATTGTTATGACAGAGGTAATGGATCATTGTGATAAGAAGGGCATTGAACATTGGTCTGAAATGTTCCATGGATTATTGTGATGAGAGTGTACATGGAGCATTGTGATGAGAAGGGCACGGTACACTGTGATACATGGGTCATGGGGGATTGTAATGACAAGGGCATGGAGCATTGTGATGAGAAGGGCATCGAGCATTGTGATGACAAGTGTCATGGATCTTTGTGATGACAAGGGCATGGAGCAATGTGATGAGAGGGTTCATGGAGCATTGTGGTGACAATGTCATGGAGCATTGTGATGCCAAGGGCCATGGAGCTTTGTGATGACAAAGGTCATGGAGCATTTTGATGACAAGGGTGTGGTGCATTGTGTTGAGAAGGGCAGGGAGCATTTTGATGACATGGTCATGCAGCAATTTGATGAAAATTGTAGTGGAACATTTTGATGACAGGGGTTATAGAACATTGTGATGCCAGGGGTCATGGAGCTTTGCGATGAAAAGGGTGATGGAGCATTTTGATGACAGGGGTTATGGAACATTGTGATGTCAGGGTTCATGGAACATTGTGCTGATAAGGGGATGTAGCATTGTGAATGACAGGGGTCATGGAACATTGTGATAACAGGGGTGAGGGAGGATTGTGATGACTAGTGATGGAACATTGTGGTATCTCATGTGAGAGAGCATTTGGATGAGAAGTGCATGGAGCATTGTGATTACAAGGTTTATGGATCATAGCGATGACAAGGTTGTGGATCATTGTGATGAAAAACACATGGCACATTGTGATGACAAGGGTCATGGAGCATTGTTCTGACAAAGACATGGAGCATTGTGATGACAAGGTTCACGGAGCATTGTGATGAAATGTTCATGGAGCATTGTGGTTACAAATGTCACAGAGCCTTGTGTTGAGGCGGGCATGGACCGTTCTGATGACAAACGTTATGAAGCAGTGTGATGACTGGAGTCACGGAGCATTGTGATGAGAGGGGTCATGGAGCATTGTGATGACAAGCGCATGGAGCATTGCTCTAATAAGTTTCAGGGATTATTGTGATGACAGTGGGAATGGAGCATTGTGATGACATGGGCATGGAGCATTGTGATGACCAGGTCATGCAGTATTGTGAATAGAGGTGTCAGGGAGCATTGTGATGACATATGTAATGGCCCATTGTGATGACAATGGCATGGAGCATTGTGATGCCAATTGTCATGGAGGATTCTGATGACAAAGGTAATGGAGCATTGTGATGACAATGGCTTGGAGCATTGTGATGACAAGGGTCAGGGAGCATTGTGCTGACAAGTGCATGGAGAATTGTGATGACAAGGGTCATGGAGCATTCTGATGACAAGCTTGTGGAGTATTTTGATGACAATGGCATGGAGCATTGTGATGAAAATTGCATGGGGCTTTGTGATGAAAAAGACATGGAGCCTTTTCGTGACAGGGTTCCAGGAGCATTCTGATGACAAGTGTCAGGGAGCATTGTGATGACAAGTGTATTGAGAATTGTGATGACAAAGGTCATGGAGCATTGTGATGAAAAGGGCATGGAATATTGTGATGACAGGCATCATGGAGCGTTGTGATGACAAGTGTTTTGGAACATTGTGATCACAAGGGTTTGAAGCATTGTGATGACAGAGGTCATGGATCATTTTTATTTCAAGGAGCATGGAGCATTGTGATGACAAGGGCATGAAGCAAAGTGATCCCAAGTTTCATGGAGGATTGTGATGACAATGGTAATGGAGTATTGTGATGACAAGCGCATAGAGCATTGTAATGACAAGGTCATGTAGCATTTTGCTGACAAACGCATGGAGCATTGTGATGACAGGTGTCATGGAGCACTGTGATGACAAGCGTCACGGAGCATTGTGAATACAGGGGTCATGGAGCATTGGGATGACAAGGGCATGGATCATTGTGATGACAAGGGTCATGGAGAATTGGGCTGAAAATGTTCATGTAGTATTATGATGACAGGGGTCATGAAGCACTGTGATGACAGAGGTCATGGAGAATTTTCATTTCATTGTGCTGCCAATAGCCGGAAGCTCTATGATGATGGGCATGATGCATTTTGATGACAGGTTTCAAGGAGCATTGAGATGAAAAGGGGCATGGAGTGGCCTCCCTGGTGGCGCGGTGGTTGAGAGTCCGCCTGCCGATGCAGGGGATACGGGTTCGTGCCCCGGTCTGGGAGGATCCCATATGCCGCGGAGCGGCTGGGCCCGTGGGGCATGGCCGCTGAGCCTGCGCGTCCGGAGCCTGTGCTCCGCAGCGGGAGGGGCCACGGCAGTGAGAGGCCCGCGTACGGAAAAAAAAAAAAAAAAAAAGGGGGCATGGAGCATTGTGATCACATGGGTCTTGGAGCACAGTGATGAAACGGGCATGGAGCATTTTGATGAGAAGTCCATGGAACATTCTGATGACATGTGTCATGGAGCTTTGTGATGTCAAGGGCATGGAGCATTCTGATTAAAGGGGTCTTGGAGCATTGTGATGACAAGTGTCATGGAGCCTTGTGATGACAAGGCCTTGTAACATTGTGATGACAGGGGTAATGGAGCATTGTTATGACCGGTGTAATGGAGCATTGTGATGAGAAGGGCATGGAGTTTTGTTATTACATTATTTATGGAGGATTGCAATGACACATTTTCAGACCTTTCTGATGAAATGTGCGTGGCACAGTGTGAAGACAAGGGTCATTGAGCATTTTTCTGACAAAGGCATGGAGCATTGTGATGACAAGTGTCACGGAGCATTGTGATGAAAAGTGCTTGGATCAATGTGGTTCCAAATGTAACAGAGCCTTGTGATGACACGGGCATGGACCATTGTGATGACAAATGTTATGAAGCATTGTGATGACTGGAGTCACGGAGCATTGTGATGACAGGGGTCACGGAGCATTGTGATGACGAGGGCATGGAGCATTGAGCTGAGAATGGCATAGAGTATTGTGATGACAAGGGTCAAAGAGCATTTTGATGAAAAGTTCATTGAGCACTGTGGTTAAAATGTCACAGAGACTGTTGATGGTGAGGGCATGGACCATTGTGATGACAAAGGTCATGAAGCATTGTGATGAAAACAGCATGGGGCATTGTGATGACAAGGGCATGGAGCCTTGTCATGACAGTGTTCCAGGAGCATACTGATGACAAATGTCAGGGAGCACTGTGATGACAAGTGTATTGAGCATTGTGATGACAAAGATCATGGAGAATTGTGATAAGAAGACCATGGATAATTGTGATGATGAGTGTCATGGGGTGTTGTGATGATAAGTGTTATGGAACATTGTGATCACAAGTGTTTGGAGCATTATGATGACATGGGTCATGCTGAATACTGATTTCACTGTGATGACAATAGCTTGAAGCATTATGAGGATGGGCATGGTGCATTGTGATGACAGGGTTCATGGAGCTTTGAGATGAAAAGAGACATGGATCATTGTGATTACAAGGGTCTTGGAGCATTGTGATGACAAGGGCATGGAGCATTGTGATGAGAAGGCCATAGAACATTCTGATGACATGCGTCATGGAGCTTTGTGATGACAAGGGCATGGAGCATTATGATTTGAGGGATCTTCAGCATTGTGATGAGAAGTGTCGTGGAACCTTGTGATGACAAGGCCGTGGAACATTGTGATGGCAGGGGTCATGGTGCATTGTCATGACAGGGGTAATGGAGCATTGTGATGAGAAAGATATGGAACATTGGTCTGTAAAGTTTCATGGATTATTGTGATGAGAGAGGGCATGGAGCATTGTGATGACAAGGGCAAGGAACACTGTGATACATGGGTCATGCAGGATTGTAATGACAAGGGCATGGAGAATTGTGATGAGAAGGGCATCGAGCATTGTGATGACAAATGTCATGGAGCTTTGAGATGACAAGGGCATGGAGCAGTGTGATGAGAGGTTTCAAGGAACACTGTGATGACAATGACATGGAGCATTGTGATGCCAAGAGTCATGGTGCATTGTTACGAGAAGGGCAGGGAGCATTTTGATGACCGGGTCATGCAGCAATTTGATAAAAAGTGTAATGGAACATTTTGAGGGCAGGGGTTATAGAACACTGTGATGTCAGGGGTCTTGGAGCTATGGGATGAAATGGGTCATGGAGAATTTTGATGGCAGGCGTAATGGAACATTGTGATGGCAGTGGTCATGGAACATTGTGATGATAAGTGGATGTAGCACTGTGATGACTGGGTCATGGAACATTGTGATTACAGGGGTGAGGGAGTATTGTGATGACTAGTGATGGAACATTGTGATGTCCCTGGTGAGAGAGCATTTTGATGAGAAGTGAATGGACCATTGTGATTACAAGGTTTATGGAGCATTGCAATGACAAAGTTGTGAACAGTTGTGAGGAAATGGACGTGGCACATTGTGATGACAATGGTCATGGAGCACTGTTCTGACAAAGACATGGAGCATTGTGATGACAAGGGTCACGGAGAACTGTGATGAAATCTTCATGGAGCACTGAGCTTACAAAGGTCACAGAGCCTTGTGATGACGCGGGCATGGACCATTGTGATGACAAACTTTATGAAGCACTGTGATGACTGAAGTCACGGAGTATTGTGATGACCGGGGTCATGGAGCAGTGTGATGACAAGGGCATGGAGCATTGTGATGACAGGGGCATGGAGCATTGGTCTCAGAAATTTCAGAGATTGTTGTGATGACAGTGGGCATGGTGCATTGTGATAACAAGTGAATGGAGCATTGTGATGAGAAGGTCATGGAGTACTGTGAAGACAGGTGTCAGGGAACATTGTGATGACATATGTCATGGTCCATTGCGATGACAATGGCATAGAGCATTGTGATGCCAAATGGAATGGAGGATTGTGATGACAAATATAATGGAGCATTGTGATGATTAGGGCTTGGAGCATTATGATGACAAGGGCCACTGAAAATTTTCATCACAAGGTTGTGAAGCATTTTGATGACAATGCCCTAGAGCATTGTGATGACAAAACCATGGAGCCTTGTGATGACCAATCTCATGGAGCATACTGATGAAAACGGGCATGGAGCATTGTGATTACAGGGTCTTGGAACATTGTGATGACAAGGCCATGGAGCATTTTGAGGAGAAGACCAAGGAGCATTCTGATGGCATGCGTCATTGAGCTTTGTGATGACAAGGGCATGGAGCATTGTGATTACATGGGTCTTGGAGCATTGTGATGAAAAGAGAATGGAACATTGTGATGAAAAAAGCATGGAGACTTGTCATGACAGGGTTCAAGGAGCATACAGACAACAAGTGTCAGGGAGCATTTTGATGAAAAGTGTATTGAGCATTGTGATGACGAAGGTCATGGAGCATTGTGATGAGAAGACCATGGATAATTTTGATGACGAGCGTCATGGGGCATTGTGATGACAAGTGTTATGGAATATTGTGATCACAAGGGTTTGGAGCATTGTTATGACAGAGGTGATGGAACATTTTGATTTCTTTGTTATGACAATCGCATGAAGCATTATGATGATTGGCATGGTGCACTGTGATGACAGGGTTCATGGATCATTGAGATGAAAAGTTTCATAGAGCATTGTGATTACAGTGTTCTTGGAGCAATGTGATGAGAAGTGTCATGGAGCCTTGTGATGACAAGGCCATGGAACATCGTGATGGAAGGGGTCATGGAGCATTGTTATGACAGGGGAAATGGAGAATTGTGATGGCAAGGGCATGGAGCATTGTGATGAGAAGGCCATGGAGCATTCTGAGGACATGTGTCATGGAGCTTTGTG
Organism: Mesoplodon mirus; assembly: GCF_964341445.2. Taxonomy (NCBI): domain Eukaryota; kingdom Metazoa; phylum Chordata; class Mammalia; order Artiodactyla; family Ziphiidae; genus Mesoplodon; species Mesoplodon mirus. The sequence goes on along the minus strand of NW_028295682.1, from coordinate 1,014,921 downwards.
AAGAGAAGGGCATGGAGCAATGTGATGAGAGCGTTCATGGAGCATTGTGATGACAATGACATGGAGCATTGTGATGCCAAGGGTCATGGATCTTTGTGATGACAAAGGTCATGGAGCATTTTGATGGCAAGTGTGTTGTGCATTGTAATGAGAAGGGCAGGGAGCATTCTGATGTCAGGGTCCTGGAGCAATTTGATGAAAAGTGTCATGGAACATTTTGATGACAGGTGTTATGGAAGATTGTGATGTCATGGGTCATCAAACATTGTGATGATAAGTGCATGTAGCATTGTGATGACAGGAGTCATGGAACAATGTGATGACAGGGGTGAGGGTGTATTGTGACAAATAGTGATGTAGCATTGTGATATCAGTGCTGAGAGAGCATTTGGATGAGAAGTGCATGGATCATTTTGATGACAAATATTATTGAGCATTGTGATGACAAGATTGTGGAGCACTGTGATGACAAGCGCAAGGTGCATTGTGATGACATGTGTCATGGAGCATTGTGCTGACAAGCGCATGGAGCATTGTGATGGCAAGGGACAAAGAGCATTGTGATGAAAAGTTCATGGAGCATTTTGGTTAAAATGGTCACAGAGACTGTTCATGATGAGGGCATGGACCATTGTGATGACAAAGGTCATGAAGCATTGTGATGACTGGAGTCACGGCACATTGTGATGACAGGGGTCATGGAGCATTGTGATAACAAGGGCATGGAGCATTGTGATGACAAGGGCATGGAACATTGTTCTAATAAGTTTCATAGATTTTTGTGATGACAGTTGGAATGGCGCATTGTGATGACAAGGGCATGAAGCAATGTGATCCCAAAGTTCATGGAGGATTGTGATGACAATGGAAATGGAGTATTGCGATGACAAGCGCATAGAGCATTGTAATAACAAGGTCATGTAGCATTTTGCTGACAAAGCATGAAGCACTGTGATGACAGGTGTCATGGAGCACTGTGATGACAAGCGTCACGGAACATTGTGAATACAGAGGTCATGGAGCATTGGGATGACAAGGGCATGGATCATTGTGATGACAAGGGTCATGGAGCACTGGGCTGAAAATGTTCATGGAGTGTTGTGATGACAGGGGTCATGGAGCATTGTGATGACTAGGGAATGGAGCATTGTGATGACAATAGTCCCGGATCATTGTGTTGTCAGGTGTCATGGAGTGTTGTGATGACAGTGGTCATGGAGCATTGTGATGATATTGGCCATGGAGCATTGTGATGAGTAGGTCGTAGAGCACTGGGCTGAAAATGTTCATGGATTATTGTGATGAAAGGGGTCATGGAGCATTGTGATGACAAAGGAATGGAGCATCGTGATGACAAGGTCCTGGAGCATTGTGATGAGAAGACCATGGAGACTTGTGATGACAAGTCTCATGGAGCATTCTGATGAAAAGGGGCATGGAGCATTGTGATTACAGGGATCTTGGAGCATTGTGATGAGTAGGGCATGGAGCATTGTGATGAGAAGGCCATGAAGCATTCTGATGACATGCGTCATGGAGTTTTTTGATGACAAGGGCATGGAGCCTTGTGATTACAGGGATTTTGGAACATTGTGATGACAAGGGCATGGAGCATTGTGAGGAGAAGACCAAGGAGCATTCTGATGGCCTGCGTCATTGAGCTTTGTGATGACAAGAGCATGGAGCATTGAGATTATATGTGTCTTGGAGCATTGTGATGAAAAGGACATGGATCATTGTGATGAAAAATGCATGGAGCCTTGTCATGACAGGATTCAAGCAGCATACAGACAACAAGTGTCAGGGAGCATTTTGATGACAAGTGAACTGAGCACTGTGAGGACAAAGGTCGTGCAGCATTGAGATGAGAAGACCATTGATAAATGTGATGACGAGCATCATGGGGCATTATGATGACAAGTGATATGGAATATTGTGATCACAAGGGTTTGGAGCATTGTTATGACAGAGGTCATGGAGCATTTTGATTTCATTGTGATGACAATATCATGAAGCATTATGATGATGGGCATGGTGCACTGTGATGACAGGGTTCATGGATCATTGAGATGAAAAGTGGCATAGAGCATTGTGATTACAGGGTTCTTGGAGCATTGTGATGCGAAGGGTCATGGAGCTTTGTGATGACAAGGATATGGAACATCGTGATGGCAGGGGTCATGGAGCATTGTTATGTCAGGTGTAATGCAGAATTCTGATGGCAAGGGCGTGGAGCATTGTGATGAGAAGGCCATGGAGCATTCTGATGACATGTGTCATGGAGCTTTGTGAAGACAAGGGAATGGAACAATGTGATGAGAGCATTCAGGGAGCATTGTGATGACAATGACATGGAGCATTGTGAGGCCATAGGTCATGGATCTTTGTGATGAAAAATCTCATGGAGAATTTTGATAGCAAGGGCGTAGTGCATTGTGATGACAAGGGCAGGGAGCATTGTGATGACAGGGTCATGGAGCAATTTGATGAAAAGTGTCATGGAACATTTTGATGACAGGTGTTATGGAACATTGTGATGTCAGGGGTCATCGAACATTGTGATGATAAGTGCATGTAGCATTGTGATGACAGGAGTCATGGAACATTGTGATGACAGGTGTGAGGGAGTATTCTGACAAATAGTGATGTAGCATTGTGATATCAGTGGTGAGAGAGCATTTTGATGAGAAGTGCATGGAGCATTGTGATGAAAAATTTTATGGAGAAGTGTGATGACAAGATTGTAGAGCACTGTGATGACAAGCATATGGTGCATTTTGATGACGTGTCATGGAGCATTGTGCTGACAAGCACATGGAGCATTGTGATGACAAGGGTCAAAGAGCATTGTGATGAAAAGTTCATGGAGCATTGTGGTTAAAAAGGTCACAGAGACTGTTGATGACGAGGGCATGGACCATTGTGATGACAAAGGTCATGAAGCATTGTGATGACTGGAGTCACGGATCATTGTGATGACAGTGGTCATGGAGCATTGTGATAACAAGGGCATGGAGCATTGTGATGACAAGGGCATGGAACATTGGTCTAATAAGTTTCATTGATTATTGCGATGACAGTTGGAATGGCACATTGTGATGACAATGTCATGGAGCATTGTGATGACCAGGTCATGCAGTATTGTGAAGACTGGTGTCAGGGAGCATTGTGATGATATACGTAATGGCCCAGTGTGATGACAATGGCATGGAGCATTGTGATGACAAATGTCATGGAGGATTCAGATGACAAAGATAATGGAGCATTGTGATGACAATGGCTTGGTGCATTGTGATGAAAACGGTCAGGGAGCATTGTGCTGACAAGTGCATGGAGAACTGTGATGACAATGGTAAAGGAGCCTTATGATGACAATCTTGTGGAGTGTTTTGATGACAACGGCAAGGAGCATTGTGATGAAAACAGCTTAGGGTATTGTGATGAAAATCGCATGGAGCCTTTTAGTGACAGGGTTCAAGGAGCATTCTGATGAAAAGTGTCAGGGAGCATTGTGATGACAAGTGTATTGAGAATTGTGATGACAAAGGTCATGGATCATTGGGATGAAAAGGGCATGGAGTATTGTGATGACAGTTATCATGGAGCGTTGTGATGACAAGTGTTATGGAACATTGTTATCACAAGGGTTTGGAGCATTGTGATAACAGAGGTAATGGATCACTTTGATTTCAATGAGCATGGAGCATTGTGATGAAAACGGCATGAAGCAATGTGATCCCAAGGTTCATGGAGTATTGTGATGACAAGCGCATACAGTATTTTAATGACAAGATCATGTAGCATTTTGCTGAAAAAGGCATGGAACATTGTGATGACAGGTGTCATGGAGCACTGTGATGACAAGCATCACGGAGCATTGTGAATACAGGGGTCATGGAGCTTTGGGATGACATGGGCATGGATCATTGTGATGACAAGGGTCATGGAGAATTGGGCTGAAAATGTTCATGGAGTATTGTGATGACAGGGGTCATGGAGCATTGTGAGGACTAGGGAATGGAGCATTGTGATGACAAGAGTCCCGGATCATTGTGTTGTAAGGTGTCATGGAGTGTTGTGTTAACAGTGGTCATGGAGCATTGTGATGATATTGGCCATGGAGCATTGTGATAAGTAGGTCGTGGAGCACTGGGCTGAAAATGTTCATGGATTATTGTGATGACAGGGGTCATGGAGCATTGTGATGATAAGGGATTGGAGCATGGTTATGACTATGTCCTGGAGCATTGTGAAGAGAAGTCCATGGCGACTTGTGATGACAAGTCTCATGGAGCATTCTGATGAAAAGGGGAATGGAGCATTGTGATTACAGGGGTCTTGGAGCATGGTGATGACTAGGGCATGGAGCATTGTGATGAGAAGGCCATGGAACATTCAGATGACTTGCGTCATGGAGTTTTGTGATGACAAGGGCATGGAGCATTTTGATTACAGGGATCTTGGAGCATTGTGATGAAAAAGGCATGGATCATTGTTATGAAAAAGGCATGGAGCCTTGTCATGACATGGATCAAGGAGCATACGACGACAAGTGTCAGGCAGCATTGTGATGACAAGTGTATTGAGCATTGTGATGACAAAGATCATGGAGCACTGTGATGAGAAGATCATGGATAATTGTGATGATGAGCGTCATGGGGTGTTGTGATGATAAGTGTTATGGAACATTGTGATCACAAGGGTTTGGAGCATTATGATGACAGAGGTCATGGAGAATATTGATTTCATTGTGATGATAATAGCCTGAAGCATTATGATGATGGGCATGGTGCATTGTGATGACAGGGTTCATGGAACATTGAGATGAAAAGGGGCATGGAGCATTGTGATTACAACGGTCTTGGAGCATTGTGATGACAAGGGCATGGAGCATTGTGATGAGAAGGCCCTGGAACATTCTGATGACATGCATCATGGAGCTTTGTGATGACAACGGCATGGAGCTTTGTGATTTCAGGGGTCTTGAGCACTGTGATGACCAGTGTCATGGAACCTTGTGATGACTAGGCCGTGGAATATTGTGATGGCAAGGGCCATGGTGCATTGTTATGACAGGGGTAATGGAGCATTTTGATGAGAAATGCATGGAACATTGTTCTGAAATATTTCATGGATTATTGTCATGAGAGTTGGCATGGAGCATTGTGATGACAAGGGCACAGAACACTGTGATACATGGGTCATTCAGGATTGTAATGACAAGGGCATGGAGCATTGTGATGAGAAGGGCATCGAGCATTGTGATGACAAGTGTCATGGAGCTTTGTGATGACAAGGACATGGAACAATGTGATGAGAAGATTCATGGAGCATTGTGATGACAATGACATGGAGCATTGTGATGCCAAGTTTCATGGAGCTTTGTGATGAGCAGTCATGGAGCATTTTGATGACAAGGGCATGGTGCATTATGATGAGAAGGGCAGGAAGCATACTGATGACCGGGTCATGCAGCAATTTGATGAAAACTGTCATGGAACATTTTGATAACAGTTGTTATGGAACATTGCGATGTCAGGGGTCATCGAACATTGTGATGATAAGTGCATGTAGCATTGTGATGACAGGAGTCATGGAACATTGTGATGACAGTGGTGAGGGAGTATTGTGACAAATAGTGATGTAGCATTGTGATATCTGTGGTGAGAGAGCATTTTGATGAGAAGTACATGGAGCATTGTGATGCCAAATTTTAAGGAGCATTGTGATGACAAGTTTGTGGAGCACTGTGATGACAAGCGCTTGGTGCATTGTGATGACATGTGTCATAGAGCACTGTGCTGACAGGCACATGGATCATTGTGATGACAAGGGTCAAGGAACCCTGTGATGACTAGGCCGTGGAACATTGTGATGGCAAGGGTCATGGTGCATTTTTATGACAGGTGTAATGGAGCATTTTGATGAGAAGGGCATGGAACACTGGTCTGAAATGTTTCATGAATTATTGTGATGAGAGTTGGTATGGAGCATTGTGATGACAAGGGCACAGAACTCTGTGATACATGGGTCATGCAGGATTGTAATGACAAGGGCATGGAGCATTGTGTTGAGAAGGGAATCGAGCATTGTGATGAAAAGTGTCATGGAGCTTTGTGATGACAAGGGCATGGAGCAAGGTGATGAGAAGGTTCATGGAGCATTGTGATGAAAATGACATGGAGCATTGTGATGCCAAGGGTCATGGAGCTTTGTGATGACAAGTCATGGAGCATAGTGATGACAAATGTCAGAGAGCATTGGGAAGAAAAGTTCATGGAGCATTGTGGTTAATTAGGTCACAGAGACTGTTGATGACGAGGGCATGGACCATTGTGATGACAAATGTCATGAACTATTGTGATGACTGGAGTCACGGAGCATGGTGATGACAGGGGTCATGGAGCATTGTGATAACAAGGGCATGGAGCATTGTGATGACAAGGGCATGGAACATTGGGCTAATAAGTTGCATGGATTATTGCGATGACAGTTGGAATGGCACATTGTGATGACAAGGGCATGGAGCATTGTGATGACCAGGTCATGCAGTATTGTGAATACTGGTGTCAGGGAGCATGGTGATGACATATGTAATGGCCCTTGTGATGACAACGGCATGGAGCATTGTGATGCCAAGTGTCATGTAGGATTCTGATGACAAAGGTAATGGAGCATTTTGATGACAATGGCTTGGCGCATTGTGACTACAAGGGTCACGGAGCATTGTGCTGGCAAGTGCATGGAGAATTGTGTTGACAATGGTCATTGAGCATTTTGATGACTGGGGTTATGGAACATGGTGATGTCAGGGGTCATGGAACATGGTGATGATAAGGGGATGTAGCATTGTGATGACAGGGTCATGAAACCTTGTTATTACAGGGGTGAGGGAGTATTGTGATGACTAGTGATGGAACATTGTGATATCTCTGGTGAGAGAGCATTTTGATGAGAAGTGCATGGACCATTGTGATTACAACGTTTATGGAGCCTTGCAATGACAAGGTTGTGGACCGTTGTGATGAAATGCGCGTGGCACATTGTGATGACAATGGTCATGGAGCATAGTTCTGACAAAGACATGGAGCATTGTGATGACAAGGGTCACAGAGAATTGTGATGAAATGTTCATAGAGCATTGTGGTTACAAAGGTCACACAGCCTTGTGATGACGCTGGCATGGATCATTGTGATGACAAAAGTTATGAAGCATTGTGATGACTGGAGTCACGGAGCATTGTGATGACAGGGGTCATGGAGCAATGTAATGACAAGAGCATGGAGCATTGTTATGACAGGAGAATGGAGCATTCGTCTAACAAATTTCATAGATTATTGTGATGATAGTGGGCATGGTGCATTGTGATGACAAGGGCATGGAGCACTGTGATGAGAAGGTCATCGAGTATTGTGAAGAAAGTTGTCAGGGAGCATTGTGAGGATATATGTCATGGTCCATTGTGATGACAATGGCATGGATCATTGTGATGCCGAATGTAATGGAGGACTGTGATGACAAATATAATGGAGCATTGTGATGACTAGGGCTTGGAGCATTATGATGACAAGGGCCATTGAGAATTTTCATGACAAGGTCGTGAAGCATTGTGATGACAATGTCCTGAGCATTGTGATAACAAATCTATGGAGCCTTGTGATGACAAGTCTCATGGAGCATACTGATGAAAAGGGGCATGGAGCATTGTGATTACAGGGGTCTTGGAACATTGTGATGACAAGGGCATGGAACATTGTGAGGAGAAGACCAAGGAGCATTCTGATGGCATGTGTCATTGAGCTTTGTGATGACAAGGCCATGGAACATCGTGATGGCAGGGTCATGGAGCATTGTTATGACAGGTGTAATGGATATTTGTGATGGCCAGGGCATGACGCATTGTGATGAGAAGGCCATGGAGCATTCTGATGACATGGGTCATGGAGCTTTGTGAAGACAAGGGCATGGAGCAATGTGATGAGAGCGTGCATGGAGCATTGTGATGACAATGACACGGAGCATTGTGATGCCAAGGCTCATGGATCTTTGTGATGACAAAAGTCATGGAGCATTTTGATGGCAAGGGCGTTGTGCATTGTGATGAGAAGGGCAGGGAGAACTGTGATGACAGGGTCATGGAGCAATTGGATGAAAAGTGTCATGGAACATTTTGATGACAGGTGTTATGGAACATTCTGATGTCGGGGGTCATCGAACATTGTGATGATAAGTGCATGTAGCATTGTGATGACAGGAGTCATGGAACATTGTGATGACAGGGGTGAGGGAGTATTGTGACGAATAGTGATGTAGCATTGTGATATCAGTGGTGAGAGAGCATTTTGATGAGAAGTGCATGGAGCATTATGATGACAATGTTTATGGAGCACTATGATGACAAGGTTGTGGAGCACTGTGATGACAAGCACATGGTGCATTGTGATGACATGTGTCGTGGAGCATTATGCTGACAAACGCATGGAGTATTGTGATGCCAAGGGTCATGGAGCACTGTGCTGAGAAAGGCATAGAGCATTGTGATGACAAGGGTCAAAGAGCATTGTGATGAAAAGTTCACGGAGCATTGTGGTTAAAATGGTCACAGAGACTGTTGATGAAGAGGGCATTGACCATTGTGATGACAAAGGACACAAAGAATTGTGATGACTGGAGTCACGGTGCATACTGATGACAGGGGTCATGGAGCATTGTGATAACAAGGGCATGGAGCATTGTGATGACAAGGGCATGGAATATTGGTCTAATAAGTTTCATGAATTATTGCGATGAGAGTTGGAATGGCGATTTGTGATGAAAAGGGCATGGAGCATTGTGATGACCAGGTCATGCAGTATTGTGAAGAGAGGTGTCAGGGCACATTGTGATGACATATGTAATGGACCATTGTGATGACAATGGCATGGAGCATTGTGATGCCAAGTGTCATGGAGGATTCTGATGACAAAAGTAATGGAGCATTGTGATGACAATGGCTTGGAACATTGTGATGACAAGTGTCAGGGAGCATTTTGCAGACAAGTGCATAGAGTATTATGATGACAAGAGTCATGTAGCATTCTGATGACAAGCTTTGGGGTATTTTGATGACAATGACATGGAACATTTTGATGAAAACGGCATGGGGCATTGTGATGAAAAAGTCATGGAACCATTCGTGACAGTGTTCAAGGAGCATTCTGACGACAAGTGTCATGGAGCACTGTGATGACAAGTGTATTGCGAATTGTGATGACAAAGGTCATGGTGCATTGTGATGAAAAGGGCATGGACTATTGTGATTACAGGCATTATGGAGTGTTGTGATGACAAGTGTTATGGAACATTGTTATCACAAGGGTTTGGAGTATTGCGATGACAGAGGTCATGGATCATTTTGATTTCAAGGAGCATGGAGCATTGTGATGACAAGGGCATGAAGCAATGTGATCCCAAGGTTCTTGGAGGATTGTGATGACAATTGAAGTGGAGTATTGTGATGACAAGCGCATAGAGCATTGTAATGACAGGGTCATGTAGCATTTTGCTGACAAAGGCATGGAGCATTGTGATGACAGGTGTCATGGAGCACTGTGAAGACAAGTGTCAAGGAGCATTGTGAATACACGGGTCATGGCGCATTGGGATGAAAAGGGCATGGATCATTGTGATGACAAGGGTCATGGAGCATTGGGCTGAAAATATTCATGGAGTATTGTGATGACAGGGGTCATGGAGAATTGTGATGACATAGGTCATAGAGAATTTTGATTTCATTGTGCTGACAATAGCCAGAAGCATTATGATGATGGGCATGATGCATTGTGATGACAGGTGTCATGGAGCACTGTGATGACAAGCGTCACGGAGCATTGTGAATACAGGGGTCATGGAGCATTGGGATGACAAGGGCATGGATCATTGTGATGACAAGGGTCATGGAGAATTGGGCTGAAAATGTTCATGTAGTATTATGATGACAGGGGTCATGAAGCACTGTGATGACAGAGGTCATGGAGAATTTTGATTTCATTGTGCTGCCAATAGCCGGAAGCTCTATGATGATGGGCATGATGCATTTTGATGACAGGTTTCAAGGAGCATTGAGATGAAAAGGGGCATGGAGGGGCCTCCCTGGTGGCGCGGTGGTTGAGAGTCCGCCTGCCGATGCAGGGGATACGGGTTCGTGCCCCGGTCTGGGAGGATCCCATATGCCGCGGAGCAGCTGGGCCCGTGGGGCATGGCCGCTGAGCCTGCGCGTCCGGAGCCTGTGCTCCGCAGCGGGAGGGGCCACGGCAGTGAGAGGCCCGCGTACGGAAAAAAAAAAAAAAAAAAAGGGGGCATGGAGCATTGTGATCACATGGGTCTTGGAGCACAGTGATGAAACGGGCATGGAGCATTTTGATGAGAAGTCCATGGAACATTCTGATGACATGTGTCATGGAGCTTTGTGATGTCAAGGGCATGGAGCATTCTGATTAAAGGGGTCTTGGAGCATTGTGATGACAAGTGTCATGGAGCCTTGTGATGACAAGGCCTTGTAACATTGTGATGACAGGGGTAATGGAGCATTGTTATGACCGGTGTAATGGAGCATTGTGATGAGAAGGGCATGGAGTTTTGTTATTACATTATTTATGGAGGATTGCAATGACACATTTTCAGACCTTTCTGATGAAATGTGCGTGGCACAGTGTGAAGACAAGGGTCATTGAGCATTTTTCTGACAAAGGCATGGAGCATTGTGATGACAAGTGTCACGGAGCATTGTGATGAAAAGTGCTTGGATCAATGTGGTTCCAAATGTAACAGAGCCTTGTGATGACACGGGCATGGACCATTGTGATGACAAATGTTATGAAGCATTGTGATGACTGGAGTCACGGAGCATTGTGATGACAGGGGTCACGGAGCATTGTGATGACGAGGGCATGGAGCATTGAGCTGAGAATGGCATAGAGTATTGTGATGACAAGGGTCAAAGAGCATTTTGATGAAAAGTTCATTGAGCACTGTGGTTAAAATGTCACAGAGACTGTTGATGGTGAGGGCATGGACCATTGTGATGACAAAGGTCATGAAGCATTGTGATGAAAACAGCATGGGGCATTGTGATGACAAGGGCATGGAGCCTTGTCATGACAGTGTTCCAGGAGCATACTGATGACAAATGTCAGGGAGCACTGTGATGACAAGTGTATTGAGCATTGTGATGACAAAGATCATGGAGAATTGTGATAAGAAGACCATGGATAATTGTGATGATGAGTGTCATGGGGTGTTGTGATGATAAGTGTTATGGAACATTGTGATCACAAGTGTTTGGAGCATTATGATGACATGGGTCATGCTGAATACTGATTTCACTGTGATGACAATAGCTTGAAGCATTATGAGGATGGGCATGGTGCATTGTGATGACAGGGTTCATGGAGCTTTGAGATGAAAAGAGACATGGATCATTGTGATTACAAGGGTCTTGGAGCATTGTGATGACAAGGGCATGGAGCATTGTGATGAGAAGGCCATAGAACATTCTGATGACATGCGTCATGGAGCTTTGTGATGACAAGGGCATGGAGCATTATGATTTGAGGGATCTTCAGCATTGTGATGAGAAGTGTCGTGGAACCTTGTGATGACAAGGCCGTGGAACATTGTGATGGCAGGGGTCATGGTGCATTGTCATGACAGGGGTAATGGAGCATTGTGATGAGAAAGATATGGAACATTGGTCTGTAAAGTTTCATGGATTATTGTGATGAGAGAGGGCATGGAGCATTGTGATGACAAGGGCAAGGAACACTGTGATACATGGGTCATGCAGGATTGTAATGACAAGGGCATGGAGAATTGTGATGAGAAGGGCATCGAGCATTGTGATGACAAATGTCATGGAGCTTTGAGATGACAAGGGCATGGAGCAGTGTGATGAGAGGTTTCAAGGAACACTGTGATGACAATGACATGGAGCATTGTGATGCCAAGAGTCATGGTGCATTGTTACGAGAAGGGCAGGGAGCATTTTGATGACCGGGTCATGCAGCAATTTGATAAAAAGTGTAATGGAACATTTTGAGGGCAGGGGTTATAGAACACTGTGATGTCAGGGGTCTTGGAGCTATGGGATGAAATGGGTCATGGAGAATTTTGATGGCAGGCGTAATGGAACATTGTGATGGCAGTGGTCATGGAACATTGTGATGATAAGTGGATGTAGCACTGTGATGACTGGGTCATGGAACATTGTGATTACAGGGGTGAGGGAGTATTGTGATGACTAGTGATGGAACATTGTGATGTCCCTGGTGAGAGAGCATTTTGATGAGAAGTGAATGGACCATTGTGATTACAAGGTTTATGGAGCATTGCAATGACAAAGTTGTGAACAGTTGTGAGGAAATGGACGTGGCACATTGTGATGACAATGGTCATGGAGCACTGTTCTGACAAAGACATGGAGCATTGTGATGACAAGGGTCACGGAGAACTGTGATGAAATCTTCATGGAGCACTGAGCTTACAAAGGTCACAGAGCCTTGTGATGACGCGGGCATGGACCATTGTGATGACAAACTTTATGAAGCACTGTGATGACTGAAGTCACGGAGTATTGTGATGACCGGGGTCATGGAGCAGTGTGATGACAAGGGCATGGAGCATTGTGATGACAGGGGCATGGAGCATTGGTCTCAGAAATTTCAGAGATTGTTGTGATGACAGTGGGCATGGTGCATTGTGATAACAAGTGAATGGAGCATTGTGATGAGAAGGTCATGGAGTACTGTGAAGACAGGTGTCAGGGAACATTGTGATGACATATGTCATGGTCCATTGCGATGACAATGGCATAGAGCATTGTGATGCCAAATGGAATGGAGGATTGTGATGACAAATATAATGGAGCATTGTGATGATTAGGGCTTGGAGCATTATGATGACAAGGGCCACTGAAAATTTTCATCACAAGGTTGTGAAGCATTTTGATGACAATGCCCTAGAGCATTGTGATGACAAAACCATGGAGCCTTGTGATGACCAATCTCATGGAGCATACTGATGAAAACGGGCATGGAGCATTGTGATTACAGGGTCTTGGAACATTGTGATGACAAGGCCATGGAGCATTTTGAGGAGAAGACCAAGGAGCATTCTGATGGCATGCGTCATTGAGCTTTGTGATGACAAGGGCATGGAGCATTGTGATTACATGGGTCTTGGAGCATTGTGATGAAAAGAGAATGGAACATTGTGATGAAAAAAGCATGGAGACTTGTCATGACAGGGTTCAAGGAGCATACAGACAACAAGTGTCAGGGAGCATTTTGATGAAAAGTGTATTGAGCATTGTGATGACGAAGGTCATGGAGCATTGTGATGAGAAGACCATGGATAATTTTGATGACGAGCGTCATGGGGCATTGTGATGACAAGTGTTATGGAATATTGTGATCACAAGGGTTTGGAGCATTGTTATGACAGAGGTGATGGAACATTTTGATTTCTTTGTTATGACAATCGCATGAAGCATTATGATGATTGGCATGGTGCACTGTGATGACAGGGTTCATGGATCATTGAGATGAAAAGTTTCATAGAGCATTGTGATTACAGTGTTCTTGGAGCAATGTGATGAGAAGTGTCATGGAGCCTTGTGATGACAAGGCCATGGAACATCGTGATGGAAGGGGTCATGGAGCATTGTTATGACAGGGGAAATGGAGAATTGTGATGGCAAGGGCATGGAGCATTGTGATGAGAAGGCCATGGAGCATTCTGAGGACATGTGTCATGGAGCTTTGTGAAGAGAAGGGCATGGAGCAATGTGATGAGAGCGTTCATGGAGCATTGTGATGACAATGACATGGAGCATTGTGATGCCAAGGGTCATGGATCTTTGTGATGACAAAGGTCATGGAGCATTTTGATGGCAAGTGTGTTGTGCATTGTAATGAGAAGGGCAGGGAGCATTCTGATGTCAGGGTCCTGGAGCAATTTGATGAAAAGTGTCATGGAACATTTTGATGACAGGTGTTATGGAAGATTGTGATGTCATGGGTCATCAAACATTGTGATGATAAGTGCATGTAGCATTGTGATGACAGGAGTCATGGAACAATGTGATGACAGGGGTGAGGGTGTATTGTGACAAATAGTGATGTAGCATTGTGATATCAGTGCTGAGAGAGCATTTGGATGAGAAGTGCATGGATCATTTTGATGACAAATATTATTGAGCATTGTGATGACAAGATTGTGGAGCACTGTGATGACAAGCGCAAGGTGCATTGTGATGACATGTGTCATGGAGCATTGTGCTGACAAGCGCATGGAGCATTGTGATGGCAAGGGACAAAGAGCATTGTGATGAAAAGTTCATGGAGCATTTTGGTTAAAATGGTCACAGAGACTGTTCATGATGAGGGCATGGACCATTGTGATGACAAAGGTCATGAAGCATTGTGATGACTGGAGTCACGGCACATTGTGATGACAGGGGTCATGGAGCATTGTGATAACAAGGGCATGGAGCATTGTGATGACAAGGGCATGGAACATTGTTCTAATAAGTTTCATAGATTTTTGTGATGACAGTTGGAATGGCGCATTGTGATGACAAGGGCATGAAGCAATGTGATCCCAAAGTTCATGGAGGATTGTGATGACAATGGAAATGGAGTATTGCGATGACAAGCGCATAGAGCATTGTAATAACAAGGTCATGTAGCATTTTGCTGACAAAGCATGAAGCACTGTGATGACAGGTGTCATGGAGCACTGTGATGACAAGCGTCACGGAACATTGTGAATACAGAGGTCATGGAGCATTGGGATGACAAGGGCATGGATCATTGTGATGACAAGGGTCATGGAGCACTGGGCTGAAAATGTTCATGGAGTGTTGTGATGACAGGGGTCATGGAGCATTGTGATGACTAGGGAATGGAGCATTGTGATGACAATAGTCCCGGATCATTGTGTTGTCAGGTGTCATGGAGTGTTGTGATGACAGTGGTCATGGAGCATTGTGATGATATTGGCCATGGAGCATTGTGATGAGTAGGTCGTAGAGCACTGGGCTGAAAATGTTCATGGATTATTGTGATGAAAGGGGTCATGGAGCATTGTGATGACAAAGGAATGGAGCATCGTGATGACAAGGTCCTGGAGCATTGTGATGAGAAGACCATGGAGACTTGTGATGACAAGTCTCATGGAGCATTCTGATGAAAAGGGGCATGGAGCATTGTGATTACAGGGATCTTGGAGCATTGTGATGAGTAGGGCATGGAGCATTGTGATGAGAAGGCCATGAAGCATTCTGATGACATGCGTCATGGAGTTTTTTGATGACAAGGGCATGGAGCCTTGTGATTACAGGGATTTTGGAACATTGTGATGACAAGGGCATGGAGCATTGTGAGGAGAAGACCAAGGAGCATTCTGATGGCCTGCGTCATTGAGCTTTGTGATGACAAGAGCATGGAGCATTGAGATTATATGTGTCTTGGAGCATTGTGATGAAAAGGACATGGATCATTGTGATGAAAAATGCATGGAGCCTTGTCATGACAGGATTCAAGCAGCATACAGACAACAAGTGTCAGGGAGCATTTTGATGACAAGTGAACTGAGCACTGTGAGGACAAAGGTCGTGCAGCATTGAGATGAGAAGACCATTGATAAATGTGATGACGAGCATCATGGGGCATTATGATGACAAGTGATATGGAATATTGTGATCACAAGGGTTTGGAGCATTGTTATGACAGAGGTCATGGAGCATTTTGATTTCATTGTGATGACAATATCATGAAGCATTATGATGATGGGCATGGTGCACTGTGATGACAGGGTTCATGGATCATTGAGATGAAAAGTGGCATAGAGCATTGTGATTACAGGGTTCTTGGAGCATTGTGATGCGAAGGGTCATGGAGCTTTGTGATGACAAGGATATGGAACATCGTGATGGCAGGGGTCATGGAGCATTGTTATGTCAGGTGTAATGCAGAATTCTGATGGCAAGGGCGTGGAGCATTGTGATGAGAAGGCCATGGAGCATTCTGATGACATGTGTCATGGAGCTTTGTGAAGACAAGGGAATGGAACAATGTGATGAGAGCATTCAGGGAGCATTGTGATGACAATGACATGGAGCATTGTGAGGCCATAGGTCATGGATCTTTGTGATGAAAAATCTCATGGAGAATTTTGATAGCAAGGGCGTAGTGCATTGTGATGACAAGGGCAGGGAGCATTGTGATGACAGGGTCATGGAGCAATTTGATGAAAAGTGTCATGGAACATTTTGATGACAGGTGTTATGGAACATTGTGATGTCAGGGGTCATCGAACATTGTGATGATAAGTGCATGTAGCATTGTGATGACAGGAGTCATGGAACATTGTGATGACAGGTGTGAGGGAGTATTCTGACAAATAGTGATGTAGCATTGTGATATCAGTGGTGAGAGAGCATTTTGATGAGAAGTGCATGGAGCATTGTGATGAAAAATTTTATGGAGAAGTGTGATGACAAGATTGTAGAGCACTGTGATGACAAGCATATGGTGCATTTTGATGACGTGTCATGGAGCATTGTGCTGACAAGCACATGGAGCATTGTGATGACAAGGGTCAAAGAGCATTGTGATGAAAAGTTCATGGAGCATTGTGGTTAAAAAGGTCACAGAGACTGTTGATGACGAGGGCATGGACCATTGTGATGACAAAGGTCATGAAGCATTGTGATGACTGGAGTCACGGATCATTGTGATGACAGTGGTCATGGAGCATTGTGATAACAAGGGCATGGAGCATTGTGATGACAAGGGCATGGAACATTGGTCTAATAAGTTTCATTGATTATTGCGATGACAGTTGGAATGGCACATTGTGATGACAATGTCATGGAGCATTGTGATGACCAGGTCATGCAGTATTGTGAAGACTGGTGTCAGGGAGCATTGTGATGATATACGTAATGGCCCAGTGTGATGACAATGGCATGGAGCATTGTGATGACAAATGTCATGGAGGATTCAGATGACAAAGATAATGGAGCATTGTGATGACAATGGCTTGGTGCATTGTGATGAAAACGGTCAGGGAGCATTGTGCTGACAAGTGCATGGAGAACTGTGATGACAATGGTAAAGGAGCCTTATGATGACAATCTTGTGGAGTGTTTTGATGACAACGGCAAGGAGCATTGTGATGAAAACAGCTTAGGGTATTGTGATGAAAATCGCATGGAGCCTTTTAGTGACAGGGTTCAAGGAGCATTCTGATGAAAAGTGTCAGGGAGCATTGTGATGACAAGTGTATTGAGAATTGTGATGACAAAGGTCATGGATCATTGGGATGAAAAGGGCATGGAGTATTGTGATGACAGTTATCATGGAGCGTTGTGATGACAAGTGTTATGGAACATTGTTATCACAAGGGTTTGGAGCATTGTGATAACAGAGGTAATGGATCACTTTGATTTCAATGAGCATGGAGCATTGTGATGAAAACGGCATGAAGCAATGTGATCCCAATGTTCATGGAGTATTGTGATGACAAGCGCATACAGTATTTTAATGACAAGATCATGTAGCATTTTGCTGAAAAAGGCATGGAACATTGTGATGACAGGTGTCATGGAGCACTGTGATGACAAGCATCACGGAGCATTGTGAATACAGGGGTCATGGAGCTTTGGGATGACATGGGCATGGATCACTGTGATGACAAGGGTCATGGAGCACTGGGCTGAAAATGTTCAAGGAGTGTGGTGATGACAGGTGTCATGGAGTCTTGTGAGGACTAGGGAATGGAGCATTGTGATGACAAGAGTCCCGGATCATTGTGTTGTAAGGTGTCATGGAGTGTTGTGTTAACAGTGGTCATGGAGCATTGTGATGATATTGGCCATGGAGCATTGTGATAAGTAGGTCGTGGAGCACTGGGCTGAAAATGTTCATGGATTATTGTGATGACAGGGGTCATGGAGCATTGTGATGATAAGGGATTGGAGCATGGTTATGACTATGTCCTGGAGCATTGTGAAGAGAAGTCCATGGCGACTTGTGATGACAAGTCTCATGGAGCATTCTGATGAAAAGGGGAATGGAGCATTGTGATTACAGGGGTCTTGGAGCATGGTGATGACTAGGGCATGGAGCATTGTGATGAGAAGGCCATGGAACATTCTGATGACTTGCGTCATGGAGTTTTGTGATGACAAGGGCATGGAGCATTTTGATTACAGGGATCTTGGAGCATTGTGATGAAAAAGGCATGGATCATTGTTATGAAAAAGGCATGGAGCCTTGTCATGACATGGATCAAGGAGCATACGACGACAAGTGTCAGGCAGCATTGTGATGACAAGTGTATTGAGCATTGTGATGACAAAGATCATGGAGCACTGTGATGAGAAGATCATGGATAATTGTGATGATGAGCGTCATGGGGTGTTGTGATGATAAGTGTTATGGAACATTGTGATCACAAGGGTTTGGAGCATTATGATGACAGAGGTCATGGAGAATATTGATTTCATTGTGATGATAATAGCCTGAAGCATTATGATGATGGGCATGGTGCATTGTGATGACAGGGTTCATGGAACATTGAGATGAAAAGGGGCATGGAGCATTGTGATTACAACGGTCTTGGAGCATTGTGATGACAAGGGCATGGAGCATTGTGATGAGAAGGCCCTGGAACATTCTGATGACATGCATCATGGAGCTTTGTGATGACAACGGCATGGAGCTTTGTGATTTCAGGGGTCTTGAGCATTGTGATGACCAGTGTCATGGAACCTTGTGATGACTAGGCCGTGGAATATTGTGATGGCAAGGGCCATGGTGCATTGTTATGACAGGGGTAATGGAGCATTTTGATGAGAAATGCATGGAACATTGTTCTGAAATATTTCATGGATTATTGTCATGAGAGTTGGCATGGAGCATTGTGATGACAAGGGCACAGAACACTGTGATACATGGGTCATTCAGGATTGTAATGACAAGGGCATGGAGCATTGTGATGAGAAGGGCATCGAGCATTGTGATGACAAGTGTCATGGAGCTTTGTGATGACAAGGACATGGAACAATGTGATGAGAAGATTCATGGAGCATTGTGATGACAATGACATGGAGCATTGTGATGCCAAGTTTCATGGAGCTTTGTGATGAGCAGTCATGGAGCATTTTGATGACAAGGGCATGGTGCATTATGATGAGAAGGGCAGGAAGCATACTGATGACCGGGTCATGCAGCAATCTGATGAAAAGTGTAAAGGAACATTGTGATATCAGGGGTCTTGGAGCTTTGGGATGAAATGTTCATGGAGAATTTTGATGAGAGGGGTTATGGAACATTGTAATGGCAGGGGTCATGGAACATTGTGATGATAAGGGGATGTAGCATTGGGATGACAGTGTCATGGAACATTGTGATTACAGGGGTGAGGGAGTATTGTGATGACTAGTGATGGTACATTGTGATATCTCTGGTGAGAGAGCATTTTGATGAGAAGTGCATGGACCATTGTGATTACAAGGTTAATGGAGCATTGCGATGACAAAGTTGTGAACCGTTGTGATGAAATGCGTGTGGCACATTGTGATGACAATGGTCATGGAGCATTGTTCTGACAAAGACATGGAGCATTGTGATGAGAAGGGTCACAGAGAATTGTGATGAAAATTTATGGAGCATTGTGGTTACAAAGGTCACAGAGACTTGTGATGACGCGGGCATGGACCATTGTGATGACAAACGTTATGAAACATTGTGATGACTGGAGTCACGGATCATTGTGATGACAGGGGTCATGGAGCATTGTGATGACAAGGACATGGAGCATTGTGATGACAGGGGCATGGAGCATTGCTCTGACAAGTTTTATAGATTATTGTGATGACAGTGGGCATGGTGCATTGTGACGACAAGGGCATGGAACACTGTGATGAGAAGGTCATGGAGTATTGTGAAGACAGGTGTCAGGGAGCATTGTGATGACATATGTCATGGTCCATTGCGATGACAATGGCATGGAGCATTGTGATGCCAAATGTAATGGAGAATTGTTTTGACAAATAAAATGGAGCATTGTCAAGAATAGGGCATGGAGCACTATGATGACAAGGGCCATTGAAAATTTTCTTGACAAGGTCGAGAAGCATTGTGATGACAAGGTCCTTGAGCATTGTGATGACAAAACCATGGAGCCTTGTGATGACAAGTCTCATGGAGCATACTGATGAAAACGAGCATGGAGCATTGTTATTAAAGGGGTCTTGGAACATGGTGATGACAAGGGCATGGAACATTGTGAGGCGAAAACCAAGGAGCATTCTGATGGCATGCGTCATTGAGCTTTGTGATGACAAGGGCATTGAGCATTGTGATTACATGGGTCTTGGAGCATTGTGATGAAAAGGGCATGGATCATTGTGCTGAAAAAGGCATGAGGCCTTGTCATGACAGGGTTCAAGGAGCATACAGACAACAAGTGTCAGGGAGCATTTTGATGACAAGTGTATTGAGCATTGTGATGACAATGGTCATGGAGCATTGTGATGAGAAGACCATTGATAATTGTGATGACACGAGTCATGGGGCATTGTGATGACAAGTGTTATGGAATATTGTGATCACAAGGGTTTGGAGCATTGTTATGAGAGAGGTCATGGAGCATTTTGATTTCATTGTGATGACAATAGCATGAAGCATTATGATGATGGGCATGGTGAATTTTGATGACAGGGTTTATGGATCATTGAGATGAAAAGGGGCATAGAGCATTGTGATTATAGTGTTCTTGGAGCCTTGTGATGAGAAGGGTCAATCAGCTTTCTGATGACAAGGCCATGGAACATCGTGATGGCAGAGGTCATGGAGCATTGTTATTACTGGGGTAATGGAGCATTGTGATGGCAAGGGCATGGATCATTGTGATGAGAAGGCCATGGAGCATTCTGATGACATGTGTCATGGAATTTTGTGAAGACATGGGCATGGAGCAATGTGATGAGAGCGTTCATGGAGCATTGTGATGACAATGACATGGAGCATTGTGATGCCAAGGGTCATGGATCTTTGTGATGACAAAGGTCATGGGACATTTTGATGGCAAGGGCGTTGTGCATGGTGATGAGAAGGGCAGGGAGCATTCTGATGACAGTGTCATGGAGCAATTTGATGAAAACTGTCATGGAACATTTTGATAACAGTTGTTATGGAACATTGCGATGTCAGGGGTCATCGAACATTGTGATGATAAGTGCATGTAGCATTGTGATGACAGGAGTCATGGAACATTGTGATGACAGTGGTGAGGGAGTATTGTGACAAATAGTGATGTAGCATTGTGATATCTGTGGTGAGAGAGCATTTTGATGAGAAGTACATGGAGCATTGTGATGCCAAATTTTAAGGAGCATTGTGATGACAAGTTTGTGGAGCACTGTGATGACAAGCGCTTGGTGCATTGTGATGACATGTGTCATAGAGCACTGTGCTGACAGGCACATGGATCATTGTGATGACAAGGGTCAAGGAACCCTGTGATGACTAGGCCGTGGAACATTGTGATGGCAAGGGTCATGGTGCATTTTTATGACAGGTGTAATGGAGCATTTTGATGAGAAGGGCATGGAACACTGGTCTGAAATGTTTCATGAATTATTGTGATGAGAGTTGGTATGGAGCATTGTGATGACAAGGGCACAGAACTCTGTGATACATGGGTCATGCAGGATTGTAATGACAAGGGCATGGAGCATTGTGTTGAGAAGGGAATCGAGCATTGTGATGAAAAGTGTCATGGAGCTTTGTGATGACAAGGGCATGGAGCAAGGTGATGAGAAGGTTCATGGAGCATTGTGATGAAAATGACATGGAGCATTGTGATGCCAAGGGTCATGGAGCTTTGTGATGACAAGTCATGGAGCATAGTGATGACAAATGTCAGAGAGCATTGGGAAGAAAAGTTCATGGAGCATTGTGGTTAATTAGCTCACAGAGACTGTTGATGACGAGGGCATGGACCATTGTGATGACAAATGTCATGAACTATTGTGATGACTGGAGTCACGGAGCATGGTGATGACAGGGGTCATGGAGCATTGTGATAACAAGGGCATGGAGCATTGTGATGACAAGGGCATGGAACATTGGGCTAATAAGTTGCATGGATTATTGCGATGACAGTTGGAATGGCACATTGTGATGACAAGGGCATGGAGCATTGTGATGACCAGGTCATGCAGTATTGTGAATACTGGTGTCAGGGAGCATGGTGATGACATATGTAATGGCCCTTGTGATGACAACGGCATGGAGCATTGTGATGCCAAGTGTCATGTAGGATTCTGATGACAAAGGTAATGGAGCATTTTGATGACAATGGCTTGGCGCATTGTGACTACAAGGGTCACGGAGCATTGTGCTGGCAAGTGCATGGAGAATTGTGTTGACAATGGTCATTGAGCATTTTGATGACTGGGGTTATGGAACATGGTGATGTCAGGGGTCATGGAACATGGTGATGATAAGGGGATGTAGCATTGTGATGACAGGGTCATGAAACCTTGTTATTACAGGGGTGAGGGAGTATTGTGATGACTAGTGATGGAACATTGTGATATCTCTGGTGAGAGAGCATTTTGATGAGAAGTGCATGGACCATTGTGATTACAACGTTTATGGAGCCTTGCAATGACAAGGTTGTGGACCGTTGTGATGAAATGCGCGTGGCACATTGTGATGACAATGGTCATGGAGCATAGTTCTGACAAAGACATGGAGCATTGTGATGACAAGGGTCACAGAGAATTGTGATGAAATGTTCATAGAGCATTGTGGTTACAAAGGTCACACAGCCTTGTGATGACGCTGGCATGGATCATTGTGATGACAAAAGTTATGAAGCATTGTGATGACTGGAGTCACGGAGCATTGTGATGACAGGGGTCATGGAGCAATGTAATGACAAGAGCATGGAGCATTGTTATGACAGGAGAATGGAGCATTCGTCTAACAAATTTCATAGATTATTGTGATGATAGTGGGCATGGTGCATTGTGATGACAAGGGCATGGAGCACTGTGATGAGAAGGTCATCGAGTATTGTGAAGAAAGTTGTCAGGGAGCATTGTGAGGATATATGTCATGGTCCATTGTGATGACAATGGCATGGATCATTGTGATGCCGAATGTAATGGAGGACTGTGATGACAAATATAATGGAGCATTGTGATGACTAGGGCTTGGAGCATTATGATGACAAGGGCCATTGAGAATTTTCATGACAAGGTCGTGAAGCATTGTGATGACAATGTCCTGAGCATTGTGATAACAAATCTATGGAGCCTTGTGATGACAAGTCTCATGGAGCATACTGATGAAAAGGGGCATGGAGCATTGTGATTACAGGGGTCTTGGAACATTGTGATGACAAGGGCATGGAACATTGTGAGGAGAAGACCAAGGAGCATTCTGATGGCATGTGTCATTGAGCTTTGTGATGACAAGGCCATGGAACATCGTGATGGCAGGGTCATGGAGCATTGTTATGACAGGTGTAATGGATATTTGTGATGGCCAGGGCATGACGCATTGTGATGAGAAGGCCATGGAGCATTCTGATGACATGGGTCATGGAGCTTTGTGAAGACAAGGGCATGGAGCAATGTGATGAGAGCGTGCATGGAGCATTGTGATGACAATGACACGGAGCATTGTGATGCCAAGGCTCATGGATCTTTGTGATGACAAAAGTCATGGAGCATTTTGATGGCAAGGGCGTTGTGCATTGTGATGAGAAGGGCAGGGAGAACTGTGATGACAGGGTCATGGAGCAATTGGATGAAAAGTGTCATGGAACATTTTGATGACAGGTGTTATGGAACATTCTGATGTCGGGGGTCATCGAACATTGTGATGATAAGTGCATGTAGCATTGTGATGACAGGAGTCATGGAACATTGTGATGACAGGGGTGAGGGAGTATTGTGACGAATAGTGATGTAGCATTGTGATATCAGTGGTGAGAGAGCATTTTGATGAGAAGTGCATGGAGCATTATGATGACAATGTTTATGGAGCACTATGATGACAAGGTTGTGGAGCACTGTGATGACAAGCACATGGTGCATTGTGATGACATGTGTCGTGGAGCATTATGCTGACAAACGCATGGAGTATTGTGATGCCAAGGGTCATGGAGCACTGTGCTGAGAAAGGCATAGAGCATTGTGATGACAAGGGTCAAAGAGCATTGTGATGAAAAGTTCACGGAGCATTGTGGTTAAAATGGTCACAGAGACTGTTGATGAAGAGGGCATTGACCATTGTGATGACAAAGGACACAAAGAATTGTGATGACTGGAGTCACGGTGCATACTGATGACAGGGGTCATGGAGCATTGTGATAACAAGGGCATGGAGCATTGTGATGACAAGGGCATGGAATATTGGTCTAATAAGTTTCATGAATTATTGCGATGAGAGTTGGAATGGCGATTTGTGATGAAAAGGGCATGGAGCATTGTGATGACCAGGTCATGCAGTATTGTGAAGAGAGGTGTCAGGGCACATTGTGATGACATATGTAATGGACCATTGTGATGACAATGGCATGGAGCATTGTGATGCCAAGTGTCATGGAGGATTCTGATGACAAAAGTAATGGAGCATTGTGATGACAATGGCTTGGAACATTGTGATGACAAGTGTCAGGGAGCATTTTGCAGACAAGTGCATAGAGTATTATGATGACAAGAGTCATGTAGCATTCTGATGACAAGCTTTGGGGTATTTTGATGACAATGACATGGAACATTTTGATGAAAACGGCATGGGGCATTGTGATGAAAAAGTCATGGAACCATTCGTGACAGTGTTCAAGGAGCATTCTGACGACAAGTGTCATGGAGCACTGTGATGACAAGTGTATTGCGAATTGTGATGACAAAGGTCATGGTGCATTGTGATGAAAAGGGCATGGACTATTGTGATTACAGGCATTATGGAGTGTTGTGATGACAAGTGTTATGGAACATTGTTATCACAAGGGTTTGGAGTATTGCGATGACAGAGGTCATGGATCATTTTGATTTCAAGGAGCATGGAGCATTGTGATGACAAGGGCATGAAGCAATGTGATCCCAAGGTTCTTGGAGGATTGTGATGACAATTGAAGTGGAGTATTGTGATGACAAGCGCATAGAGCATTGTAATGACAGGGTCATGTAGCATTTTGCTGACAAAGGCATGGAGCATTGTGATGACAGGTGTCATGGAGCACTGTGAAGACAAGTGTCAAGGAGCATTGTGAATACACGGGTCATGGCGCATTGGGATGAAAAGGGCATGGATCATTGTGATGACAAGGGTCATGGAGCATTGGGCTGAAAATATTCATGGAGTATTGTGATGACAGGGGTCATGGAGAATTGTGATGACATAGGTCATAGAGAATTTTGATTTCATTGTGCTGACAATAGCCAGAAGCATTATGATGATGGGCATGATGCATTGTGATGACAGGGTTCATGGAGCATTGAGATGAAAAGGGGCCTGGAGCATTGTGATTACAGGGGTGTGGTAGCATTGTGATGACAAGGGCATGGAGCATTTTGATGAGAAGGCCATGGAACATTCTTATGACATGAGTGATGGAGCTTTGTGATGACAAGGGCATTGAGCATTGTGATTATGGGGTCTTGGAGCATTTTGATGACAAGGGTCATGGAGCCTTGTGATGACAATGCCATGGAACATTGTGATGGCAGGGGTCATGGAGCATTGTTATGACAAGGGTAATGGAGCATTGTGATTACAAGGTTTAGGGAGCATTGTGATGACAAATTTGTGGACCGTTGGGATGAAAAGCGTGTGGCACATTGTGATGACAAGGGTCATGGAGCATTTTTCGGACAAAGGCATGGAGCATTTTGATGACAAGGGTCACGGAGCATTGTGATGAAATGTTCATGGAGCATTGTGGTTACAAAGGTAACAGAGCCTTGTGATGACGCGGGCATCGACGATTGTGATGACAAATGTTATGAAGAACTGTGATGACTGGAGTCAAGGAGCATTGTGATGACAGGGTTCATGGAGCATTGTGTTGACAAGGGCATGGAGCATTGTGCTGAGAAAGGCAAGGAGCTTTGTGATGACAAGTGTTAAAGAGCATTGTGATGAAATGTTCATGGAGCATTGTGGTTAAAAAGGTCACAGAGACTGTTGATGATGAGGGCATGGACCATTATGATGAAAAGGTCATGGAGCATTGTGATGACTGGAGTCACGGAGCATTGTGATGACAGGGTTCATGGAGCATTGTGATAACAAGAGCATGGAGCATTTTGATGACAAGGGCATGGATCAATGGTCTAATACATTTCATGGATTATCGTGATGACACTTGGAATGCTGCATTGTGATGACATGGGCATGGAGCATTGTGATGACCAGGTCATGCAGTATTGTGAAGAGAGGTGTCAGGGAGCATAGAGATGACATATGTAGTGGCCCATTGTGATGACAATGGCATGGAGCATTGTGATGCCAAGTGTCATGGAGGATTCTGATGCGAAAGGTAATGAAGCATTGTGATGACAATGGCTTGGAGCATTGTGATGACAAGGGTCAGGGAGCATTTTGCTGACAAGTGCATGGAGAATTGTGATGACAAGGGTCATGGAGCATTCTGATGACAAGATTGTGGAGTATTTTGATGACAATGGCATGCAGCATTGTGATGAAAACGGCATGGGGCATTGTGATGAAAAAGGCATGGAGCCTTTTGGGGACATGGTTCAAGGAGCATTCTGATGACAAGTATCAGGAAGCATTGTAATGACAAGTGTATTGAGAATTGTGATGACAAAGATCATGGAGCATTGTGATGAAAAGTGCATGGAATATTGTGATGACAGGCATCATGGTGCATTGTGATGACAAGTGTTATGGGACACTGTGATCACAAGGGTTTGGAGCACTGTGATGACAGAGGTCATGTTTCATTTTGATTTCAAGGAGCATGGAGCATTGTGATGACAAAGGAATGACGCAATGTGATCCCAAGTTTCATGGAGGATTGTGATGACAATGGAAATGGAGTATTGTGATGACAAGCGCATAAAGCATTGTAATGACAAGGTCATGTAGCATTTTGCTGACAAAAGCATGGAGCATTGTGATGACATGTGTCATGGAGCACTGTGATGACAAGTGTCACGGATCATTGTGAATACAGGGGTCATGGAGCTTTGGGATGACAAGGGCATGGATCATTTTGATGACAATGGTCATGGAGCACTGGGCTGAAAATGTTCATGGAGTGTTGTGATGACAGGGGTCATGGAGCATTGTGATGATATTGGCCATGGAAAATTGTGATGAGTAGGTCGTGGACCATTGGGCTGAAAATGTTCATGGATTATTGTGATAACAGGGGTCATGGAGCATTGTGATGACAAGGGAATGGAGCATGGTGATGACAAGGTCCTTGAGCATTGTGATGAGAAGACTATGGAGACTTGTGATGACAAGTCTCATGGAGCATTCTGATGCAAAGGGGCATGGAGCATTGTGATTACAGGGATCTTGGAGCATTGTGATGAAAAGGGCATGGATTATTGTGTTGAAAAAGGCATGGAGCCTTGTCATTACATGGTTCAAGGAGCATACTGACGACAAGTGTCAGGGAACATTGTGATGTCAATTGTATTGAGCATTGTGATGATATTGGCCATGGAGCATTGTGATGAGTAGGTCGTGCAGCGTTGGGCTGAAAATGTTCATGGATTATTGTGATGACAGGGGTCATGGAGCATTGTGATGACAAGGGAATGGAGCATGGTGATGACAAGGTCCTGGAGCATTATGATGAGAAGACCATGGAGAATTGTGATGACAAGTCTCCTGGAGCAATCTGATTGAAAGTGGCATGGAGCATTGTGATTACAGGGGTCTTGGAGCATTGTGATGACAAGGGCATGGAGCATTGTGATTACAGGGATCTTGGAGCATTGTGATGAAAAGGGCATGAATTATTGTAATGAAAAAGGCATGGAGCCTTGTCATGACAGGGTTCAAGGAGCATACTGACGACAAGTGTCAGGGAGCATTGTGATGACAAGTGTATTGAGCATTGTGATGACAAAGATCATGGAGCATTGTGATGAGAAGACCATGGATAATTGTGATGATGAGCGTCATGGGGTGTTGTGATGATAAGTGTTATGGAACATTGTGATCACAAGGGTTTGGAGCATTATGATGACAGTGGTCATGGAGAATATTGATTTCATTGTGATGACAATAGCCTGAAGCATTATGATGATGGGCATGGTGTATTGTGATGACAGGGTTCATGGAGCATTGAGATGAAAAGGGGCATGGAGCATTGTGATTACAAGTGTCTTGGAGCATTGTGATGACATGGGCATGGAGCACTGTGATGAGAAGGCCATGGAACTTTCTGATGACATTCGTCATGGAGCTTTGTGATGACAAGGTCATGGAGCATTGTGACTTCAGGGGTCTTGAGCATTGTGATGACCAGTGTCATGGAACCTTGTGATGACTAGGCCGTGGAACATTGTTATGGCAAGGGTCATGGTGCATTGTTATGACAGGGGTTATGGAGCATTTTGATGAGAAGGGTATGGAACATTTGTCTGAAATGTTTCATGGATTATTGTGATGAGAGTGGGCATGGAGCACTGTGATGACAAGGGTACGGAACACTGTGATACATGGGTCATTCAGGATTGTAATGACAAGGGCATGGAGCATTGTGATAAGAAGGGCATTGAGCATTTTGATGAGAAGTGTCATGGAGCTTTGCGATGACAAGGGCATGGAGCAATGTGATCAGAGGTTTCATGGAGCATTGTGATGCCAATGACATGGAGCACTGTGATGCCATGGGTCATGGAGCTTTGTGAAGACAAGTCATGGAGCATTTTGATGACAAGGGCATGGTGCATTGTGATGAGAAAGGCAGGGAGCATTTTTATGAACGGGTCATGCAGCAATTTGATAAAAAGTGTAATGGAACATTTTGATGGCAGGGGTTATAGAACATTGTGATGTCAGGGGTCTTGGAGCTTTGGGATGAAAAGGGTCATGGAGCATTTTGATGACAGGGGTTATGGAACATTATGATGTCAGGGGTCATGGAACATTGTGATGATAAAGTGATATAGCATTGTGATGATAGGGTCATGGAACATTGTGATACCTGGGGTGTGGGAGTATTGTGATGACTAGTGATGGAACATTGTGATATCTCTGTTGAGAGAGCATTTTGATGAGAAGTGCATGGACCATTTTGATTACAAAGTTTATGTAGCATTGCAATGACAAACTTGTGGACCGTTGTGATGAAATGCACGTGGAACATTGTGATGACAATGGTCATGGAGCACTGTTCTTACAAAGACATGGAGCATTGTCATGACAAGGATCACAGAGAATTGTGATGAAAAGTTCATGGAGCATTGTGGTTACAAAGGTCACAGAGCCTTGTGATGACGCGGGCATGGTCCACTGTGATGACAAACTTTATGAAACATTGTGATAACTGGAGTCACGGAGCATTGAGATGACATGGTTCCTGGAGCATTGTGATGACAAGGGCATGGAGCATTGTGATGATAGGGGCATGGAGCATTAGTCTGACAATTTTCATGGATTATTGTGATGACAGTGGGCATGGTGCATTGTGATGACAAGGGCATGGAGCATTGTGATGAGAAGGTCATGGAGTATTGTGAAGACAGGTGTCAGGGAGCATTGTGATGACATATGTCATGGTCCATTGCGATGACAATGGCATGGGGCATTGTGATGCCAAATGTAATGGAGAATTGTGATGACAAATATAATGGAGCTTTGTGATGATTAGGGCTTGGAGCATTATGATGACAAGGGCCATTGAAAATTTTTAAGACAATGTCGAGAAGCATTGTGATGACAAGGTCCTGAAGCATTGTGATGACAAAACCATGGAGCCTTGTGATGACAAGTCTCATGGAGCATACTGATGAAAAGGGGCATGGAGCATTGTGATTACAGGGGTCTTGGAACATTGTGATGACAAGTGCATGGAGCATTGTAAGGAGAAATCCAAGGAGCATTCTGATGGAATTCATCCTTGAGTTCTGTGATGACAAGGGCATGGAGCATTGTGATTACATGGGTCTTGGACCATTGTAATGAAAAGATCATGGATCATTGTGATGAAAAAGGCATGGAGCCTTGTCATGACAGGGTTCAAGGAGCATACAGACAACATGTGTCAGGGAGCATTTTGATGACAAGTGTATTGAGCATTGTGATGACAAAGGTCATGGAGCATTGTGATGAGAAGACCATTGATAATTGTGATGACGGGCTTCATGGGGCATTGTGATGACAAGTGATAGGGAATATTGTGATCACAAGGTTTTGGAGCATTGTTATGACAGAGGTCATGGAGCATTTTGATTTCATTGTGATGACAATAGCATGAAGCATTATGATGATGGGCATGGTGCATTGTGATGACAGTGTTCATGGATCATTGAGATAAAAAGGGGCATAGAGCATTTTGATTACAGGGTTTTTGGAGCATTGTGATGACAGGGTCATGGAGCAATTTGATGAAAAGTGTCATGGAACCTTTTGATGACAGGTGTTATGGAACATTGTGATGTCAGGGGTCATCGAACCTTGTGATGATAAGTGCATGTAGCATTGTGATGACAGGAGTCATGGAACATTGTGATGACAGGGGTGAGGGAGTATTGTGACAAATAGTGATGTAGCATTGTGATATCAGTGGTGAGAGAGCATTTTGATGAGAAGTGCATGGAGCATTGTGATGACAAATTTAAAGGAGCATTGTGATGACAAGATTGTGGAGCACTGTGATGACAAGCGTATGGTGCATTGTGATGACATGGGTCATGGACATTTGTGCTGACAAGCGCAAGAAGCATTGTGAGGACAAGGGTCAAAGAGCATTGTGATGAAAAGTTCATGGAGCATTGTGGTTAAAATGGTCACAGAAACTGTTGATGACTAGGGCATGGACCATTGTGATGACAAAGGTCATGAAGCATTGTGATGACTGGAGTCACGGAGCATTGTGATGACAGGGTTCATGGAGAATTCTGATAACAAGAGCATGGAGCATTGTGATGACAAGGGCATGGAACATTGGTCTAATATGTTTCATGGATTATTGTGATTACAGTTGGAATGGCGCATTGTGATGACAAGGACATGGAGCATTGTGATGACCAGGTCATGCAGTATTGTGAAGAGAGGTGTCAGGGAGCATTGTGATGACATATGTAGTGGCCCATTGTGATGACAATGGCATGCAGCATTGTGATACCAAGTGTCATGGAGGATTCTGATGAGAAAGGTAATGGAGCATTGTGATGACAATGGCTTGGAGCATTGTGATGACAAGGGTCAGGGAGCATTTTGCTGACAAGTGCATGGAGAATTGTGATGACAAGGGTCATGGAGCATTCTGATGACAAGATTGTGGAGTATTTTGATGACAATGGCATGCAGCATTGTGATGAAAACGGCATGGGGCCTTGTGATGAAAATGGCATGGAGCCTTGTCATGACAGGGTTCAAGGAGCATATTGACGACTAGTGTCAGGGAGCATTGTGATGACAACTGTATTGAGAATTGTGATGACAAAGGTCATGGAGCATTGTGATGAGAAGACCATGGATAACTGTTATGATGCGCATCACAGGTTGTTGTGATTACAAGTGTTATGGAACATTGTGATCACAAGGGTTTGGGGCATTATGATGACAGTGGTCATGGATAATTTTGATTTCATTGTGATGACAATAGCCTGAAGCCTTATGATGATGGGCAAGGTGCACTGTGATGACAGGGTTCATGGATCATTGAGATGAAAATGGGCATAGAGCATTGTGATTACAGGGTTCTTGGAGCATTGTGATGAGAAGGGTCATGGAGCTTTGTGATGACAAGGCCAGGGAACATCGTGATGGCAGGGTTCATGGAGCATTGTTATGACTGGTGTAATGGAGCATTGTTATGGCAAGGGCATGGAGCATTGTGATGAGAAGGCCATGGAGCATTCTAATGACATGTGTCATGGAGCTTTGTGAAGACAAGGGCATGGAGCAATGTGATGAGAGCGTTCATGGAGCATTGTGATGACAATGACATGGAGCATTGTGATGCCAAGGGTCATGGATATTTGTGATGACAAAGGTCATGGAACATTTTGATGGCAAGGGCATTGTGCATTGTGATGAGAAGGGCAGGGAGCATTCTGATGACAGGGTCATGGAGCTATTTGATGAAAAGTGTCATGGAACATTTTGATGACAGGTGTTATGGAACATTGTGATGTCAGCGTTCTTGGAGCATTTTGATGAGATGTGTCAGGGAGCTTTGTGATGACAAGGCCATGGAACATCGTGATGGCAGGGGTCATGGAGCATTTTGATGAAAAATGCCATGGAGCATTTTGATGACAGGGGTTATGGAACATTGTGATGTCAGTGGTCATGGAGCATTTTGATGAAAAGGGTCATGGAACATTTTGATGACATGGGTTATGGAACATTGTGATGTCAGTCGTCATTGAACATTGTGATGATAATTGCATGTAGCATTGTGATGACAGGAGTCATGGAATATTGTGATGACAGGGGTGAGGTATTATTGTGACGAATAGTGATGTATCATTGTGATATCAGTGGTGAGAGAGCATTTTGTTGAGAAGTGCATGGAGCATTGTGATGACAAGTTTTATGGAGCATTATGATGACAAGATTGTGGAGCACTGTGATGACAGGTGCATGGCGCATTGTGATGACATGTGTCATGGAGCATTGTGGTGAGAAAGGCATAGAGCACATTGATGACAAGGGTCAAAGAGCATTGTGATGAAAAGTTCATGGAGCATTGTGGTTAAAAAGGTCACAGAGTCTGTTGATGATGAGGGCATGGATCATTGTGATGACAAACGTCATGAAATATTGTGATGACTGGAGTCATGGAACATTGTGATGACAGGGGTCATGGAGCATTTTGATAACATGGGCATGGAGCATTTTGATGTCAAGGGCATGGAGCATTGTTCTAATAAGTTTCATGGACTATTGTGATGACAGTTCGAATGGCGTATTGTGATGACAAGGGCATGGAGCATTTTGATGACCAGGTCAAGCAGTATTGTGAAGACATATGTCAGGGAGAATTGTGATGATATATGTAATGACCCATTGTGATGACAAGGGAATGGAGCACTGTGATGACAATGTCCTGGAGCACTGTTATGTGAAGACCATGAAACATTGTGATGACAATTCTCATGGAGCATTCTGATGAAAAGGCGTAGGGAACATTGTGATTACAGGGGTATTTGAGCATTGTGATGACAAGGGCATGGAAAATTATGATAAGAAGACCATGGAGCATTCTGATGACAGGGTCATGGAGCTATTTGATGAAAAGTGTCATGGAGCATTTTGACGACAGGGGTTATGGAACATTGTGATGTCAGGGGTCATGGAACATTGTGATGATAAGGGGATGTAGCAGTGTGATGACAGTGTCATGGAACATTGTGATTACAGGGGTGAGGGTGTATTGTGATGACTAGTCATGGAACACTGTGATATCTCTTGTGAGAGAGCATTTTGATGAGAAGTGCATGGACCATTGTGATTACAAGGTTTATAGAGCATTGCAATGACAAGGTTGTGGACCTTTGTGATGAAATGCGCGTGGCACATTGTGAAGACAATGGTCATGGAGCATTGTTCTGACAAAGACATGGAGCATTGTGATGACAAGGGTCACTGTGAATTGTGATGAAAAGTTCATGGAGCATTGTGGTTACAAAGGTCACAGAACCTTGTGATGACACGGGCATGGATCATTGTGATGAAAAACGTTATGAAGCATTGTGATGACTGGAGTCACGGAGCATTGTGATGACAGTTTTAATGGGGCATTGTGATGACATGTGTCTGGAGCATTGTGCTGACAAGCGCATGGAGCATTGTGATGACAAGTGTCATGGAGCATTGTGCTGAGAAAGGCATAGAGCATTGTGATGACAAGGGTCAAAGAGCATTGTGATGAAAAGTTCATGGATCATTTTGGTTAAAAAGCTCACAGAGAGTGATGATGATGAGGTCATGGCCCATTTTGGTGACAAAGGTCATGAAGCATTGTGATGACTGGAGTCACAGAGAATTGTGATGGCAGCGGTCATGGAGCATTGTGATAACAAGGGCATGGAGCATTGTGATGACCAGGGCAAGGAGCATTGGTCTAATAAGTTTCATGGATTATTGCGATGACAGTTGGAATGGCGCATTGTGATGACAAGGGCATGGAGCATTGTGATGGCCAGGTCATGCAGTATTGTGAAGACAGGTGTCAGGGAGCATTATGATGACATATGTAATGGCCCATTGTGATGACAATGGCATGGAGCATTGGGAGGCCAAGCGTCATGGAGCATTCTGATGCCAAAGGTAATGGAGCATTGTGATGGCAATGGCATGGAGCATTGTGATGGCCAGGTCATGCAGTATTGTGAAGACAGGTGTCAGGGAGCATTGTGATGACATATGTAATGGCCCATTGTGATGACAATGGCATGGAGCATTGGGATGCCAAGTGTCATGGAGCATTCTGATGGCAAAGGTAATGGAGCATTGTGATGGCAATGGCTTGGAGCATTGTGATGACAAGGGTCAGGGAGCATTGTGCTGACAAGTGCATGGAGAAATGTGATGACAAGTGTCATGGAGCATTCTGATGAAAAGCTTGTGGAGTATTTTGATGACAATGGCATGGAGCATTGTGATGAAAAAGTCATGGAGCCTTTTCCTGACAGGGTTCAAGGAGCATACTGATGACAAGGGTCAGGGAGCCTTGTGATGACAAGTGTAT
Source organism: Mesoplodon mirus (assembly GCF_964341445.2). Taxonomy (NCBI): domain Eukaryota; kingdom Metazoa; phylum Chordata; class Mammalia; order Artiodactyla; family Ziphiidae; genus Mesoplodon; species Mesoplodon mirus. Next base: position 979,940 of record NW_028295682.1, on the reverse strand, counting down.
TGAGAATTGTGATGACAAAGATTATGGAGCATTGTGATGAAAAGAGCATGGAGTATTGTGATGACAAGCATCATGGAGCGTTGTGATGACAAGTGTTATGGAACATTGTGATCACAAGGGTTTGGAGCATTGTGATGAGAGAGGTCATGGATCATTTTGATTTCTAAGGAGCATGGAGCATAGTGAGGAGAAGGGCATGAAGCAATGTGATCCCAAGTTTCATGGAGGATTGTGATGACAATGGAAATGGAGTATTGTGATGACAAGCGCATAGAGCATTGTAATGACAATGTCATGTAGCTTTTTGCTGACAAAGGCATGGAGCATTGTGATGACATGTGTCATGGAGCACTGTGATGACATGCGTCACGGAGCATTGTGAATACAGGGGTCATGGAGCATTGTGATGACAAGAGTCGCGGATCATTGTGTTGTCGGGTGTCATTGAGTGTTGTGATGGCAGTGGTCATGGAGCATTGTGATGATATTGGCCATGGAGCATTGTGATGAATAGGTCTTGGAGCATTGGGCTGAAAATATTCATGGATTATTGTGATGACAGGGGTCATGGAGCATTGTGATGAGAAGGGAATGGAGCATGGTGATGACAAGGTCCAGGAGCATTGTGAAGAGAAGACCATGGAGACTTGTCATGACAAGTCTCATGGAGCATTCTGATGAAAAGGGGCATGGAGCATTGTGATGACAAGGGCATGGAGCATTGTGATGACAGGAGCATGGAGCATTTGTCTGAGAAGATTCATAGATTATTGTGATGACAGTGGACATGGTGCATTGTGATGACAAGGGCATGGAGCTTTGTGATGACAAGGGCATGGAGCATTGTGATGAAGAGGTCAGGGCGTATTGTGAAGACAGGTGTCAGGGAGCATTGTGATGACATATGTCAAGGTCCATTGCGATGACAATGACATGGAGCACTGTGATGCCAAATGTAATGGAAAATTGTGATGACAAATATAATGGAGCATTGTGATGATTAGGGCTTGGAGCATTATGATGACAAGGTCCGTTGAAAATTTTCATGACAAGGTCGAGAAGCATTGTGATGACAAGATCCTGGATCATTGTGATGACAAAATCATGGAGCCTTGTGATGACAAGTCTCATGAAGCATACTGATGAAAAGGGGCATGGAGCATTGTGATTACAGGGGTCTTGGAACATTGTGATGACAAGGGCATGGAACGTTGTGTGGAGAAGACCAAGGAGCATTCTGATGGCATGCGTCATTGAGCTTTGTGATGACAAGGGCATGGAGCATTGTGATTACATGGGTCTTGGAGCATTGTGATAAAAAGGGCATGTATCATTGTGATGAAAAAGGCATGGAGCCTTGTCATGACAGCGTTCAAGGAGCATACTGACTACAAGTGTCAGGGAGCATTGTGATGACAAGTGTTTTGAGCACTGTGATGAGAAAGATCATGGAGCATTGTGATGAGAAGACCATGGATAATTGTGATGACGAGCGTCATGGGGCATTGTGATGACAAGTGTTGTGGAATATTGTGATCACAAGGGTTTGGATCATTGTTATGATGGAGGTCATGGAGCATTTTGATTTCATTGTGATGACAATAGCATGAAGCATTATGATGATGGGCATGGTGCATTGTGATGACAGGCTTCATGGATCATTGAGATGAAAAGGGGCATAGATCATTGTGATTACAGGGTTCTTGGAGCACTGTGTTGAGAAGGGTCATGGAGCTTTGTGATGACAATGCCACGGATCATTGTTATGTCAGGGGTCATGGAGCATTGTTCTCACAGGCGAAATGGAGCATTGTGATGGCAAGGGCATGGAGCATTGTGATGAGAAGGCCATGGAGCATTCTGAAGACATGTGTCATGGAGCTTTGTGAAGACAAGGGCAAGGAGCAATGTGATGACAGCGTTCATGGAGGATTGTGATAACAATGACATGGAGCATTGTGATGCCAAGGGTCATGGATATTTGTGATGACAAAGTTCATTGAGCATTTTGATGGCAAGGACGTTGTGCATTGTGATGAGAAGGGCAAGGATCATTCTGATGACAGGGTCATGGAGCAATTTGATGAAAATTGTCATGGAAGATTTTGATGACAGGTGTTATGGAACATTGTGATGTCAGGGGTCATCGAACATTGTGATGATAAGTGCATGTATCATTGTGATGAAAGGAGTCATGGAACATTGTGATGACAGGGGTGAGGGAGTATTGTGACACATAGTGATGTAGCATTGTGATATCAGTGGTGAGAGAGCATTTTGATGACAAGTGCAAGGAGCATTGTGATGAGAAATTTTAAGGAGCATTGTGATGACAAGATTGTGGAGCACTGTGATGACAAGCGCATGGTGCATTGTGATGACATGTGTCATGGAGCATTGTGCTGAAAAGTGCATGGGGCATTGTGATGAGAAGGGTGAAAGAGCTTTGTGATTAAAAGTTCATGGAGCATTGTGGTTAAAAAGGTCAGAGACTGTTGATGATGAGGGCATGGACCATTGTGATGACAAAGTTCATGAAGCATTGTGATGACTGGTATCACGGAGATTTGTGATGACAGGGATCATGGAGCATTGTGATGCCAAGGGTCATGGAGCTTTGTGATGACAAGTCAGTCATGGAGCATTTTGATGACAAGGGCATGGTGCATTGTGATGAGAAGGGCAGGGAGCATTATGATGACCGGGTCATGCAGCAATTTGATGAAAAGTGTAATGGAACATTTTGATGGCAGGGGTTATAGAACATTGTGATGTCAGGGGTCTTGGAGCTTTGGGATGAAAAGAATCATGGAGCATTTTGATGTCAGCAGTTATGGAACATTGTGATATCAGGGGTCAAGGAACATTTTGAAGATAAGGGGATGTAGCAGTGTGATGACAGGATAATGGAACATTGTGATTACAGGGGTGTGGGAGTATTGTGATGACTAGTGATGGAACACTGTGATATCTCTGGTGACAGAGCATTTTGATGAGAAGTGCATGGAGCATTGTGATTACAAGTTTATGGAGCATTGCAATGACAAGGTTGTGGACCGTTGTGATTAAATGCGCGTGGCACATTGTGAAGACAATGGTCATGGAGCATTGTTCTGACAAAGACTTGGAGCATTGTGATGATAAGGGTCACAGAGAATTGTGATGAAAAGTTCATGGAGCATTGTGGTTACAGAGGTCACAGAGCATTGTGATGACATGGGCATGGACCATGGTGATGACAAACGTTATGAAGCATTGTGATGACTGGAGTCACGAAGCATTGTGATGACAGGGGTCATGGAGCATTGTGATGACATGAGTCATGGAGCATTGTGCTGACAAGCGCATGGAGCTTTGTGATGACAAGGGTCATGGAGCATTGTGCTGAGAAAGGCATAGAGCATTGTGATGACAAGGGTCAAAGAGCATTGTGATGAAAAGTTCATGGAGCATTGTGGTTAAAAAGGTCACAAAGACTGTTGATGACGAGGGCATGGACCATTGTTGTGACAAAGGTCATGAAGCATTGTGATGACTGGAGTCACGGAGCATTGTGATGACAGGGGTCATGGAGAATTGTGATGACATGTGTCATGGAGCATTGTGCTGACAAGCGCATGTAGCATTGTGATGACAAGGGTCATGGAGCATTGTGCTGAGAAAGGCATAGAGCATTGTGATGACAAGGGTCAAAGAGCATTGTGATGAAAAGTTCATGGAGCATTTTGGTTAAAAATCTCACAGAGACTGATGATGACGAGGGCATGGACCATTGTGATGACAAAGGTCATGAAGCATTGTGATGACTGGAGTCACGGAGCATTGTGATGACAGGGGTCATGGAGCATTGTGATAACAAGGGCATGGAGCATTGTGATGACAAGGGCATGGGGCATTGGTCTAATGAGTTTCATGGATTATTGCGATGACAGTTGGAATGGCGCATTGTGATGACAAGTGCCATTGAAAATTTTCATGACAAGGTCGAGAAGCATTGTGATGACAAGGTCCTAGAGCATTGTGATGACAAAACCATGGAGCCTTGTGATGACAAGTCTCATGGAGCATACTGATGAAAAGGGGCATGGAGCATTGTGATTACAGTTGTCTTGGAACATTGTGATGACAAGGGCATGGAGCATTTTGAAGAGAAGACCAAGGAGCATTTTGATGGCATGAATCCTTGAGCTTTGTGATGACAAGGACATGGAGCATTTTGATTATATGTGTCTTGGAGCATTGTGATGAAAAGGGCATGGATCATTGTGATGAAAAAGGCATGGAGCCTTGTCATGACAGGATTCAAGGAGCATACAGACAACAAGTGTCAGGGAGCATTTTGATGACAAGTGTATTGAGCATTGTGATGACAAGGTTCATGGACCCTTTGGCTGAGAAAGGCATAGAGCATTGTGATGAAAAGGGTCAAAGAGCATTGTGATGAAAATTCATGGAGCATTGTGATGACAATGAAATGTAGCATTGTGATGCCAAGGGTCATGGATCTTTGTGATGACAAAGGTCATGGAGCATTCTGATGGCACGGGCATTGTGCATTGTGATGAGAAGGGCAGGGAGCTTTTTGATGACAGGGTCATGGAGCAATTTGATGAAAAATGTCATGGAACATTTTGATGACATGTTTTATGGAACACTGTGATGTCAGGTGTCATGGAGCATTTTGATGAAAAGGGTCATGGAGCATTTTGATGACAGGTGTTATGGAACATTGAGATGTCAGGGGTCATCGAATATTGTGATTATAAGTGCATGTATCATTGTGATGACAGGAGTCATTGAACATTGTGATGACAGGGGTGAGGGGGTATTGTGACCAATTGATATGTAGCATTGGGATATCAGTGGTGAGAGAGCATTTTGATGAGAAGTGCATGGAGCATTGTGATGAGAAGTTTTATGCAGCATGGTGACGAGAATTTTGTGGTGCACTGTGATGACAAGCGCATGGTGCATTGAGATGACATGTGTCATGAAGCATTGTGCTAACAAGCGCATGGAGCATTGTGATGACAAGAGTCATGGAGCATTGTGCTGAGAAAGGCATAGAGCATTGTGATGTCAAGGGTCAAAGAGCATTGTGATGAAAACTTCATGGAGCATTGTTGTTAAAAAGGTCACAGAGACTGTTGATGACGAGGACATGGACCTTTGTTATGACAAAGTTCATGAAGCATTGTGATGACTGGAGTCACGGAGCATTGTGATGACAGGGGTCATGGAGCATTGTGATAACAAGGGCATGGAGCATTGTGATGACAAGGGCGTGGAGCATTGGTCTAATAAGTTTCAAGGATTCTTGCGATGACAGTTGGAATGGCGCATTGTGATGACAAGGGCATGGAGCATTGTGATGACCAGGTCATGCAGTATTGTGAAGACAGATGTCAGCGAGAATTGTGATGACATATGTAATGGCCCATTGTGATGACAATGGCATGGAGCATTGTGATGCCAAGTGTCATGGAGGATTCTGATGACAAAGGTAATGGAGCATTGTGATGACAATGGCTTGGAGTGTTGTGATGACAAGGGTCATGGAACATTGGGCTGAAAATGTTCATGGAGTATTGTGATGACAGGTGTCATGGAGCATTGTGATGACTAGGGAATGGAACATTGTGATGACAAGAGTCCGGAATCATTGTGTTGTCAAGTGTCATGGAGTGTTGTGATGACAGTGGTCATAGAGCATTGTGATGATATTGGCCAATGAGCACTGTGATGAAAAGACCTTGGGTAATTGTGATGTCGAGCATCATGGAGCACTGTAATGACATGGGGCATGAAGCATTGTGATGACAGGTGTCAGGGAGCATTGTGATGACAGGGGTCATGGAGCACTGTGATGACAAGGGCATGGAGCTTTATGATGACATGTGCATGGAGCATTGTGATGACAAGTGCAAGGAGCATTGCAATGTCAAGTGGATGGAGAATTGTGATGACAAGAGCATGTAACATTTTGATGAGAAATGTCATGTAGCATTGTGATGACAAGGACGTGGAGAATTGTGATGACAAGGGACATGGAGCATTGTGATAACCAGGGCATGGTGCATTGTGATGACAGGTGACATGGAGCATTATTATGAGAACGGCCATGGTTCATTCTGACATAAGATATCACTTATGAAAGGAATGTAAGCATGGCTACATATGAACTGATTTAGGGAAGAGAACAGAGTCTCAGATTTAGAAAACACTCTAACGCTTGCTTAAGGGGAAAGAGAGGTGGGGAGATGCACAAAACATAAGATTGATATTAGCACAGGTACCGTTCCATAATCCAAAAACAGAAGAGACAAGCCCTACTCCTTCCTCAGTGAATGGAACTCAACATCCCTATTCCCCACAGAGAAATATATCTGACTAGTAAGAATTTTAAAACCTATGTATTGATATGTCTCCGTAAGGGAACCAAGTGTGTCTAGAACGACATAAACATGGCAGTGAGAATCAGCTCAAACCCACTATAAAAATGAATTTCAAAACAAAACATATAAACAGTAAAATTCTTACACAATAACTTCAGGGATTCTGATGAAACCTGGAATGACCCTATCTACAATGACAGCTGGATGTGGCATAAGGCTGGTCACTTGGGACTGAGAGGATTGGTGAAATTGGGTGAAAAAATGCAGACCCTTTAAAGCAATAATGCCTGCCACCCATTCCATGGTTCCCAACTCTCCAGGTAGAAGGGAATATCACTACAGTTATAACGTGTATGGGAACCTAGAGAATGGAAACCATCTGATGGTGAAAGGTTTCTAAAACTCTACTTGTACTCCAGTTTGACATTCCAACTGCTTTACTATCAATCTCCCAACTTGGAAAGTCAGCCACTATAACCTCCTGGTTCGCACAGTTGGCAAATTGTGCACAGGATATAAGGGAAGAGAGAGAACCAATGAGAGAGTAGCTGTAGGCATTTGGACGGCCACATGTCTCTCTAATTTCCCGTCACAAAGAGGAATTAACCAAAGTCTCAGCCTGCACCCAAGAACCAGTATAATTCTAGAAGCAAAACTGTTGATTTGCGGTCAGCTCACAAATACGCGAGTTGAAAAATGGAGCTCAGGGCCACAGCAATTCACTAACCTGCACAGTTATAAATGACTACTCGCTGCCAAACATCTGTTGAGGGAAAGCCACGAGGCGGAAGGGAAAATGAGGAAAAATGGCATGAAACAGATTTCAAGAGGTACACTGGAATCGCCTTTAAACACAGGAAAAGCATTACAACTTCGAAAATTATGGAAATGGCCATAAAGGGCATATGGGTTTTCACGTGAATATATTCAGGAGAAAACACATATGCCCTTTTTGGACAAGCAAGCAAGCGGGCAATGCAAATCGGCACTACAAATACGTATCACTTCCCACCGGTCAAAAGGGACATCCGCAAAAAGTGTAAAAACCAGAAAGGCAAGACAGGCCCTGGAGAACAGGGAGCCTTGTTATGCTGATGGGCGGGATGTAAATTGCCAACTGCCTCTCTGGAGGAGTGCATTGTGTTCCCTAAAAAAAGAAAACAACAGAGCTACAGAGCCAAGGGCACTTCCAGTCTAGGGAATATACCTTGGGAAAACTGAAAATAAATAAGACAGATCGACACCAATATTCAGGGCTGCACTGCTTACAAAAACCTCAACTTGCATACACCTTAAATATCCCAGGAAAGACAAAAATGGTTCAAGAAATTGTGATACTTACGTACGATGGAATATCCCTCAGCCACGAAATCAATGTCATAAGGCCAGTAGCAGCAAAATGAGTGGATTTAGGTACGATAATTCTAAGTGAAATAAGTCACACAGAAAAGGAAACTTATCATAAGATATCACTTATGAAGATCCTATAAACATGGCTACACATGAACTGAGTTAGGAAAGAGAACAGAGACTCACATTTAAAAAAAACGCTTATGCCTGCTTAAGGGGGAAGGAGAGGTGGGGTGATGCATAAAAGCAGAGTTTGATATTAGTACAGGTACCTTTCCAAAAACCAAATACGGAATAGACAAGACCTACACCTTCCTCAGTGAAAGGGACTCAACACCCCATATTCAACACAGAGTAATATATCTTACTAGTATGAATCTAAAAACGTATGTATTGATATGTCTCCGTAAGGGAATCAAGTCTGTCTAGACTGGCATAAACATGACAGTGAGAATCAGGTCAAACCCACTATAAAAAGGAATTTCAAATAGGAAACAAAAAAACAGCGAAATTTCTTACAATTCCTTCAGGGTCTCTGATGAAACCTGAAATGACCCTATGTACAATGACAGCTGGATGTGGCATAAGGCTGGATACTTGGGACTGAGAAGATTGGTGAGATTGGTTGAGCAAATGCAGACCATTTAAAGCAATAATGAGTGGCACCCATTCCATGGGTCCCAACTCCCCAGGTTGAAGGGAATATTAATACAGCTATAACATGTACGGGAAACCTAGAGAATGGACACACTGTGAATATGAATGGTCTCTAAAATTCAACTAATAGTCCCTCTCCTGGTGCTCCGGTTTGACTTTCCAACTGCTTTACTATCAATCTCCCAACTTGGAGAGACAGCCCCTTTAACCTCCTGGTTCTCACAGGTTGCCAATTTGGCAGAGGATGAAAGGGAAGAGGGAGAACCAATGAGAGAGTAGCTGTTAGGCATTTGGACGGGAACATGTCCCTCTAATTTCCCGGCCGGAAGAAGAATTAACCAAAGTCTCAGCCACGCACCGGACACCAGTATAGGTCCTGAACCAAAGTTTGGACTTGCATTCAACTCACAAAAAACGAGTTGAAAAATGGAGCTCAGGGGAACAGCAATTCACAAACTGGCAGAGAAATATAGGACAACTATCGTCCAAATATCTGTTTAATGGAAGGTAACGAGGCGGACTTGAAAGCGAGGCAGAATAGCAGGAAACAGATTTCAAGAGGTATGTTGGAATCGCCTTTAAATCACAGGAAGAGGGGCACAACTTCGACAATGATGCACTTGGCCAAAAAGGGCGTATTCCTTTTCTCCTGTATATATTCAGGAGAAAACGAATACGCCTTCTTTGGCCATCCAGCAAGCGGGCAATGCAAATCTGCACTACAAAGAATTATCACCTCCAACCAGTCAAAAGGGATATCTGCAAAATGTGTAAAAAGCAGAAAGGCAAGACAGCCCCTGGAGAACTGGGAGCCATGTTATGCTGATGGGCGGGACGTAAATTGGCAACTGCCTCTATGGAGGAGTGCATTGTGTTCCCGAAAACAAGTAAACAACCGAGTTACTGAGCCAAGGGCACTTCCAGCCTAGTGAATATACCTTGGGAAAACTGAAAATCAATAAGACAGAGCCACCCCCAAATTTAGGGCTGCACTGCTTACAAGAACCACAACTTGTGTACATCTTAAATATCCAAGGAAAGATAAAAATGGTTCAAGAAATTGGGGTACATATGTACGATGGAATATCCCTCAGCCATGAAATCAATGTCATAAGACCAGTAGCAGCAAAATGAGTGGATTTAGGTACGATGATTCTAAGTGAAATAAGTCACAGAGAAAAAGAATCTTATCATAAGATATCACGTATGAAGGTCCTGTAAACATGGCTACACATGAACTGAGTTAGGAAAGAGAACAGAGTCTCACATTTAGAAAACACTCTTATGCCTGCTTAAGGGGGAAGGAGAGGTGGGGTGATGCATAAACCCAGAGTTTGATATTAGTACATGTACCTTTCCAAAAATCAGATATGGAATAGACAAGACCTACACCTACCTCAGTGAAAGGCACTCAAAACCCCATATTACCTGCAGAGGAATATATCTGACTAGTAAGAATCTTATAACCTATTTATTGATATGTCTCCATGAGGCAATCAAGTGTTTCTAGACTGGCATAAACATGGCAGTGAGAATCAGCTCACATCCACTATAAAAAGGATTTTCAAAAACACAAAAAAAGAGGAAATTCTTTACAATTTCTTCAGGGTCTTTGACGAAACCTGGAATGACCCTATCTACATCGACAGCTGGATGTGGCATAAGGCTGGACACTTCGGACTGAGAGGTTTGGTGAGATTGGGTGAGCAAATGCAGACCCCTTAAAGCAATAATGTGTGGCACCCATTCCATGGGTCCCAACTCTCCAGGTTGAAGGGAATATTACTACAGATATAACATGTATGGGAAACCTAGAGAAAGTACACTCTGTGAATATGAAAGGTTTCTAAAACTCAACTAATAGTCCCTCTGCTGGTGCTCTGGTTTGACTTTCCAACTGCTTTACTATCAATCTCCCAAATTGGAGAAACAGCCCCTTTAAACTCCTAGTTTGCCCAGGTTGCCAATTTGGCAGAGGATGAAAGGGAAGAGGGAGAATCAGGGAGAGATTAGCTGTTAGGCGTTTGGACGGTCACATGTCACTCTAATTTCATGTCAGGAAGGAGAATTAACCAAAGACTGAGCCAAGCACAGTAAACCAGTATAGGTCGTGAAGCATTCTTTTGGACTGGCGTTCAGCTCACAAAAACGAGTTCAAAAAAGGAGCTCAGGGGCACAGCAATTCACAAACAGGCAGAGTAATAAAGGACAACTATCATCCAAAAATCTGTTGAGTGAAGGCAACGAGGCGGACTTGAAAGCGAGGCAGAATAGCAGGAAACAGATTTCAAGAGGTACGTTGGAATTGCCTTGAAAGAACAGGTAGAGGGCACAACTTTGTCAATGATGCACTTGGCCAAATAGGGCATATGCATTTTCTCCTGAATATAATCAGGAGAAATCACATACGCCCTTTTTAGCCAAGCAAGCAAGCGGGCAATGCAAATCTTCACTACAAAGAAGTATCACTTCCCACCGGTCAAAAGGGACATCCACAAAATGGGTAAAAACCAGAAAGGCAAGACAGGCCCTGGAGAACAGCGAGCTTTGTTATGATGATGGGCGGGATGTAAATTGCCAACTGCCTCTATGGAGGAGTGCATTGTGTTCCATAAAAAAAGTAATCAACAGAGCTACAGAGCCAAGGGCACTTCCAGTATAGGGAATATACTTTGGGAAAACTGAAAATCTATAAGACAGAGCCACCCCAAAATTTAGGGCTGCACTGCTTAAAAGAACGTCAACTAGGGTACACCTTAAGTATCCCAGGAAAGATAAAAATGGTTCAAAAAATTGTGGTACTTACGTATGATGGAATATCCCTCAGCCATGAAATCAATGTCATAAGACCAGTAGCAGCAAAATGAGTGGATTCAGGTATGATGACTCTAAGTGAAATAAGTCACACAGAAAAAGGAACTTATCAAAAGATATCACTTATGAAGATCCTATAAACATGGCTACACATGAACTGAGTTAGGAAAGAGAAGAGAGTCTCACATTTAGAAAACACGCCTATGCCAGCTTAAGGGGGAAGGAGAGGTCGGGAGATGCATAAAACCAGAGTTTGATATAAGCACAGGTACCGTTCCAAAAACCAAGTATGGAATAGACAAGACCTACACCTTCCTCAGTGAAAGGGACTCAAACACCATATTTCCCGCAGAGGAATATATTTGACTAGTAAGAATCTTAAAACCTATGTATTGATATGTCTCTGTAAGAGAATCAAAAATTCCTACACTGGCATAATCATGGCAGCGAGAATCAGCTCAAACCCACTATAAAAAGGAATTTCAAAGACACAACAAAAAAACAGGGAAATTCTTTAAAATTCCTTCAGGGTCTCTGATGAAACCTGAAATGACCCTATCTACAACAACAGCTGGATGTGGCATAAGGCTGGACACATGGGACTGAGAGGATTGGTGAGATAGGGTGAGCAAATGCAGACCCTTTGAAGCAATAATGCAAGGCACCCATTCCATGGGCTCCAACTCTCCAGGTTGAAGGGAATATTACTACAGCTATTACATGTACGGGAAACCTAGAGAATGGACACACTGTGAATATGAAAGGTCTCTAAAACTCAACGAATAGTCCCTCTCCTGGTACTCCGGTTTGACTTTCCAACTGCTTTACTATCAATCTCCCAACCTGGAGAGACAGCACCTTTAACCTCCTGTTTTGCACAGGTTGCCAATTTGGCAAAGGATGAAAGGGAAGAGGGAGAACCAAAGAGAGAGTAGCCGTTAGGCATTTGGACGGGCAGATGTCACTCTTATTTCCCGGGAGGAAGAAGAATTAACCAAAGTCTCAGCCACCTACCGGCAACCAGTATAGGTCCTGAACCAAAATATGGGACTGGCGTTCAGCTCACTAAAAACGAGTTAAAAAAAGGAGCTATAGGGGAGAGCAATTCACAAACTGGCAGAGTAATAAAGGACAACTGTCATCCAAAAATCATTTGAGGGAAGGCAACGAGGCAGACTTGAAAGTGAGGCAGAATAGCAGCAAACAGATTTCAAGAGGTACGTTGGAATCACCTTTAAAGCACAGGATGAGGGGCACAACTTCGACAATGATGCACTTGGACAAAAAGGGCGTATGCGTTTTCTCCTGAGTATATTCAGGAGAAAACGCATACGCCCTTTTTGGCCAAGCAAGCAAGCGGACAATGTAAGTCTGCACTAAAAAGAAGTATCAATTCCCACCGGTCCAAAAGGACATCCACAAAAAGGGTAAAAACGAGAAATTCAAGACAGGCCCTGGAGAACAAGGAGCCTTGTTATGCTGATGGGCGGGATGTAAATTGCCAACTGCCTCTCTGGAGGAGTGCATTGTGTTCCCTACAACAAGGAAACAACAGAGCTCCAGAGCCAAGGGCAGTTCCAGTCTAGGGAATATACCTTGGGAAAACTGAAAATCAATAAGACAGAGCCACACCCCAAATTTAGGGCTGCACTGCTTACAAGAACCTCAACTTGGGTACACCTTAACTATCCCAGGAAATATAAAAATGATTCAAAAATTGTGGTACTTACGTACGATGGAATATCCCTCAGCCATGAAATCAATGTCATAAGACCAGTAGCAGCAAAATGAGTGGATTCAGGTACGATGATTCTAAGGGAAATAAGTCACACAGAAAAAGAAGCTTATCATAAGATATCACTTATGAAGATCCTGTAAACATCCTACACATGAACTGAGTTAGGAAAGAGAACAGAGTCTCACATTTAGAAAACCCTCTTATGCCTGCTTAAGGGGGAAGGAGAGGTGGGGTGATGCATAAAACCAGAGTTTGATATAAGCACAGGTATCGTTCCAAAAACCCACTATGGAATAGAAAAGACCTACACCTTCCTCAGTGAAAGGGACTCAAAACCCCATATTTTCCACAGAAGAATATATCTGACTAGTAAGAATCTTAAAACCTAAGTATCGATATGACTCCGTAAGGGAATCAAGTGTGTCTAGACTGGCATACACATGGCAGCGAGAACCAGCTCAAACCCCCTATAAAAAGGAATTTCAAAAACAAAACACAAAAACAGGGAAATTCTTTACAATTCCTTCAGAGTCTCTGATGAAACCTGGAATGACCCTGTCTAAAATGACAGCTGGATGTGGCATAAGGCTGGACACTTGGGACTGAGAGGATTGTTGAGATTTTGTGAGCAAATTCAGACCCTTTAAAGCAATAATGCATGGCACCCATTCCACGGGTCCCAACTCTCCAGGTTGAAGGGAATATTACTACAGCTATAACATATACGGGAAACCAAGAGAATGGACACACTGTGAATACGAAAGGTTTCTAAATCTCAACGAATATTCCCTCTCCTGGTGCTCCGGTTTGACTTTCCAACTGCTTTACTATCAGTCTCCCAACTTGTAGAGACAGCCCCTTTAACCTCGTGGTTCTCACAGGTTGCCAATTTGGCAGAGGATGAAAGGGAAGAGGGAGAACCAATGAGAGAGTAGCTGTTAGGCATTTGGACGGGCATATGTCATTCTAATTTCCCGGCAGGAAGAAGAATTACCAAAGTCTCAGCCACCCACCGGGAACTAGTATAGGTCCTGAACCGAAATTTTGCACATGCGTTCAGCTCACAAAAAACGAGTTGAAAAATGGAGCTCATGCACACAGCAATTCACAAACTGGCAGAGTAATAAAGGACAACTATCATCCAAAAATTTGTTGAGGGAAGGCAACGAGGCGAACTTGAAAGCGAGGCAGAATAGTAGGAAACAGATTTCAAGAGGTACGTTGGAATCACCTGTAAAGCACAGGAAGAGGGGCACAACTTCGAAAATGATGCACTTGGCCCAAAATGGTGTATGCATTTTCTCCTGAATATATGCAGGAGAAAACACATACGCACTTTTTGGCCTAGCAAGCAAGTGGGCAATGCAAATCTGCAATATATAGAAGTATCACTACCCACCGGTCAAAAGGGACATCCAAAAATGTGTGAAAACCAGAAAGGCAAGACAGGCCCTGGAGAACATGGAGCCTTGTTATGCTGATGGGCGGGATGTAAATTGCCAACTGCCTCACTGGAGGAGTGCATTGTGTTCCCTAAAACAAGTAAACAACAGAGCTACAGTGCCAAGGGCACTTCCAGTCTAGGGAATATAACTTGGGAAAACTGAAAATCAATAAGACAATGCCACACCCAAATTTAGGGCTGCACTGCTTACAAAAACCTCAACTTGGGTACACCTGAAATATCCCAGGAAAGATAAAAATGGTTCAAAAAAATGTGGTACTTACCTACGATGGAATATCCCTCAGCCATAAAATCAATATCATAAGACCAGTAGCAGCAAAATGAGTGGATTCAGGTACGATGATTCTAAGTGAAATAAGTCACACAGAAAAAGAAGCTTATCATAAGATATCACTTATGAAGATCCTGTAAACATGGCTACACATGAACTGAGTTAGGAAAGAGTACAGAGTCTCACATTTAGAAAACACTCTTATGCCTGCTTAAGCGGGAAGGAGAGGTGGGGTGATGCATAAAACCAGAGTTTGATATAAGCACAGGTACCGTTCCAAAAACCAACTATGGAATAGACAAGACCTACCTATACCTTCCTCAGTGAAAGGGACTCAAAATCCCATATTTCCTGCAGAGGAATATATCTCACTAGTAAGAATCTTAAAACCTATGTATTGATATGTCTCCGTAAGCGAAACAAATGTGTCTAGACTGGCATACACATGGCCGCGAGAATCAGCTCAAACCCATTATAAAAAGGAATTTCAAAAAAAAACAGAAAAACAGGGAAATTCTTTAAAATTCCTTCAGGGTCTCTGAAGAATCCTGGGATGGCCCTGTCTACAAGGACAGCTGGATGTGGCATAAGGCTGGACACTTGGGACTGAGAGGTTTGGTGAGATTGTGTCAGCAAATGCAGACCCTTTAAACAATAATGCATGGCACCCATTCCATGGGTCCCAACTCTCCAGGTTGAAGGGAATATTACTACAGCTATAACATGTACGGGAAACATAGAGAATGGACACACTGTGAATACGAGAGGTTTCTAAAACTCAACGAATATTCCCTCTCCTGGTGCTCCAGGTTCACTTTCTAACTAGTTTACTATCAATCTCCCAACCTGGAGAGACAGCACCTTTAACCTCCTGTTTTGCACAGGTTGCCAATTTGGCAAAGGATGAAAGGGAAGAGGGAGAACCAAAGAGAGAGTAGCCGTTAGGCATTTGGACGGGCAGATGTCACTCTTATTTCCCGGGAGGAAGAAGAATTAACCAAAGTCTCAGCCACCTACCGGCAACCAGTATAGGTCCTGAACCAAAATATGGGACTGGCGTTCAGCTCACTAAAAACGAGTTAAAAAAAGGAGCTATAGGGGAGAGCAATTCACAAACTGGCAGAGTAATAAAGGACAACTGTCATCCAAAAATCATTTGAGGGAAGGCAACGAGGCAGACTTGAAAGTGAGGCAGAATAGCAGCAAACAGATTTCAAGAGGTACGTTGGAATCACTTTAAAGCACAGGATGAGGGGCACAACTTCGACAATGATGCACTTGGACAAAAAGGGCGTATGCGTTTTCTCCTGAGTATATTAAGGAGAAAACGCATACGCCCTTTTTGGCCAAGCAAGCAAGCGGACAATGTAAGTCTGCACTAAAAAGAAGTATCAATTCCCACCGGTCCAAAAGGACATCCACAAAAAGGGTAAAAACGAGAAATTCAAGACAGGCCCTGGAGAACACGGAGCCTTGTTATGCTGATGGGCGGGATATAAATTGCCAACTGCCTCACTGGAGGAGTGCATTGTGTTCCCTAATACTAGTAAACAACAGAGCTACAGAACCAAGGGCACTTCCAGTCTAGGGAATATACCTTGGGAAAACTGAAAATCAATAAGACAGAGCCACACCCCAAATTTAGGGCTGCATTGCTAACAAGAACGTCAACTTCGGTACCCCTTAAATATCACAGGAAAGATAAAAATGTTTCAAAAAATTGTGGTACTTATGTACGATGGAGTATCCCTCAGCCATGAAATCAATGTCATAAGACCAGTAGCAGCAAAATGAGTGGATTCAGGTACGATGATTCTAAGTGAAATAAGTCACACAGAAAAAGAAGCTTATCATAAGATATCACTTATGAAGATCCTGTAAACATGGCTACACATGAACTGAGTTAGGAAAGAGAACAGAGTCTCACATTTAGAAAACACTCTTATGCTTGTTTAAGAGGGAAGGAGAGGTGGGGTGATTTATAAAACCAGAGTTTGATATAAGCACATGTACTGTTCCAAAAACCAAATATGGAATAGAGAAGACTTACACATTCCTCAGTGAAAGGGATTCAAAACCCAATATTTCCCGCAGAGGAATATAACTGACAAGTAAGAATCTTAAAACCTATGTATTGATATGTCTCCATAAGGGAATCAAGTGTGTCTAGACTGGCATAAACATGGCAGTGAGAATCAGCTCAAACCCACTATAAAAAGGAATTTCAAAAACAAAACAAAAAAACAGGGAAATTCTTTACAATTCCTTCAGGGTCTCTGATGAAACCTGGGATGACCCTATCTACAACGACAGCTGGATGTGGCATAAGGCTGGACACATGGGACTGAGAGGATTAGTGAGATTGGGTGAGCAAACACAGACCATTTAAAGCAATAATGCATGGCACCCATTCCATGGGTCCCAACTCTCCAGGTTGAAGGGAATATTACTATAGCTATAACATGAATGGGAAACCTAGAGAATGGACACATTGTGAATACGAATGATCTGTAAAACGCAATGAATAGTCCCTCTCCTGGTGCTCTGGTTTGACTTTCCAACCTCTTTACTATCAATCTCCCAACCTGGAGAGAGAGGACCTTTAACCTCCTGTTTCGCACAGGTGGCCAGTTTGGCAGAGGATGAATGGGAAGAGGGAGAACCAATGAGAGAGTAGCTATTAGGCATTAGGACGGGCATATGTCACACTTATTTCCCGGGAGGAAGAAAAATTGACCAAAGTCTCAGCCACCCACTGAGAACAAGTATAGGTCCTGAATCAAAATAAAGGACTGGCGTTCAGCTCACAAAAAAACGAGTTAAAAAAAGGAGCTATAGTGCAGAGCAATTCACAAACTGGCAGAGTAATAAAGGACAACTATCATCCAAAATCTGCTAAGGGAAGGCAACGAGGTGAACTTGAAAGTGAGGCAGAATAGCAGGAAACAGATTCCAAGAGGTACGTTGGAATCGCCTTTAAAGCACAGGAAGAGGGGCACAACTTCGACAATGATGCACTTGGCCAAAAAGGGCGTATGCGTTTTATCCTGAGTATATTCAGGAGAAAACGCATACGCCCTTTTTGGCCAAGCAAGCAAGCGGACAATGCAACTATGCACTACAAAGAAGTATCACTTCCCACCGGTCAAAAGGGACATCCACAAAATGGGTAAAAACCAGAAAGGCAAGACAGGCCCTGGAAAACAGGGAGCCTTGTTATGCTGATGGGAGGGA
Source organism: Mesoplodon mirus (assembly GCF_964341445.2). Classification (NCBI taxonomy): domain Eukaryota; kingdom Metazoa; phylum Chordata; class Mammalia; order Artiodactyla; family Ziphiidae; genus Mesoplodon; species Mesoplodon mirus. The sequence goes on along the minus strand of NW_028295682.1, from coordinate 962,016 downwards.
TGTAAATGGCCAACTGCCTCACTGGAGGAGTGCATTTTGTTCCCTCAAACAAGTAAACAACAGAGCTACAGAGCAAAGGGCACTTCCATTCTAGGGAATATACCTTGGGAAAACTGAAAATCAATAAGACAGAGCCACCCCCAAATTTAGGGCTGCACTGCTTACAACAACCTCAACTTGTGTACAAGTTGAATATCCCTGGAATCATAAAAATGGTTAAAAAAGTTGTGTTACTTACGTACGATGGAATATCCCTCAGCCATGAAATCAATGTCATAAGACCAGTAGCAGCAAAATGAGTGGATTCAGGTACGATGATTCTAAGTGACATAAGTCACACAGAAAAAGAAGCTTATCATAAGATATCACTTATGAAGATCCTGTAACATGGCTACACATGAACTGAGTTAGGAAAGAGAACAGAGTCTCACATTTAGAAAACACTCTTATGCCTGCTTAAGGGGGAAGGAGAGGTGGGGAGATGCATAAAATCAGAGTTTGATATAAGCACAGGTACCGTTCCAAAAACCAACTATGGAATAGACAAGACCTACCTATACCTTCCTCAGTGAAACGGACTCAAAACCCCATATTTCCCACAGAGGAATATATCTGACTAGTAAGAATCTTAAAACCTATGTGTTGATATGTCTCTGTAAGGGAAACAATTGTGTCTAGACTGGTATAAAAATGGCAGCGAGAATCAGCTCAAACCCACTATAAAAAGGAATTTCAAAAACAAAACAAAAAAAACAAGGAAATTATTTACAATTCCTTCAGGGTCTCTGATGAAACGTGGAATGACCCTGTCTACAATGACAGCTGGATGTGGCATAAGGCTGGACACTTGGGACTGAGAGGATTGGTGAGATTGGGTGAGCAAATGCAGACCCTTTAAAGCAATAATGCATGGCACACATTCCATGTGTCCCAACTCTCCCGGTTGAAGGGAATATTACTACAGCTATAACATGTACGGGAAACTTAGAGAATGGACACATTGTGAATACGAATGGTTTCTAAAACTCAACGAATAATCCCTCTCCTGGTGCTCCAGTTTGAATTTCCAACTGCTTTACTATCAATCTCCCAATTTGGAGAGACAGCCCCTTTAACCTCCTGGTTCCCACAGGTTTCAAATGTGGCAGCGGATAAAAGGGAAGAGGGAGAACCAATGAGAGAGTAGCTGTTAGGCATTTGGACGGGCACATGTCACTCTAGTTGCCCGGCAGGAAGAAGGATTAACCAAAGTCTCAGCCACTCACCGGGAAACAGTATATGTCCTGAACCAAAACTTTGGACTTGCATTCAGCTCACAAAAAACGAGTTGAAAAATGGAGCTCAGGGACAGAGCATTTGACAAACTGGCAGAGTAATAAAGGCCAACTGTCGTCCAGAAATCTGTTGAGGGAAGGCAACGAAGTGGACTTGAAATTCAGGCTGAATAGCAGGAAACAGATTTCAAGATGTACGTTGGAATCGTCTGTAAAGCACAGGAAGAGGGGCACAACTTCGACAATGATGCACTTGGCCAAAAAGGGCATATGCATTTTCTCCTGAATATATGCATGAGAAAATGCATACACCCTTTTTGGCCAAGCAAGCAAGCGGGCAATGCAAATCTGCACTAAAAAGAAGTATCACTTCCCACCGTTCCAAAGTGACATCCACAAAATGGGTAAAAATCAGAAAGGCAAGACTGGCCTTGGAGAACAGGGAGCCTTTTTATGCTGATGGGCAGGATGTAAGTTGTCAACTGCCTCTCTGGAGGATTGAATTGTGTTCCCTAAAACAAGTAAACAACAGAGCTACAGAGCCAAGAGCACTTCCAGTCTAGGGAATATACCTTGGACAAACCGAAAATCAATAAGACAGAGCCAGTCCATAATTTAGGGTAGCACTTCTTACAAAAACCTCAACTTGTCTACACCTTAAATATCCCAGGAAACATAAAAATGGTTCAAAAAATTGTGGTACTTACGTACGATGGAATATCCCCCAGCCATGAAATCAATGTCATAAGACCAGTAGCAGCAAAATGAGTGGAATCAGGTATGATGATTCTAAGTGAAATAAGTCACACAGAGAAAGAAACTTATCATAAGATATCACTTATGAAGTTCCTGTAAACATGGCTACACATGAACTGACTTAGGAAAGAGAAAAGAGTTTGACATTTCAAAAACATTCTTATGCCTGCTTAAGGGGGAAGGAGAGGTGGGGTGATGCATTAAACCAGATTTTGATATTAGTTCAGGTACCATTCCAAAAACCAAATATGGTATAGACAAGAACTACACCTTCCTCAGTGAAAGGGACTCAACTCCCCATAATCCATGCAGAGGGATATAACTTACTATTCAGAATCTTAAAACCTATGTATTGATATGTCCCCATAATGGAATCAAGTGTGTCTAGACTGGCGTAAACATGGCAGTGAGAATCAGCTCAAACACACTATAAAATGGAATTTCAAAAAGAAAACAAAAAAACAGGGAAATTCTTTTCAATTCCTTCAGGGTCTCTGATGAAACCTGGAATGACCCTATTTACAACGACTGCTGGATGTGGCATAAGGCTGGACACATGGGACTGAGAGGATTGGTGAGATTGGGTGAGCAAATGCAGACCCTTTAAAGCAATAATGCATGGCATCCATTCCATGGGTCCCAACTCTCCAGGGTGAAGGGAATATTACTACAGCTATAACATGTACGGGAAACCTAGAGAATGGACACACTGTGAATACGAAAGGTCTCTAAAACTCAACAAATAGTCCCTCTCCTGGTGCTCCAGTTTGACTTTCCAAATGCTTTACTATCAATCTCCCAACTTGGAGAGACAGCCCCTTTAACCTCCTGTTTCACACAGGTTGCCAATTTGGCAGAGGATGAAACTGAAGAGTGAGAACCAATGAGAGAGTAGCTGTTAGGCATTTGGACGGGCACATGTCACACTTGTTTCCCGGGAGGAAGAAGAATTAATCAAAGCCTCAGCCACACACCGGGTACCAGTATAGGTCCTGAACCAAAATATTGGACTTGCGTTCAGCTCACAGAAAATGGGTTAAATAATGGATCTCTGGAGCACAGCAATTCACAAACAGGCAGAATAATAAAGGACAACTATCGTCCAAAAATCTGTTGATGGAAGGCAACGAAGTGGACTTGAAAGCGAGGCAGAATAGCAGGAAACAGATTTCAAGAGGTATGTTGGAATCGCCTTTCAAGCCCAGAAAGATGGGCACAACTTCGACAATGATGCACTTGGCCAAAATGGGCGTATGTGTTTTCTCCTGAATATATTCAGCAGAAAACGCATACAACCTTTTTGGCCAAACAAGCAAGTGGACAATGCAAATCTGCACTACAAAGAAGTATCACTTCCCACCAGTCAAAAGGGACCTCCAAAAAATGGGTAAAAACCAGAAAGGCAAGACTGGTCCTGGAGAACAGGGATCCGTGTTATGCTGATGGGCAGGATGTAAATTGCCAACTGCCTCTCTGGAGGAGTGCACTGTGTTCCCTAAAACAAATAAACAACAGACCTACAGAGCCAAGGGCACTTCCAGTCTAGGGAGTATACCTTGGGAAAACTGAAAATCAATAAGACAGTGCCACCCCCAAATTTAGGGCTGCACTGCTTACAAGAACCTCAACCTGGGTACACCTGAAATATCCCAGGAAAGATAAAAATGGTTCAAAAAACTGTGGTACTTACATACGATGGAATATCCCTCAGCCATGAAATCAATGTCATAAGGCCAGTAGCAGCAAAATGAGTGGATTCAGGTACGATGATTCTAAGTGAAATACGTCACACAGAAAAGGAACCGTATCATAAGATATCACTTATGAAGATCCTGTAAACATGGCTACACATGAACTGAGTTAGGAAAGAGAATAGAGTCTCACATTTAGAAAACACTCTTATGCCTGCTTAAGAGGGAAGGAGAGGTGGGGTGATGCATAAAATCAGAGTTTGATATTAGTACAGGTACCTTTCCAAAAACCAAATACGGAATAGACAAGACCTACACCTTCCTCAGTGAAAGGGACTCAAAACCCCATATTTCCCACAGAGGAATATATCTGACTAGTAAGAATTTTAAAACCTATGTATTGATATGTCTCCGTTAGGGAATCAAGTGTTTCTAGACTGGCATAAACATGGCAGCGAGTATCAGCTCAAACCCACTATAAAAAGGAATTTGAAAAACAAAAAAAAAGGATATTCATTACATTTCCTTCATTGTCTCCGATGAAACCTGGAATGACCCTATCTACAATGACAGCTGGATGTGGCAAAAGGCTGGACATATGGGACTGAGAGGATTGTTGAGATTGGGTGAGCAAATGCAGACCCTTTAAAGCAATAATGCATGGCACCCATTCCATGGGTCCCAACTCTCCAGGTTGAAGGGAATATTACTACAGCTATAACATGTACGGGAAACCTAGAGAATGGACACACTGTGAATACGAAAGTTTTTTAAAACTCAACAAATAGTCCCTCTCCTGGTGCTCCGGTTTGACTTTCCAACTGCTTTACTATCAATCTCCCAACTTGGAGAGACAGCCCCTTTAACATCCTGTTTCACACAGGTTGCCAATTTGGCAGAGGATGAAAGGGAAGAGGGAGAACCAATGAGAGAGTAGCTGTTAGGCATTTGGACGGGCACATGTCACTCTTGTTTCCCGGCAGGAAGAAGAATTAACCAAAGTCGTAGCCACCCACCGGGAACCAATATAGGTCTTGAACCAAAATTTTGGACATGCGTTCAGCTCACAAAAAACGAGTTGATAAATGGAGCTCGAGGGAACAGAAATTCAAAAACTGGCAGGGTAATAAAGGAAAACTATCATTCAAAAATCTGTTGAGGAAAGGCAACGTGGTGGACTTGAAAGCGAGGCAGAATAGCAGTTAACATATTTCAAGAGGTACGTTGGAATCGCCTGTAAAGCACAGGAAGAGGGGCACAACATCGACAATGATGCACTTGGCCAAAAAGGGCGTATGGGTTTTCTCCTGAATATATTCAGGAGAAAATGCATACGCCCTTTTTGGCCAAGCAAGCAAGGGGGCAATGCAAATATGCCCTAGATAGAAGTATCACTTCCCACCGGTCAAAAGGGACAGCCACAAATTGGGTAAAAACCAGAAAGGCAAGACAGGCCCTGGAGAACAGGGAGCCGTGTTATGCTGATGGACGGGATGTAAATGGCCTACTGCCTCACTGGAGGAGTGCATTGTGTTCCCTAAAACAAGTAAACAACAGAGCTACAGAGCAAAGGGCACTTCCAGTCTAGGGGATATACCTTGGGAAAACTGAAAATCAATAAGACACAGCCACCCCCAAATTTAGGGCTGCACTGCTTACAACAACCTCAACTTGTGTACTCCTTAAATATCCCTGGAAACATAAAAATGGTTCAAAATTTGTGGTACTTACGTACGATGGAATATCCCTCAGCCATGAAATCAATGTCATAAGACCAGTAGCAGCAAAATGATTGGATTCAGGTACGATGATTCTAAGTGAAATAAGTCACACAGAAAAAGAAGCTTATCATAAGATATCACTTATTAAGATCCTGTAAACATGGCTACACATGAACTGAGTTAGGAAAGTGAACAGAGTCTCACATTTAGAAAACACTCTTATGCCTGCTTAAGGGGGAAGGAGAGGTGGGGTGATGCATAAAACCAGAGTTTGATATAAGAACAGGTACCGTTCCAAAAACCAACTATGGAATAGACAAGACTTACCTATACCTTCCTCAGTGAAAGGGACTCAAAACCCCATATTTCCCACAGAGGAATATATCTGACTAGTAAGAATCTTAAAACCTATGTATTGATATGTCTCTGTAAGGGAAACAACTGTGTCTAGACTGGTATAAACATGGCAGCGAGAATCAGCTCAAACCCACTATAAAAAGGAATTTCAAAAACAAAACAAAAAAACAAGGAAATTATTTACAATTCCTTCAGGGTCTCTGATGAAACCTGGAATGTCCCTATCTACAAAAACAGCTGGATGTGGAATAAGGCTGGACACATGGGAATGAGAGGATTGGTGAGATTGGGTGAGCAAATGCAGACCGTTTAAAGCAATAAGGCATGGCCCCCATTCCATGGGTCACAACTCTCCAGGTTGAAGGGAATATTACTACCGCTATAACATGTACAGGAAACTTAGAGAATGGACACACTGTGAATACGAATGGTTTCTAAAACTCAACCAATAATCCCTCTCCTGGTGCTCCAGTTTGAATTTCCAACTGCTTTACTATCAATCTTCCAATTTGGAGAGACAGCCCCTTTAACCTCCTGGTTCCCACAGGTTTCAAATGTGGCAGAGCATGAAAGGGAAGAGGGAGAACCAATGAGAGAGTAGCTGTTAGGCATTTGGACGGGCACATGTCACTCTAATTGCCCGGCAGGAAGAAGAATTAACCAAAGTCTCAGCCACTCACCAGGAAACAGTATAGGTCCTGAACCAAAACTTTGGACTTGCATTCAGCTCACAAAAAACGAGTTGAAAAATGGAGCTCAGGGACAGAGCAACTGACAAACTGGCAGAGTAATAAAGGCCAACTATCGCCCAGAAATCTGTTGAGGGAAGGCAACGAAGTGGACTTGAAATTCAGGCTGAATAGCAGGAAACATATTTCAAGATGTACATTGGAATCGTCTGTAAAGCACAGGAAGAGGGGCACAACTTCGACAATGATGCACTTGGCCAAAAAGGGCATATGCATTTTCTCCTGAATATATGCAGGAGAAAACGCATACGCCCTTTTTGGCCAAGCAAGCAAGCGGGCAATGCAAATCTGCACTAAAAAGAAGTATCACTTCCCACCGTTCCAAAGGGACATCCACAAAATGGGTAAAAACCAGAAAGGCAAGACAGGCCTTGGAGAACAGGGAGCCTTTTTATGCTGATGGGCGGGATGTAAGTTGTCAACTGCCTCTCTGGAGGATTGAATTGTGTTCCCTAAAACAAGTAAACAACAGAGCTACAGAGCCAAGAGCACTTCCAGTCTAGGGAATATACCTTGGGCAAACCGAAAATCAATAAGACAGAGCCAGTCCATAATTTAGGGCAGCACTTCTTACAAAAACCTCAACTTGTCTACACCTTAAATATCCCAGGAAACATAAAAATGGTTCAAAAAATTGTGGTACTTACGTACGATGGAATATCCCCCAGCCATGAAATCAATGTCATAAGACCAGTAGCAGCAAAATGAGTGGATTCAAGTACGATGATTCTAAGTGAAATAAGTCACACAGAGAAAGAAACTTATCATAAGATATCACTTATGAAGTTCCTGTAAACATGGCTACACATGAACTGACTTAGGGAAGAGAAAAGAGTTTGACATTTGGAAAATATTCTTATGCCTGCTTAAGGGGGAAGGAGCGGTGGGGTGATGCATTAAACCAGATTTTGATATTAGTTCAGGTACCGTTCCAAAAACCAAATATGGAATAGACAAGAACTACACCTTCCTCAGTGAAAGGGACTCAACTCCCCATATTCCATGCAGAGGGATATAACTTACTACTCAGAATCTTAAAACCTATGTATTGATATGTCCCCATAATGGAATCAAGTGTGTCTAGACTGGCATGAACATGGCAGAGAGAATCAGCTCAAACACAGTATAAAATGGAATTTCAAAAAGAAAACAAAAAAACAGGGAAATTCTTTTTAATTCCTTCAGGGTCTCTGATGAAACCTGGAATGACCCTATCTACAACGACAGCTGGATGTGGCATAAGGCTGGACACATGGGACTGAGAGGATTGGTGAGATTGGGTAAGCAAATGCAGACCCTTTAAATCAATAATGCATGGCACCCATTCCATGGGTTCGAACTCTCCAGGGTGAAGGGAATATTACTACAGCTATAACATGTACGGGAAACCTAGAGAATGGACACACTGTGAATACGAAAGGTCTCTAAAACTCAACGAATACTCACTCTCCTGGTGCTCCAGTTTGACTTTCCAACTGCTTTACTATCAATCTCCCAACTTGGAGAGACAGCCCCTTTAACCTCCTGGTTCGCACAGGTTGCCAATTTGGCAGAGGATGAAAGGGAAGAGGGAGAACCAATGAGAGAGTAGCTGTTAGGCATTTGGACGGGCATATCTCACTCTTATTTCCCGACAGGAAAAAGAATTAACCAAAGTTTCAGCCACCCACTGGGAACAAGTATAGGTACTGAACTAAAATATTGGACTTTCGTTCAGCTCACAAAAAAACGAGTTAAATAATGTAGCTCAGGGGTACAGCAATTCACAAACAGGCAGAGTAATAAAGGACAACTATCATGCAAAAATCAGTTGAGGGAAGGCAATGAGGCGGACTTTAAAGGGAGGCAGAATAGCAGGAAACAGATTTCAAGAGGTACGTAGGAATCATCTGTAAAGCAAAGGAAGAGGGGCACAATTTTGAAAATTATGCACTTGGCCAAAAAGGGCGTATGCATTTTCTCCTGAATATATTCAGGAGAAAACACATATGCCCCTTTTGGCCAAGCAAGCCAGCGGGCAATGGAAATCTGCACTACAAAGTATCACTTCCCACTGGTCAAAAGAGACATCCACAAAATGGATAAAAACCAGAAAGGCAAGACAGGCCCTGGAGAACTGGGAGCCTTGTTATGCTGATGGGCGGGATGTACATTGCCAAATGCCTCACTGGAGGAGTGAATTGTGTTCCCTAAAACATGTAAACAACAGAGCTACAGAGCCAAGTGAACTACCAGTCTTGGGAATATACCTTGGGAAAACTGAAAATCAATAAGACAGAGCCACCCCAAATTTAGGGCTGCACTGCTTACAAGAACCTCAACTTGGGTACACCTTAAATATCCCAGGAAAGATAAAAATTGTTCAAAAAATTGTGGTACTTACGTAAGACGGAATATCCCTCAGCCATGAAATCAATGTCATAAGACCAGTAGCAGCAAAATGAGTGGATTTATGTACGATGATTCTAAGTGACATAAGTCACACAGAAAAAGAAACTTATCATAAGATATCACTTTTGAAGATCCTGTAAACATGGCTACACTTGAACTGAGTTAGGAAAGAGAAGAGAGTCTCACATTTAGAAAACACTATTATGCCTGCTTAAGGGGGAAGGAGAGGTGGGGTGATGCATAAAACCAGAGATTGATATAAGCACTGGTAGCGTTCCAAAACCAACTATGGAATAGACAAGATCTACCTACAACATCCTCACTGAAAGGGACTCAAAACCCCATATTTCCCAGAGAGGAATATATCTAACTAGTAAGAATCTTAAAACCTATGTATTGATATGTCTCCATAAGGGAATCAAGTGTGTCTAGACTGGCATAAACATGGTAGCGAGAATCAGCTCCAACCCACTATAAAAAGGAATTTGAAAAACAAAAAAACAGGGAAATTCTTTACAATTACTTCAGGCTCTCTGATGAAACCTGGAATGACCATATCTACAATGACAGCTGGATGTCGCTAAAGGCTGGACACATGGGACTGAGAGGACTGGTGAGATTGGGTGAGCAAATGCAGACCCTTTAAAGCAATAATGCATGGCACCCATTCCATGGGTCCCATATCTCCCGGTTAAAGGGAATATTACTACAGCTATAACATGTACGGGAAACCTAGAGAATGGACACACTGTGAATACCAAAGGTCTCTAAAACTCAATGAATAGTCCCTCTCCTGGTGCTCCGGTTTGACTTTCCAACTGCTTTACTATCAATCTTCCAGGTTGGAGAGACAGCAGCTTTAACTTCCTGGTTCGCACAGGTTGCCAATTTGACAGTGGATGAAAGGGAAGAGGGAGAAACAATGAAAGAGTAGCTGTTAGGCATTTGGACGGGCACATGTCACTCTTATTTCCCGGGAGGAAGAAGAATCAACCAAAGTGTCAGCCACCCAAGGGAACTAGTATAGTTCCTGAACTAAAATATTGGACATGCGTTCAGCTAACATAAAACAAGTTAAATAGTGGAGCTCAGGAGCACAGCAATTCACAAACAGGCAGAGTAATAAAGGACAACTATCATCCCAAAATCGGTTGAGGGAAGGCAACGAGGCGGACTTGAAAGCGAGGCAGAATAGCAGGAAACAGATTTCAAATGGTACATTGGAATCACCTGTAAAGCAGAGGAAGAGGCTCACAACTTCGACAATTATGCACTTGGCCAAAAAGGGCGTATGCGTTTTCTCCTGAATATATTCAGGAGAAAACGCATACGCCCTTTTTGGCCAAGCAAGCAAGCAGGCAATGCAAATGTGCACTACAAAGAAGTATCACTTCCCACTGGTCAAAAGGGACATCCACAACATGGGTAAAATTCAGAAAGGCAAGACAGGCCTTGGGGAACAGGGAGCCTTGTTATGCTGATGGGAGGGATGTAAATTGCCAACTGCCTCTCTGGAGGAGTGCATTGTGTTCCCTAAAACAAGTAAACAACAGAACTACAGAGCCAAGGGCACTTCCAGTCCAGGGAATATACCTTGGGAAAACTGAAAATCAATAAGACAGAGCCACCCCAAAATTTAGGGCAGCACTGATTACAATAACCTCAACTTGGGTACACCTTAAGTATCCCAGGAAAGATAAAATTGGTTCAAAAAATTGTGGTACATATGTATGATGGAATATCCCTCAGCCATGAAATCAATGTCATAAGACCAGTTGCAGCAAAATGAGTGGATTCAGGTACGATGATTCTAAGTGAAATAAGTCACACAGAAAAAGAAACTTATCATAAGATATCACTTATGAAGATCCTGTAAACATGGCTATACATGAACTGATTTAGGAAAGAGAAAAGAGTCTCACATTTAGAAAACACTCTTATGCCTGCTTAAGGGGGAAGGAGAGGTGGGGTGATGCGTAAAACCAGAGTTTGATATAAGCACAGGTACCGTTCCAAAAACCAACTATGGAATAGACAATACATACACCTTCCTCAGTGAAAGGGACTCAAAACCTCATATTTCACACAGAGGAATATATCTGACTAGTAAGAATCTTAAAACCTATGTATTGATATGTCTCCATAAGGGAATCAAGTGTGTCGAGACTGGCATAAACATGGCAGCGAGAATCAGATCAAACCCACTATAAAACGGAATTTGAAGAACAAAGAAAAGGGAAATTCTTTACAATTCCTTCAGGGTCTCTGATGAAATCTGGAATGACCCTATCTACAATGACAGCTGGATGGGGCATAAGGCTGGACACATGGGACTGAGAGGATTGGTGAGATTGGGTGAGCAAATGCAGACCCTTTAAAGCAATAATGCATGGCACCCATTCAATGGATCCCATGTCTTCAAGTTGAAGGGAATATTATCACAGGTATTACATATACGGGAAACCTAGAGAATGGACACATTGTGAATACAAAAGGTCTCTAAATCTCAACGAATAGTCCCTCTCCTGGTGCTCCAGTTTGACTTTCCAACTGCTTTACTATCAATCTCCCAAAGTGGAGAGACAGCACCATTAACCTCCTGGCTCGCACAGGTTGCCAATTTGGCAGAGGATGAAAGGGAAGAGGGAGAATCAATGAGAGAGTAGCTCTTAGGCATTTGGACGGGCACATGTCACTCTTATTTCCCGGGAAGAAGAAGAATTAACCAATGTCTCAGCCACCAACCGGGAATCAGTATAGTTTCTGAAACAAAATATTGGACAAGCGTTCAGCTCAGAAAAAACGAGTTAAAAAATGGAGCTCAGGGGCACAGCAATTCACAAACAGGCAGAGAAATAAAGGACAAATATCGTCCAAAAATCTGTTGTGGGAAGGCAACGAGGCGGACGTGAAATCGAGGCAGAATAGCAGGAAACAGATTTCAAGAGGTACGTTGGAATTGCCTTTAAATCACAGAAAGAGGGGCACAACTTCGACAATGATGCACTTGGCCAAAAAGTGCGTATGTGTTTTCTCCTGAATATATTCAGGAAGTAACGCATACACCCTTTTTGGCCAAGCAAGCAAGGGGGCAATGCAAATCTGCACTACAAAGAAGTATCAATTACCAGCAGTCAAAATGGACATCCACAAAATGGGTAAAAACCAGAAAAGCAAGATATGCCCTGGAGAACAGGGAGCCTTGATATGCTGATGGGCAGGATGTAAATTGCCAACTGCCACTCTGGAGGAGTGCATTGTGCTCCCTAAAACAAGTAAACAACACAGCTACAGAGCCAAGGGCACTTCCAGTCTAGGGAATATACCTTGGGAAAACTGAAAATCAATAAGACAGAGCCACCCCAAAATTGAGGGCGGCACTGATTACAAGAACCTCAACTTGGGTACAACTTAAGTATCCCAGGAAAGATAAAAATGGTTCAAAAAATTGTGGTACATTCGTACGATGGAATATCCCTCAGCAATGAAATCAATATCATAAGACCAGTAGTAGCAAAGTGAGTGGATACAGGTACGATAATTCTAAGTGAAATATGTCACACAGAAAAAGAAACTTATCATAAGATATCACTTATGAAGATCCTGTAATCATGGCTACACATGAACTGAGTTAGGAAAGAGAACAGAGTCTCACATTTAGAAAACACTCTTATGCCTGCTTAAGGGGGAAGGAGAGGTGGGGTGATGCATAAAACCAGAGTTTGATATAAGCACAGGTACCGTTCCAAAAACCAACTGTGGAATAGACAAGACCTACACATTCCTCAGTGAAAGGGACTCAAAACCACATATTTCCCACAGAGGAATATATCTGACTAGTAAGAATCTTAAAACCTATGTGTTGATATGTCTCTGTAAGGGAAACAATTGTGTCTAGACTGGTATAAAAATGGCAGCGAGAATCAGCTCAAACCCACTATAAAAAGGAATTTCAAAAACAAAACAAAAAAAACAAGGAAATTATTTACAATTCCTTCAGGGTCTCTGATGAAACGTGGAATGACCCTGTCTACAATGACAGCTGGATGTGGCATAAGGCTGGACACTTGGGACTGAGAGGATTGGTGAGATTGGGTGAGCAAATGCAGACCCTTTAAAGCAATAATGCATGGCACACATTCCATGTGTCCCAACTCTCCCGGTTGAAGGGAATATTACTACAGCTATAACATGTACGGGAAACTTAGAGAATGGACACATTGTGAATACGAATGGTTTCTAAAACTCAACGAATAATCCCTCTCCTGGTGCTCCAGTTTGAATTTCCAACTGCTTTACTATCAATCTCCCAATTTGGAGAGACAGCCCCTTTAACCTCCTGGTTCCCACAGGTTTCAAATGTGGCAGCGGATAAAAGGGAAGAGGGAGAACCAATGAGAGAGTAGCTGTTAGGCATTTGGACGGGCACATGTCACTCTAGTTGCCCGGCAGGAAGAAGGATTAACCAAAGTCTCAGCCACTCACCGGGAAACAGTATATGTCCTGAACCAAAACTTTGGACTTGCATTCAGCTCACAAAAAACGAGTTGAAAAATGGAGCTCAGGGACAGAGCATTTGACAAACTGGCAGAGTAATAAAGGCCAACTGTCGTCCAGAAATCTGTTGAGGGAAGGCAACGAAGTGGACTTGAAATTCAGGCTGAATAGCAGGAAACAGATTTCAAGATGTACGTTGGAATCGTCTGTAAAGCACAGGAAGAGGGGCACAACTTCGACAATGATGCACTTGGCCAAAAAGGGCATATGCATTTTCTCCAGAATATATGCATGAGAAAATGCATACACCCTTTTTGGCCAAGCAAGCAAGCGGGCAATGCAAATCTGCACTAAAAAGAAGTATCACTTCCCACCGTTCCAAAGTGACATCCACAAAATGGGTAAAAATCAGAAAGGCAAGACTGGCCTTGGAGAACAGGGAGCCTTTTTATGCTGATGGGCAGGATGTAAGTTGTCAACTGCCTCTCTGGAGGATTGAATTGTGTTCCCTAAAACAAGTAAACAACAGAGCTACAGAGCCAAGAGCACTTCCAGTCTAGGGAATATACCTTGGACAAACCGAAAATCAATAAGACAGAGCCAGTCCATAATTTAGGGTAGCACTTCTTACAAAAACCTCAACTTGTCTACACCTTAAATATCCCAGGAAACATAAAAATGGTTCAAAAAATTGTGGTACTTACGTACGATGGAATATCCCCCAGCCATGAAATCAATGTCATAAGACCAGTAGCAGCAAAATGAGTGGAATCAGGTATGATGATTCTAAGTGAAATAAGTCACACAGAGAAAGAAACTTATCATAAGATATCACTTATGAAGTTCCTGTAAACATGGCTACACATGAACTGACTTAGGAAAGAGAAAAGAGTTTGACATTTCAAAAACATTCTTATGCCTGCTTAAGGGGGAAGGAGAGGTGGGGTGATGCATTAAACCAGATTTTGATATTAGTTCAGGTACCATTCCAAAAACCAAATATGGTATAGACAAGAACTACACCTTCCTCAGTGAAAGGGACTCAACTCCCCATAATCCATGCAGAGGGATATAACTTACTATTCAGAATCTTAAAACCTATGTATTGATATGTCCCCATAATGGAATCAAGTGTGTCTAGACTGGCGTAAACATGGCAGTGAGAATCAGCTCAAACACACTATAAAATGGAATTTCAAAAAGAAAACAAAAAAACAGGGAAATTCTTTTCAATTCCTTCAGGGTCTCTGATGAAACCTGGAATGACCCTATTTACAACGACTGCTGGATGTGGCATAAGGCTGGACACATGGGACTGAGAGGATTGGTGAGATTGGGTGAGCAAATGCAGACCCTTTAAAGCAATAATGCATGGCATCCATTCCATGGGTCCCAACTCTCCAGGGTGAAGGGAATATTACTACAGCTATAACATGTACGGGAAACCTAGAGAATGGACACACTGTGAATACGAAAGGTCTCTAAAACTCAACAAATAGTCCCTCTCCTGGTGCTCCAGTTTGACTTTCCAAATGCTTTACTATCAATCTCCCAACTTGGAGAGACAGCCCCTTTAACCTCCTGTTTCACACAGGTTGCCAATTTGGCAGAGGATGAAACTGAAGAGTGAGAACCAATGAGAGAGTAGCTGTTAGGCATTTGGACGGGCACATGTCACACTTGTTTCCCGGGAGGAAGAAGAATTAATCAAAGCCTCAGCCACACACCGGGTACCAGTATAGGTCCTGAACCAAAATATTGGACTTGCGTTCAGCTCACAGAAAATGGGTTAAATAATGGATCTCTGGAGCACAGCAATTCACAAACAGGCAGAATAATAAAGGACAACTATCGTCCAAAAATCTGTTGATGGAAGGCAACGAAGTGGACTTGAAAGCGAGGCAGAATAGCAGGAAACAGATTTCAAGAGGTATGTTGGAATCGCCTTTCAAGCCCAGAAAGATGGGCACAACTTCGACAATGATGCACTTGGCCAAAATGGGCGTATGTGTTTTCTCCTGAATATATTCAGCAGAAAACGCATACAACCTTTTTGGCCAAACAAGCAAGTGGACAATGCAAATCTGCACTACAAAGAAGTATCACTTCCCACCAGTCAAAAGGGACCTCCAAAAAATGGGTAAAAACCAGAAAGGCAAGACTGGTCCTGGAGAACAGGGATCCGTGTTATGCTGATGGGCAGGATGTAAATTGCCAACTGCCTCTCTGGAGGAGTGCACTGTGTTCCCTAAAACAAATAAACAACAGACCTACAGAGCCAAGGGCACTTCCAGTCTAGGGAGTATACCTTGGGAAAACTGAAAATCAATAAGACAGTGCCACCCCCAAATTTAGGGCTGCACTGCTTACAAGAACCTCAACCTGGGTACACCTGAAATATCCCAGGAAAGATAAAAATGGTTCAAAAAACTGTGGTACTTACATACGATGGAATATCCCTCAGCCATGAAATCAATGTCATAAGGCCAGTAGCAGCAAAATGAGTGGATTCAGGTACGATGATTCTAAGTGAAATACGTCACACAGAAAAGGAACCGTATCATAAGATATCACTTATGAAGATCCTGTAAACATGGCTACACATGAACTGAGTTAGGAAAGAGAATAGAGTCTCACATTTAGAAAACACTCTTATGCCTGCTTAAGAGGGAAGGAGAGGTGGGGTGATGCATAAAATCAGAGTTTGATATTAGTACAGGTACCTTTCCAAAAACCAAATACGGAATAGACAAGACCTACACCTTCCTCAGTGAAAGGGACTCAAAACCCCATATTTCCCACAGAGGAATATATCTGACTAGTAAGAATTTTAAAACCTATGTATTGATATGTCTCCGTTAGGGAATCAAGTGTTTCTAGACTGGCATAAACATGGCAGCGAGTATCAGCTCAAACCCACTATAAAAAGGAATTTGAAAAACAAAAAAAAGGGATATTCTTTACATTTCCTTCATTGTCTCCGATGAAACCTGGAATGACCCTATCTACAATGACAGCTGGATGTGGCAAAAGGCTGGACATATGGGACTGAGAGGATTGTTGAGATTGGGTGAGCAAATGCAGACCCTTTAAAGCAATAATGCATGGCACCCATTCCATGGGTCCCAACTCTCCAGGTTGAAGGGAATATTACTACAGCTATAACATGTACGGGAAACCTAGAGAATGGACACACTGTGAATACGAAAGTTTTTTAAAACTCAACAAATAGTCCCTCTCCTGGTGCTCCGGTTTGACTTTCCAACTGCTTTACTATCAATCTCCCAACTTGGAGAGACAGCCCCTTTAACATCCTGTTTCACACAGGTTGCCAATTTGGCAGAGGATGAAAGGGAAGAGGGAGAACCAATGAGAGAGTAGCTGTTAGGCATTTGGACGGGCACATGTCACTCTTGTTTCCCGGCAGGAAGAAGAATTAACCAAAGTCGTAGCCACCCACCGGGAACCAATATAGGTCTTGAACCAAAATTTTGGACATGCGTTCAGCTCACAAAAAACGAGTTGATAAATGGAGCTCGAGGGAACAGAAATTCAAAAACTGGCAGGGTAATAAAGGAAAACTATCATTCAAAAATCTGTTGAGGAAAGGCAACGTGGTGGACTTGAAAGCGAGGCAGAATAGCAGTTAACATATTTCAAGAGGTACGTTGGAATCGCCTGTAAAGCACAGGAAGAGGGGCACAACATCGACAATGATGCACTTGGCCAAAAAGGGCGTATGGGTTTTCTCCTGAATATATTCAGGAGAAAATGCATACGCCCTTTTTGGCCAAGCAAGCAAGGGGGCAATGCAAATATGCCCTAGATAGAAGTATCACTTCCCACCGGTCAAAAGGGACAGCCACAAATTGGGTAAAAACCAGAAAGGCAAGACAGGCCCTGGAGAACAGGGAGCCGTGTTATGCTGATGGACGGGATGTAAATGGCCTACTGCCTCACTGGAGGAGTGCATTGTGTTCCCTAAAACAAGTAAACAACAGAGCTACAGAGCAAAGGGCACTTCCAGTCTAGGGGATATACCTTGGGAAAACTGAAAATCAATAAGACACAGCCACCCCCAAATTTAGGGCTGCACTGCTTACAACAACCTCAACTTGTGTACTCCTTAAATATCCCTGGAAACATAAAAATGGTTCAAAATTTGTGGTACTTACGTACGATGGAATATCCCTCAGCCATGAAATCAATGTCATAAGACCAGTAGCAGCAAAATGATTGGATTCAGGTACGATGATTCTAAGTGAAATAAGTCACACAGAAAAAGAAGCTTATCATAAGATATCACTTATTAAGATCCTGTAAACATGGCTACACATGAACTGAGTTAGGAAAGTGAACAGAGTCTCACATTTAGAAAACACTCTTATGCCTGCTTAAGGGGGAAGGAGAGGTGGGGTGATGCATAAAACCAGAGTTTGATATAAGCACAGGTACCGTTCCAAAAACCAACTATGGAATAGACAAGACTTACCTATACCTTCCTCAGTGAAAGGGACTCAAAACCCCATATTTCCCACAGAGGAATATATCTGACTAGTAAGAATCTTAAAACCTATGTATTGATATGTCTCTGTAAGGGAAACAACTGTGTCTAGACTGGTATAAACATGGCAGCGAGAATCAGCTCAAACCCACTATAAAAAGGAATTTCAAAAACAAAACAAAAAAACAAGGAAATTATTTACAATTCCTTCAGGGTCTCTGATGAAACCTGGAATGTCCCTATCTACAAAAACAGCTGGATGTGGAATAAGGCTGGACACATGGGAATGAGAGGATTGGTGAGATTGGGTGAGCAAATGCAGACCGTTTAAAGCAATAAGGCATGGCCCCCATTCCATGGGTCACAACTCTCCAGGTTGAAGGGAATATTACTACCGCTATAACAT
Source organism: Mesoplodon mirus (assembly GCF_964341445.2). Lineage (NCBI taxonomy): Eukaryota > Metazoa > Chordata > Mammalia > Artiodactyla > Ziphiidae > Mesoplodon > Mesoplodon mirus. Next base: position 943,670 of record NW_028295682.1, on the reverse strand, counting down.
GTACAGGAAACTTAGAGAATGGACACACTGTGAATACGAATGGTTTCTAAAACTCAACCAATAATCCCTCTCCTGGTGCTCCAGTTTGAATTTCCAACTGCTTTACTATCAATCTTCCAATTTGGAGAGACAGCCCCTTTAACCTCCTGGTTCCCACAGGTTTCAAATGTGGCAGAGCATGAAAGGGAAGAGGGAGAACCAATGAGAGAGTAGCTGTTAGGCATTTGGACGGGCACATGTCACTCTAATTGCCCGGCAGGAAGAAGAATTAACCAAAGTCTCAGCCACTCACCAGGAAACAGTATAGGTCCTGAACCAAAACTTTGGACTTGCATTCAGCTCACAAAAAACGAGTTGAAAAATGGAGCTCAGGGACAGAGCAACTGACAAACTGGCAGAGTAATAAAGGCCAACTATCGCCCAGAAATCTGTTGAGGGAAGGCAACGAAGTGGACTTGAAATTCAGGCTGAATAGCAGGAAACATATTTCAAGATGTACATTGGAATCGTCTGTAAAGCACAGGAAGAGGGGCACAACTTCGACAATGATGCACTTGGCCAAAAAGGGCATATGCATTTTCTCCTGAATATATGCAGGAGAAAACGCATACGCCCTTTTTGGCCAAGCAAGCAAGCGGGCAATGCAAATCTGCACTAAAAAGAAGTATCACTTCCCACCGTTCCAAAGGGACATCCACAAAATGGGTAAAAACCAGAAAGGCAAGACAGGCCTTGGAGAACAGGGAGCCTTTTTATGCTGATGGGCGGGATGTAAGTTGTCAACTGCCTCTCTGGAGGATTGAATTGTGTTCCCTAAAACAAGTAAACAACAGAGCTACAGAGCCAAGAGCACTTCCAGTCTAGGGAATATACCTTGGGCAAACCGAAAATCAATAAGACAGAGCCAGTCCATAATTTAGGGCAGCACTTCTTACAAAAACCTCAACTTGTCTACACCTTAAATATCCCAGGAAACATAAAAATGGTTCAAAAAATTGTGGTACTTACGTACGATGGAATATCCCCCAGCCATGAAATCAATGTCATAAGACCAGTAGCAGCAAAATGAGTGGATTCAAGTACGATGATTCTAAGTGAAATAAGTCACACAGAGAAAGAAACTTATCATAAGATATCACTTATGAAGTTCCTGTAAACATGGCTACACATGAACTGACTTAGGGAAGAGAAAAGAGTTTGACATTTGGAAAATATTCTTATGCCTGCTTAAGGGGGAAGGAGCGGTGGGGTGATGCATTAAACCAGATTTTGATATTAGTTCAGGTACCGTTCCAAAAACCAAATATGGAATAGACAAGAACTACACCTTCCTCAGTGAAAGGGACTCAACTCCCCATATTCCATGCAGAGGGATATAACTTACTACTCAGAATCTTAAAACCTATGTATTGATATGTCCCCATAATGGAATCAAGTGTGTCTAGACTGGCATGAACATGGCAGAGAGAATCAGCTCAAACACAGTATAAAATGGAATTTCAAAAAGAAAACAAAAAAACAGGGAAATTCTTTTTAATTCCTTCAGGGTCTCTGATGAAACCTGGAATGACCCTATCTACAACGACAGCTGGATGTGGCATAAGGCTGGACACATGGGACTGAGAGGATTGGTGAGATTGGGTAAGCAAATGCAGACCCTTTAAATCAATAATGCATGGCACCCATTCCATGGGTTCGAACTCTCCAGGGTGAAGGGAATATTACTACAGCTATAACATGTACGGGAAACCTAGAGAATGGACACACTGTGAATACGAAAGGTCTCTAAAACTCAACGAATACTCACTCTCCTGGTGCTCCAGTTTGACTTTCCAACTGCTTTACTATCAATCTCCCAACTTGGAGAGACAGCCCCTTTAACCTCCTGGTTCGCACAGGTTGCCAATTTGGCAGAGGATGAAAGGGAAGAGGGAGAACCAATGAGAGAGTAGCTGTTAGGCATTTGGACGGGCATATCTCACTCTTATTTCCCGACAGGAAAAAGAATTAACCAAAGTTTCAGCCACCCACTGGGAACAAGTATAGGTACTGAACTAAAATATTGGACTTTCGTTCAGCTCACAAAAAAACGAGTTAAATAATGTAGCTCAGGGGTACAGCAATTCACAAACAGGCAGAGTAATAAAGGACAACTATCATGCAAAAATCAGTTGAGGGAAGGCAATGAGGCGGACTTTAAAGGGAGGCAGAATAGCAGGAAACAGATTTCAAGAGGTACGTAGGAATCATCTGTAAAGCAAAGGAAGAGGGGCACAATTTTGAAAATTATGCACTTGGCCAAAAAGGGCGTATGCATTTTCTCCTGAATATATTCAGGAGAAAACACATATGCCCCTTTTGGCCAAGCAAGCCAGCGGGCAATGGAAATCTGCACTACAAAGTATCACTTCCCACTGGTCAAAAGAGACATCCACAAAATGGATAAAAACCAGAAAGGCAAGACAGGCCCTGGAGAACTGGGAGCCTTGTTATGCTGATGGGCGGGATGTACATTGCCAAATGCCTCACTGGAGGAGTGAATTGTGTTCCCTAAAACATGTAAACAACAGAGCTACAGAGCCAAGTGAACTACCAGTCTTGGGAATATACCTTGGGAAAACTGAAAATCAATAAGACAGAGCCACCCCAAATTTAGGGCTGCACTGCTTACAAGAACCTCAACTTGGGTACACCTTAAATATCCCAGGAAAGATAAAAATTGTTCAAAAAATTGTGGTACTTACGTAAGACGGAATATCCCTCAGCCATGAAATCAATGTCATAAGACCAGTAGCAGCAAAATGAGTGGATTTATGTACGATGATTCTAAGTGACATAAGTCACACAGAAAAAGAAACTTATCATAAGATATCACTTTTGAAGATCCTGTAAACATGGCTACACTTGAACTGAGTTAGGAAAGAGAAGAGAGTCTCACATTTAGAAAACACTATTATGCCTGCTTAAGGGGGAAGGAGAGGTGGGGTGATGCATAAAACCAGAGATTGATATAAGCACTGGTAGCGTTCCAAAACCAACTATGGAATAGACAAGATCTACCTACAACATCCTCACTGAAAGGGACTCAAAACCCCATATTTCCCAGAGAGGAATATATCTAACTAGTAAGAATCTTAAAACCTATGTATTGATATGTCTCCATAAGGGAATCAAGTGTGTCTAGACTGGCATAAACATGGTAGCGAGAATCAGCTCCAACCCAGTATAAAAAGGAATTTGAAAAACAAAAAAACAGGGAAATTCTTTACAATTACTTCAGGCTCTCTGATGAAACCTGGAATGACCATATCTACAATGACAGCTGGATGTCGCTAAAGGCTGGACACATGGGACTGAGAGGACTGGTGAGATTGGGTGAGCAAATGCAGACCCTTTAAAGCAATAATGCATGGCACCCATTCCATGGGTCCCATATCTCCCGGTTAAAGGGAATATTACTACAGCTATAACATGTACGGGAAACCTAGAGAATGGACACACTGTGAATACCAAAGGTCTCTAAAACTCAATGAATAGTCCCTCTCCTGGTGCTCCGGTTTGACTTTCCAACTGCTTTACTATCAATCTTCCAGGTTGGAGAGACAGCAGCTTTAACTTCCTGGTTCGCACAGGTTGCCAATTTGACAGTGGATGAAAGGGAAGAGGGAGAAACAATGAAAGAGTAGCTGTTAGGCATTTGGACGGGCACATGTCACTCTTATTTCCCGGGAGGAAGAAGAATCAACCAAAGTGTCAGCCACCCAAGGGAACTAGTATAGTTCCTGAACTAAAATATTGGACATGCGTTCAGCTAACATAAAACAAGTTAAATAGTGGAGCTCAGGAGCACAGCAATTCACAAACAGGCAGAGTAATAAAGGACAACTATCATCCCAAAATCGGTTGAGGGAAGGCAACGAGGCGGACTTGAAAGCGAGGCAGAATAGCAGGAAACAGATTTCAAATGGTACATTGGAATCACCTGTAAAGCAGAGGAAGAGGCTCACAACTTCGACAATTATGCACTTGGCCAAAAAGGGCGTATGCGTTTTCTCCTGAATATATTCAGGAGAAAACGCATACGCCCTTTTTGGCCAAGCAAGCAAGCAGGCAATGCAAATGTGCACTACAAAGAAGTATCACTTCCCACTGGTCAAAAGGGACATCCACAACATGGGTAAAATTCAGAAAGGCAAGACAGGCCTTGGGGAACAGGGAGCCTTGTTATGCTGATGGGAGGGATGTAAATTGCCAACTGCCTCTCTGGAGGAGTGCATTGTGTTCCCTAAAACAAGTAAACAACAGAACTACAGAGCCAAGGGCACTTCCAGTCCAGGGAATATACCTTGGGAAAACTGAAAATCAATAAGACAGAGCCACCCCAAAATTTAGGGCAGCACTGATTACAATAACCTCAACTTGGGTACACCTTAAGTATCCCAGGAAAGATAAAATTGGTTCAAAAAATTGTGGTACATATGTATGATGGAATATCCCTCAGCCATGAAATCAATGTCATAAGACCAGTTGCAGCAAAATGAGTGGATTCAGGTACGATGATTCTAAGTGAAATAAGTCACACAGAAAAAGAAACTTATCATAAGATATCACTTATGAAGATCCTGTAAACATGGCTATACATGAACTGATTTAGGAAAGAGAAAAGAGTCTCACATTTAGAAAACACTCTTATGCCTGCTTAAGGGGGAAGGAGAGGTGGGGTGATGCATAAAACCAGAGTTTGATATAAGCACAGGTACCGTTCCAAAAACCAACTATGGAATAGACAATACATACACCTTCCTCAGTGAAAGGGACTCAAAACCTCATATTTCACACAGAGGAATATATCTGACTAGTAAGAATCTTAAAACCTATGTATTGATATGTCTCCATAAGGGAATCAAGTGTGTCGAGACTGGCATAAACATGGCAGCGAGAATCAGATCAAACCCACTATAAAACGGAATTTGAAGAACAAAGAAAAGGGAAATTCTTTACAATTCCTTCAGGGTCTCTGATGAAATCTGGAATGACCCTATCTACAATGACAGCTGGATGGGGCATAAGGCTGGACACATGGGACTGAGAGGATTGGTGAGATTGGGTGAGCAAATGCAGACCCTTTAAAGCAATAATGCATGGCACCCATTCAATGGATCCCATGTCTTCAAGTTGAAGGGAATATTATCACAGGTATTACATATACGGGAAACCTAGAGAATGGACACATTGTGAATACAAAAGGTCTCTAAATCTCAACGAATAGTCCCTCTCCTGGTGCTCCAGTTTGACTTTCCAACTGCTTTACTATCAATCTCCCAAAGTGGAGAGACAGCACCATTAACCTCCTGGCTCGCACAGGTTGCCAATTTGGCAGAGGATGAAAGGGAAGAGGGAGAATCAATGAGAGAGTAGCTCTTAGGCATTTGGACGGGCACATGTCACTCTTATTTCCCGGGAAGAAGAAGAATTAACCAATGTCTCAGCCACCAACCGGGAATCAGTATAGTTTCTGAAACAAAATATTGGACAAGCGTTCAGCTCAGAAAAAACGAGTTAAAAAATGGAGCTCAGGGGCACAGCAATTCACAAACAGGCAGAGAAATAAAGGACAAATATCGTCCAAAAATCTGTTGTGGGAAGGCAACGAGGCGGACGTGAAATCGAGGCAGAATAGCAGGAAACAGATTTCAAGAGGTACGTTGGAATTGCCTTTAAATCACAGAAAGAGGGGCACAACTTCGACAATGATGCACTTGGCCAAAAAGTGCGTATGTGTTTTCTCCTGAATATATTCAGGAAGTAACGCATACACCCTTTTTGGCCAAGCAAGCAAGGGGGCAATGCAAATCTGCACTACAAAGAAGTATCAATTACCAGCAGTCAAAATGGACATCCACAAAATGGGTAAAAACCAGAAAAGCAAGATATGCCCTGGAGAACAGGGAGCCTTGATATGCTGATGGGCAGGATGTAAATTGCCAACTGCCACTCTGGAGGAGTGCATTGTGCTCCCTAAAACAAGTAAACAACACAGCTACAGAGCCAAGGGCACTTCCAGTCTAGGGAATATACCTTGGGAAAACTGAAAATCAATAAGACAGAGCCACCCCAAAATTGAGGGCGGCACTGATTACAAGAACCTCAACTTGGGTACAACTTAAGTATCCCAGGAAAGATAAAAATGGTTCAAAAAATTGTGGTACATTCGTACGATGGAATATCCCTCAGCAATGAAATCAATATCATAAGACCAGTAGTAGCAAAGTGAGTGGATACAGGTACGATAATTCTAAGTGAAATATGTCACACAGAAAAAGAAACTTATCATAAGATATCACTTATGAAGATCCTGTAATCATGGCTACACATGAACTGAGTTAGGAAAGAGAACAGAGTCTCACATTTAGAAAACACTCTTATGCCTGCTTAAGGGGGAAGGAGAGGTGGGGTGATGCATAAAACCAGAGTTTGATATAAGCACAGGTACCGTTCCAAAAACCAACTGTGGAATAGACAAGACCTACACATTCCTCAGTGAAAGGGACTCAAAACCACATATTTCCCACAGAGGAATATATCTGACTAGTAAGAATCTTAAAACCTATGTATTGATATATCTCCATAAGGGAATCAAGTGTGTCGAGACTAGCATAAACATGGCAGCGAGAATCAGCTGAAACTAACTATAAAAAGGAATTTCAAAAACAAAAAAAAGGGAAATTCTTCACAATTCCTTCAGGGTTTCTGATGAAACCTGGAATGTCCCTAATTACAAAAACAGCTGGATGTGGAATAAGGCTGGACACATGGGACTGAGAGGATTGGTGAGATTGGGTGAGCAAATGCAGACCGTTTAAAGCAATAAGGCATGGCCCCCATTCCATGGGTCACAACTCTCCAGGGTGAAGGGAATATTACTACCGCTGTAACATGTATGGGAAACCTAGAGAATGGACACACTGTGAATACGAAATGTTTCTAAAACTCAGTGAATAGTCCCTCTCTTGGTGCTCCCGTTTGACTTTCCAACTGCTTTACTATCAATCTCCCAACTTGGAGAGACAGCATCTTTAACCTCCTGGTTCGCACAGGTTGCCAATTTGGCAGACGATGAAAGGGAAGAGGGAGAACCAATGAGAGAGTAGCTGTTAGGCATTTGGACGGGCATATGTCACTCTTATTTCCCGTGAGGAAGAAGAATTAATCAATGTCTCAGCAACCCACTGGGAACCAGTATAGGTCTTGAACCAAAATATTAGACTTGCGTTCAGCTCACAAAAAAACGAGTTAAATAATGGAGCTCAGGGGCACAACAATTCACAAACTGGCAGAGTAATAAAGGACAACTATCGTCCAAAAATCTGTTGACGGAAGGCAACAAGGTGGACTTGAAAGCGAGGCAGAATAGCAGGAAACAGATTTCAAGAGGTACGTTGGAATCCCCTTTAAAGCACAGGAAGAGGGGAAAAACTTCGACAATGATGCACTTGGCCAAAAAGGGCGTGTGTGTTTTCTCCTGAATATATTCAGGAGAAAACGCATACGCCCTTTTTGGCCAAGCAAGCAAGCGGGCAATGCAAATCTGCACTACAAAGTAGTATCACTTCCCACCGGTTAAAAGGGATATCCACAAAATGGTTAAAAACCAGAAAGGCAAGACAGGCCCTGGAAAACAGGGAGTCTTGTTATGCTAATGGGTGGGATGTAAATTGCCAACTACCTCTCTGGAGGAGTGCATTGTGTTCCCTAAAACAAGTAAACAACAGAGCTACAAAGCCAAGGGCACTTCCCGTCTAGGGAATATACCTTTGGAAAACTGAAAATCAAAAAGACAGAGCCAACCCAAAATTTAGGGCAGCACTGCTTACAAGAACCTCAACCTGGGTACACCTTAAATATCCCAGGAAAGATAAAATTGGTTCAAAAAATTGTGGTACTTACATACGATGGAATATCCCTCAGCCATGAAATCAATGTCACAGGACCAGTAGCAGCAAAATGAGTGGATTCAGGTACGATGATTCTAAGTGAAATAAGTCACACAGAAAAAGAAGCTTATCACAAGATATCACTTATGAAGATCCTGTAAACATGGCTACACATGAACTGAGTTAGGAAAGAGAAGAGAGTCTCACATTTAGAAAACACTCTTATGCCTGCTTAAGGGGGAAGGTGAGGTGGGTTGATGCATAAAACCAGAGTTTGATATAAGCACAGGTACCGTTCCAAAAACTAACTATGGAATAGACAAGATCTACCTACAACATCCTCAGTGAAAGGGACTCAAAATCCCATATTTCCCGCAGAAGAATATATCTTACTAGTAAGAATCTTAAAACCTACGTATTTATATATCTCTGTAAGGGAATCAAGTGTGTCTAGACTGGCATAAACATGGCAGCGAGAATCAGCTCAAACCCACTATAAAAAGGAATTTCAAAAACAAAACAAAAAAACAGGGAAATTCTTTACAATTCCTTCAGGGTGTCTGTTGAAACCTGGAATGACCCTATCTTCAATGACAGCTGGATGTGGCATAAGGATGGACACATGAGACTGAGAGGATTGTTGAGATTGGGTGAGCAAATGCAGACCCTTTAAAGCAATAATGCATGGCACCCATTCCATGGGTCCCAACTCTCCAGGGTGAAGGGAATATTACTACAGCTATAACATGTACGGGAAACCTAGAGAATGGACACACTGTGAATAAGAAAGGTCTCTATATCTCAACGAATAGTCCCTCTCTTGGTGCTCTGGTTTGACTTTCCAACTGATTTACTGTCAATCTCCCAGCTTGGAGAGACAGCACCTTTAATCTCCTGGGTCGCAGAGGTTGCCAATTTGCAGTGGATGCAAGTGAAGAGGGAGAACCAATGAAAGAATAGCTGTTAGGCATTTGGACGGGCACATGTCACTCTTATTTCCCGTGAGGAAAAAGAATTAACAAAAGTCTCAGCCACCCACCGGGAACCAGTATAGTTCCTGAACCAAAATATTGGACTTGCGTTCAGCTCAAAAAAAAAAAAAAAGTTAAATAATGGAGCCCAGGGGTACAGCAATTCAAAAAGAGGGGGAGTAATAATGGACAACTATCGTCCAAAAATCTGTTGAGTGAAGGCAACGAGGCGGTCTTGAAAGTGAGGCAGAATATCAGGAAACAGATTTCAAGAGGTACGTTGGAATTGCCTTTAAAGCACAGGAAGACGGGCACAACATCGACAGTGATGCACTTGGCCAAAAAGTGCGTATGGGTTTTCTCCTGAATATATTCAGGAGAAAACCCATACGCCCTTTTTGGGCAAGCAAGCAAGCAGGCAATGCAATTGTGCAGTACAAAGAAGTATCACTTCCCACCGGTCAAAAGGGACATCCACAAAATGGTTAAAATTCAGAAAGGCAAGACAGGCCCTGGAGAACAGAGAGCCTTGTTATGCTGAGGGGCGGGATGTAAATTTCCAACTCCCTCTCTGGAGGAGTGCATTGTGTTCCCTAAAACAAGTAAACAACAGAGCTACAGAGCCAAGGGCACTTCCAGTCCAGGGAATATACCTTGGGAAAACTGAAAATCAATAAGACAGAGCCACCCCAAAATTTAGGGCGGCACTGATTACAAGAACCTCAACTTGGGTACACCTTAAATATCCCAGGAATGATGAAAATGGTTCAAAAAATTGTGGTACTTATGTACGACGGAATATCCCTCAGCCATGAAAACAATGTCGTAAGACCAGTAGAAGCAAAATGAGTGGATTCAGGTACGATGATTCTAAGTGAAATAAATCACACAGAAAAAGAAACTTATCATAAGATATCACTTATGAAGATCCTGTAAACATGGATACACATGAACTGAGATAGGAAAAGAAGAGAGTCTGACATTTAGAAAACACTCTTATGCCTGCTTAAGGGGGAAGGAGAGGTGGGGTGATGCATAAAACCAGAGTTTGATATAAGCACAGGTACCGTTCCAAAAACCAACTATGGAATAGACAAGACCTACACCTTCCTCAGTGAAAGGGACTCAAAACCTCATATTTCACACAGAGGAATATATCTGACTAGTAAGAATCTTAAAACCTATGTATTGATATGTCTCCATAAGGGAATCAAGTGTGTCGAGACTGGCATAAACATGGCAGCGAGAATCAGATCAAACCCACTATAAAACGGAATTTGAAGAACAAAGAAAAGGGAAATTCTTTACAATTCCTTCAGGGTCTCTGATGAAATCTGGAATGACCCTATCTACAATGACAGCTGGATGGGGCTAAGGCTGGACACATGGGACTGAGAGGATTGGTGAGATTGGGTGAGCAAATGCAGACCCTTTAAAGCAATAATGCATGGCAGCCATTCAATCGATCCCATGTCTTCAAGTTGAAGGGAATTTTACTACAGTTATAACATGTACGGGAAACCTAGAGAATGGACACATTGTGAATAAAAAAGGTCTCTAAAACTCAACAAATAGTCCCTCTCCTGGTGCTCCGGTTTGACTTTCCAACTGCTTTACTATCAATCTCCCAACGTGGAGAGACAGCACCATTAAACTCCTGGTTCGCACAGGTTGCCAATTTGGCAGAGGATGAAAGGGAAGAGGGAGAATCAATGAGAGAGTAGCTCTTAGGCATTTGGACGGGCACATGTCACTCTTATTTCCCAAGAAGAAGAAGAATTAACCAATGTCTCAGCCACCCACCGGGAACCAGTATAGTTCCTGAAACAAAATATTGGACAAGCGTTCAGCTCAGAAAAAACGAGTTAAAAAATGGAGCTCAGGGGCACAGCAATTCACAAACAGGCAGAGAAATAAAGGACAAATATCGTCCAAAAATCTGTTGTGGGAAGGCAGCGAGGCGGACTTGAAAGCGAGGCAGAATAGCAGGAAACAGATTTCAAGAGGTATGTTGGAATTGCCTTTAAAGCACAGAAAGAGGGGCACAACTTCGACAATGATGCACTTGGCCAAAAAGTGCATATGTGTTTTCTCCTGAATATATTCAGGAAGTAACGCATACGCCCTTTTTGGCCAAGCAAGCAAGCGGGCAATGGAAATCTGCACTACAAAGAAGTATCAATTCCCAGCAGTCAAAATGGATATCCACAAAATGGGTAAAAACCAGAAAAGCAAGATATGCCCTGGAGAACAGGGAGCCTTGATATGCTGATGGGCAGGATGTAAATTGCCAACTGCCACTCTGGAGGAGTGCATTGTGCTCCCTAAAACAAGTAAACAACACAGCTACAGAGCCAAGGGCACTTCCAGTCTAGGGAATATACCTTGGGAAAACTGAAAATCAATAAGACAGAGCCACCCCAAAATTTAGGGCTGCACTGATTACAAGAACCTCAACTTGGGTACAACTTAAGTATCCCAGGAAAGATAAAAATGGTTCAAAAAATTGTGGTACATACGTACGATGGAATATCCCTCAGCAATGAAATCAATATCATAAGACCAGTAGTAGCAAAGTGAGTGGATACAGGTACGATAATTCTAAGTGAAATAAGTCACACCGAAAAAGAAACTTATCATAAGATATCACTTATGAAGATCCTGTAAACATGGCTACACATGAACTGAGTTAGGAAATAGAACAGAGTCTCACATTTAGAAAACACTCTTATGCCTGCTTAAGGGTGAAGGAGAGGTGGGGTGATGCATAAAACCAGAGTTTGATATAAGCACAGGTACTGTTCCAAAAACCAACTGTGGAATAGACAAGACCTACACATTCCTCAGTGAAAGGGACTCAAAACCACATATTTCCCGCAGAGAAATATATCTGACTAGTAAGAATCTTAAAACCTATGTATTGATATATCTCCATAAGGGAATCAAGTGTGTCGAGACTAGCATAAACATGGCAGCGAGAATCAGCTGAAACCAACTATAAAAAGGAATTTCAAAAACAAAAAAAAGGGAAATTCTTCACAATTCCTTCAGGGTTTCTGATGAAACCTGCAATGTCCCTATCTACAAAAACAGCTGGATGTGGAATAAGGCTGGACACATGGGACTGAGAGGATTGGTGAGATTGGGTGTGCAAATGCAGACCGTTTAAAGCAATAAGGCATGGCCCCCATTCCATGGGTCACAACTCTCCAGGGTGAAGGGAATATTACTACCACTGTAACATGTACGGGAGACCTAGAGAATGGACACACTGTGAATACGAAAGGTTTCTAAAACTCAGTGAATAGTCCCTCTCTTGGTGCTCCCGTTTGACTTTGCAACTGCTTTACTATCAATCTCCCAACTTGGAGAGACAGCATCTTTAACCTCCTGGTTCGCACAGGTTGCCAATTTGGCAGACGATGAAAGGGAAGAGGGAGAACCAATGAGAGAGTAGCCGTTAGGCATTTGGACGGGCATATGTCACTCTTATTTCCCGTGAGGAAGAAGAATTAATCAATGTCTCAGCAACCCACTGGGAACCAGTATAGGTCTTGAACCAAAATATTAGACTTGCGTTCAGCTCACAAAAAACGAGTTAAATAATGGAGCTCAGGGGCACAACAATTCACAAACTGGCAGAGTAATAAAGGACAACTATCTTCCAAAAATCTGTTGACGGAAGGCAACAAGGTGGACTTGAAAGCGAGGCAGAATAGCAGGAAACAGATTTCAAGAGGTACGTTGGAATCCCCTTTAAAGCACAGGAAGACGGGCAAAACTTCGACAATGATGCACTTGGCCAAAAAGGGCGTGTGCGTTTTCTCCTGAATATATTCAGGAGAAAACGCATACGCCCTTTTTGGCCAAGCAAGCAAGCGGGCAATGCAAATCTGCAGTACAAAGTAGTATCACTTCCCACCGGTTAAAAGGGACATCCACAAAATGGTTAAAAACCAGAAAGGCAAGACAGGCCCTGGAAAACAGGGTGTCTTGTTATGCTAATGGGTTGGATGTAAATTGCCAACTACCTCTCTGGAGGAGTGCATTGTGTTCCCTAAAACAAGTAAACAACAGAGCTACAAAGCCAAGGGCACTTCCCGTCTAGGGAATATACCTTTGGAAAACTGAAAATCAATAAGACAGAGCCAACACAAAATTTAGGGCAGCACTGCTTACAAGAACCTCAACCTGGGTACACCTTAAATATCCCAGGAAAGATAAAATTGGTTCAAAAAATTGTGGTACTTACATACGACGGAATATCCCTCAGCCATGAAATCAATGTCACAGGACCAGTAGCAGCAAAATGAGTGGATTCAGGTACGATGATTCTAAGTGAAATAGGTCACACAGAAAAAGAAGCTTATCATAAGATATCACTTATGAAGATCCTGTAAACATGGCTACACATGAACTGAGTTAGGAAAGAGAAGAGAGTCTCACATTTAGAAAACACACTTATGCTTGCTTAAGGGGGAAGGTGAGGTGGGTTGATGCATAAAACCAGAGTTTGATATAAGCACAGGTACCGTTCCAAAAACCAACTATGGAATAGACAAGATCTACCTACAACATCCTCAGTGAATGGGACTCAAAATCCCATATTTCCCACAGAAGAATATATCTGACTAGTAAGAATCTTAAAACCTATGTATTGATATGTCTCTGTAAGGGAATCAAGTGTGTCTAGACTGGCATATACATGGCAGCAAGAATCAGCTCAAACCCACTATAAAAAGGAATTTCAAAAACAAAACAAAAAAACAGGGAAATTCTTTACAATTCCTTCAGGGTCTCTGTTGAAACCTGGAATGACCCTATCTTCAATGACAGCTGGATGTGGCATAAGGATGGACACATGGGACTGAGAGGATAGGTGAGATTGGGTGAGCAAATGCAGACCCTTTAAAGCAATAATGCATGGCACCCATTCCATGGGTCCCAACTCTCCAGGGTGAAGGGAATATTACTACAGCTATAACATGTACGGGAAACCTAGAGAATGGACACACTCTGAATAAGAAAGGTCTCTAAATCTCAACGAATAGTCCCTCTCCTGGTGCTCTGGTTTGACTTTCCAACTGCTTTACTATCAATCTCCCAAACTGAAGAGACAGCACCTTTAACATCCTGTTTCTCACAGGTTGCCAATTTGGCAGAGGATGAATGGGAAGTTGGAGAACCAATGAGAGAGTAGCGGTTAGGCATTTGGACGGGCACATGTCACTCTTATATCCCGGGAGGAAGAAGAATTAACCAAAGTCTCAGCCACCCACCGAAAACCAGTATAGGTTCTGAAATAAAATATTGAACTTGCGTTTAGCTCACAAAAAATGAGTTACAAAATGGAGCTCAGGGGCACAGCAATTCACAAACTGGCAGAATAATAATGGTCAACTATCGTCCAAAAACCTTTTGAGGGAAGGCAACGAGGTGGACTTGAAAGCGAGCGAGAATAGCAGGAAACAGATTTCAAGAGGTACGTTGGAATCACATTTAAAGCACAGGAAGAGGGGCACAAATTCGACAATGATGCACTTGGCCAAAAAGTGCCTGTGTGTTTTCTCCTGAATATATTCAGGAGAAAACGCATAGGCCCTTTTTGTCCAAGCAAGAAAGCGGGCAATGCAAATCTGCACTACAAAGAACTATCACTTCCCACCAGTCAAAAGCGACATCCACAAAATGGATAAATACCAGAAAGGCAAGAGAGACCCTGGAGAACACGGAGCCTTGTTATGCTGATGGGCGGGATGTAAATTGCCAACTGCCTCTCTGGAGGAGTGCACTGTGTTCCTTAAAACAAGTAAACAACAGAGCTACAGAGCCAAGGGCACTTCCAGTCTAGGGAATATACATTGGGAAAACTGAAAATCAATAAGACAAAGCCATCCCAAAATTTAGGGCTGCACTGCATATAAGAACATCAACTTGGGTACACCTTAAGTATCCCAGGAAAGATAAAAATGGTTTAAAAAATTGTGGTACTTACATATGATGGAATATCTTTCAGCCATGAAATCAATGTCATAAGACCAGTAGCAGCAAAATGAGTGGATTCAGGTACGATGATTCTAAGTGAAATAAGTCACACAGTAAAAGAATCTTATCATAAGATATCACTTATGAAGATCCTGTAAACATGGCTACACATGAACAGAGTTAGGAAAGAGAACAGAGTCTCACATTTAGAAAACACTCTTATGCCTGCTTAAGGGGAAGGAGAGGTGTGGTGATGCATAACACCAGAGTTTGATATAAGCACAGGTACCTTTCAAAAAACCAAATAAGGAATAGACAAGACCTACACCTTACTCTGTGAAAGGGACTCAAAACCCCATATTCCCCACAGAGGAATATATGTGACTAGTAAGAACTTTAAAACCTATGTATTGATATGTCTCCGTAAAGGAATCAATTGGGTCTAGAATGGAATAAACATGACAGTGAGAATCAGCTCAAACTCACTATAAAATGAAATTTCAAAAACAAAACAAAAAAACATGGAATATCTTTACAATTCCTTCAGGGTCTCTGATGATTTCTGGAATGACCATATCTACAACGACATCTGGATGTGGCATAAGGCTGGACACTTGGGACTGAGAGGATTGGTGAGATTGGGGGAGCAATTGTAGACTCTTTAAATCAGTACTGCATGACACCCATTCCATCAGTCCCAAATCTCCTGGTTGAAGTTAATATTACTATAGATATAACAAGTAAGGGAAACTTAGAGAATGGACACACTGTGAATACAAAATGTTTCTACAACTCAACAAATAGTCCCTCTCCTGGTGCTCCGCTTTGACTTTCCAACTGCTTTACTATCAATCTGCTAACTTGGAGAGACAGCCCCTTTAACCTCCTGGTCCTTAAAGGTTGCCTATTTGGCAAAGGATGAAAGAAAAGAGGGAGAACGAATGAGAGAGTAGCTGTTAGGCATTTGGACGGGCACATATCACTCTAATTTCCCAGCAGGAAGAAGAATTAACCAAAGTCTCAGCCACTCACCAGGAACCAGTATAGGTCCTGAATCACAATTTTGGACTTGGGTTCAGCTCACAAAAAACGAGTAGAAAAATGGAGATCAGGGGCACAGCAAGTCACAAACTGGCGGAGTAATAAAGGACTACTATCATCCAAAAATCTGTTGAGGGAAGGCAACGAGGCGGACTTGATATGAGGCAGAATAGCAGGAAACAGATTTCAAGAGTTACGTTGGAATCGGCTTTAGAGCACAGGAAAAGGGACAAAACTTCGACAATGATGCACTTGGCCAAAGAGGGCTTATGCGTTTTCTCTTGAATATATTCAGGAGAAAACGCATACAACCTTTTTGGACAAGCAAGCAAGCGGGCAATGCAAATCTGCACTACAAAGATGTATCACTGCCCACTGGTCAAAAGGGACATCCTCAAAATGTGTAAAAAACAGAAAGGCAAGACAGGCCCTTGAGAACAGGGAGCCTTTTTTGCTGATGGGCGGGATGTAAATTGCCAACTGCCTCTCTGGAGGAGTGCACTGTGTTCCCTAAAACAAGTAAACAATAGAGCTACAGAGCCAAGGGCACTTCCAGTCTAGGGAATATACCTTTGGAAAACTGAAAATCAAAAAGACAGAGCCTCCCCAAAATTTAGGGCTGTACTGCTTACAAAAACGTCAACTTTGGTACACTTTAAATATCCCAGGAAAGATAAAAATGGATCAAAAAATTGTGGTACTTACGTACGATGGATTATCCCTCAGCCATGAAATCAATGTCATAAGGCCAGTAGCAGCAAAATGAGTAGATTCATGTACGATGATTCTAAGTGAAATAAGTCACACAGAAAAAGAATCTTATCATAAGATATCACTTATGTAGGTCCTGTAAACATGACTACACAGGAACTGAGTTAGGAATGTAAGAGATTCTCACATTTAGAAAACAATCGTATGCCCGCTTAAAGGGGAAGGAGAGGTGGGTAATACATAAAACCAGAGTTTGATATTAGTACAGCTACCATTCTAAAAACCAAATACAAAATATATATTACCTACACCTTCTTAAGTGAAAGGGACTCAACCCCGCATATTCCCCGCAGAGGAATATATCTGACTAGTAAGAATCTTAAAACCTATATATTGATATGTCTCCAAAAGGGAATCAAGTGTGTCTAGACTGGCATAAACATAGCAGTGAGAATAAGCTCAAACCCACTCTAAAATGGAATTTAAAACACAAAACAATAAAACAGGGACATTCTTTACAATTCTTTAAGGGTCTCTGATGAAACCTGGAATGACCCTATCTACAATGACAGCTGGATGTGGCATAAGGCTGGACACTTGGGACTGAGAGTATTGGCGAGATTGGGTGAGCAAATGCAGACCCTTTAAAGCAATAATGTGTGGCACCCATTCCATGGGTCCCAACTGTCCGGGTTGAAGGGAATACTACTGCAGCTATAACATGTACGGGAAACCTAGAGAATGGACACACTGTGAATACGAAAGGTTTCTAAAACTCAACTAATAATCCCTCTCCTGGTGCTCCAGTTTGACTTTCCAACTGCTTTACTATCAATCTGCCAACTTGGATAGACAGCCCCTTTAAACTCCTGGTTCGCACAGTTGCCAATTTGGCAAAGATGAAAGGGAAGAGGGAGAACAAATGAGAGAGTAGATGTTAGGCATTTGGACGGGTACATGTCACATTAATTGCCCGGTAGGAAGAAGAATTAACCAAAGTCTCAGCCATGCGCCGGGAACCAGTATAGGTCCTGAACCAAAATTTTGGACTTGCGGTCTGCTCACATAATTTAAAAATGGAGCTCAGGGGCACAGCTATTCAGAAACTGGCAGAGTAATAAAGGACAACTATCGCCCAAAAATCTGCTGAAGGAAGGCAACGAGGCGGACTTGAAAGCGAGGCAGTATAGCAGGAAACAGATTTCAAGAGGTATGTTGGAATCGCCTTTAAAGCACAGGAAGAGGGGCACAACTTCGACAAGGATGCACTTGCCCAAAAAGGGCGTATATGTTTTCTCCTGAATAAATGCAGTAGAACACGCATACACCCTTTTTGGCCAAGCAAGCAAGCGGGCAATGCAAATCTGCACTACAAAGAAGTATCAATTCCCACTGGTCAAAAGGGACATCTGCAAAATGTGTAAAAACCAGAAAGGCAAGACAGGC
The DNA here is from genome assembly GCF_964341445.2 of Mesoplodon mirus. NCBI lineage: Eukaryota > Metazoa > Chordata > Mammalia > Artiodactyla > Ziphiidae > Mesoplodon > Mesoplodon mirus. The sequence continues at coordinate 925,582 of NW_028295682.1, read as the reverse complement.
CCTGGAGAACAGGGAGCCTTGTTATGCTGATGGGTGGGATTTAAATTGTGAACTGCCTCTCTGGAGGAGTGCACTGTGTTCCCTAAAACAAGTAAACAACAGAGCTACAGAGTCAAGGGCACTTCCAGTCTAGCAAATAATCCTTGGGAAAACTGAAAATCAATAAGACAGAGCCACCACAAAATTTAGGGCTTCACTGCTTACAAGAACCTCAACTTGGGTATACCTTAAATATCCCAGGAAAGACAAAAATGGTTCAAGAAATTCTGGTACTTACGTACGATGGTATATCCCTCAGCCATGAAATCAATTTCATGAGGCCAGTAGCAGCAAAATGAGTGGATTCAGGTACGATGATTCTAAGTGAAATAAGTCACAGAGAAAAAAAATCTTATCATAAGATATCACTTATGAAGTTCCTGTAAACATGGCCTCACATGAACTGATTTAGGAAAGATACCAGAGTAACGAATCTTATCATAAATATCACTCATAGCGGGAATGTACACATGGCTACACATGAACTGATTTACAAACACAACGGAGTCACAAATTTAGAAAACAAGCTTCTGCCTGCTTAATGGGAAAGGTGAGGTGGGGTGATGCATAAAATCACAGTTTTAAATTAGCACAGATACCGTTACATAAACCAAGTATGTAATAGACAACACCTAATCCCGCCACAATGAACTGGATTAAACACCCCCTATTCATTGCAAGGAATATGTCTGACTCTCAGTATTTTTAAACATATATATTCTCATGTCTCCATATAGGAATCATGTGTGTGTATAACGGCATGAACAGAGCACTGAAATTCAGTTAAACCCACTTATAAAAATAAATTTCAAAAGCAAAATGCAAAAACAGCGAAACAGTGAGAAAGTCTTAAAAATTTCGTTCAGGGCCTGTGATGCAACCTGGATTGACCACCTTTACACCCACAGCTGGATGAGACATAAGACTGGACACTTGGGGCTGACAAGATTGCTGAGGTTGTGTGAGCAAAAGAACACCACTTAGAGCAATACTGTGTGCTACCCATTCTAGTGTTCCCAACTCTCCAGGTTTAAGGGAATCTTCCTACAGTTAAAACATGCATGGGAAACCCAGTGGATGGTACACTGTGTAATTGGGAAAGTTTTCTAAAAGGTACCTCATTTTTCCTTTTGTCGTGCTCGGCTTCGCCATTCCATCTGCATTACTAAAAATCTCCCCACTTGGAGTGTCAGCGCCTTTACCCTCCTGTTATGCACAGTTTGCAAATTGTGCAGAGGATGAACATGAAGAGGGGGAATAAATGAGAGATTAGCTGTAGGTGTTTGGATGGGCACATGTCACTCTAGTTTCCCACCAGGAAGAAGAATTAACCAAAGGCTCAGCCTGAAGCCCCGGAACCAGACTAGGGCCTAAAGCCATCCTGCGGTATTGCAGCCAGCTCACAAATAGGCGAGTTGAAAAATGGAAATCAGGGGCACAGCAATTCACAAACTTGCAGAGTTATAAAGGACAACTATCATCCAGAAATATATTGAGGAAAGGCAGTGAAGAGGATTTGAATGCAAGGCAGAATTGAAGGAAACAGATTTCAAGAGGTAGATTGGAGTCGTCTTTAAAGGACATGAAAAGTGACAGAATTTCGAAAATGTTGCCCTTGGCTGAAAAGGGACTATGTGTATTTTCTTGAATATATTCGGGAAAAAATGCATACGCCCTTTTTGGCTAAGCAAGCCATCAGGCATTGCAAATCCACACTACAGAGAAGTGTCCCTTACCTCCATTCAAAAGGGCCATCCACAAATAGTGTAAAAGCCACAAATGCAGGACAGGCCATGGAGAAAAGGGAGCCTGGTAACGCCGATGGACAGGATGTAAATTGCCAACAGCCTCTCTGGAGAACTGTATGTTGTTTTCTAAAACAGAGCCACAGAGCATAGCACACTTCCACTCATGGGCGTGTATTTTGGGAAAACTAAAAATCCACAACACACAGCCAGCCCAAACTTTAGGGCTGCTCTGTTTACAAGAACCTCGACTTCAGTACACTTTAAATATCCCAGGAAAGGAAAAAAAATAGATATAGATGTTGTGGTACTTATATACAATGCAATGTCACTCAGACATAAAATCAATGTCATAAGGCCAATAGCAGCTTAATGAGTGGCTTTAGGTATGATGATGCTAAGTGAAATGAGCCACAAAGTAAAAGAAACTTATTGTAATATATCACTTATAGAGGGAATGTAAACATGGCTACACATGAACTGAATTTCAAAAGAGAACAGAGTTACACATTTAGAAAACACACTTATGCCTCCTTAAGGGGAAAGGTGACGTAGGGTGATGTGTAAAAGCAGAGTTTGAAATTAGCACAGATCCCATTCCATATACCAAATATGTAATAGACAAGACCTACTCCTTTCTCAATGAACTGGACACAAAACACCCTATTCACTGAAGAGGAATATATCTGAATGGTAATAACCTTGAAACCCATGTATTTATATGTCTCCATAATGGAATCAAGTGTATGTAGATTGGCATAAACACAGATCAATGGAACAGGACAGAAAGCCCAGAGATAAACCTACATACCTATGGCTATCTCATCTATGACAAAGGAGCTAAGGATATACAATGGAGAAAAGACAGTCTCTTCAGTAATTGGTGCTGGGAAAACTCGACCCCTACACATAAAAGAATGAAATTAGAACACTCCATAACAGCATACACAAAAATAAACTCTAAATTGATTAGAGATCTAAATATAAGACCAGACACTATAAAACACTTAGAGGAAACCATAGGCAGAACACTCTATGACATAAATCACAGCAAGATCCTTTTTGACCCACCACTTAGAGAAATGGAAATAAAAACAGAAATCAACAAATGGGACCTAATGAAACTTAAAAGCTTTTACACAGTACAGGAAAACATAAACAAGATGCAAAAACAAACCTCAGAATGGGAGAAAATATTTTCAAATGAAGCAATTGACAAAGGATTAATCTCCTATCTCTACAAGCACCGCATGTAGCTCAATATCACAAAAACAAACAACCCAATCCAAAAACGGGCAGAAGACCTAAATAGACATTTCTCCAAAGAAGATATACAGATTACCAAGAAACACATGAAAGGATGCTGAACATCACTAATCATTAGAGAAATGCAAATCAAAACTACCGTGAGGTATCACCTCACAGCAGTCAGAGTGGCAATCATCAAAAAAATCTACAAAGCAATAAATGCTGGAGAGACCTTTATTGGAGAAAAGGGAACACACTTGCACTGTGGGTGGGAATGTAAATTGATATGGGCACTAGGGAGAACAGTACGGAGGTTCCTTTAAATAACTCAAAATAGTAGTACCATACGACACAACAATCCAACTACTGGACATTTGCCTTGTGAAAACCATAATTCAAAAAGAGTTATGTACAAAAATGTTCATTGCAGCTCTATTTGCAATAGCCTGGACATGGAAGCAACCTAAGTGTCCATCAACAGATGAATGGATAAAGAAGATCTGGCACATATATACAATGGAATATTACTCAGCCATACATAGGAATGAAATTGGGTCATTTGTAGAGACCTTGATGGATCTAGAGACTGTCATACAGAGTGAAGTAAGTCAGAAAGAGAAAAACAAATATTGTATATTAATGCATATATGTGGAACCTAGAAAAATGGTACAGATGAACCGGTTTGCAGGGCAGAGATAGAGACACAGATGTAGAGAACAAACATATGGACATCAAGGGGGGAACACCATGTGAGGGTGGTGGTGGGATGAATTGGGAGACTAGGATTCACATGTGCACACTTATATGTATAAAATAGATATCCAATAAGAACCTGCTGTATAAAATGAATAAATAAATTTTAAAAAATTAAAAATAAATAAATAACATTTAATCAAATAAAACAGAAAAATAGTTTTTCCCTTCACATAGATGTCTTTATATTAATGCACGATTTCCATGTTTATATCTCCAAATTAAAAAAAAAGTAATAAATAAATTCTACCTTAAACCAAAAAGAAAAAAAGAAAAAAAAAAAAAAAAAAAAAACAGAACCCACCAGTTATACAGAGGAAAATCGTATCAGGGCACTTGCTCCAGTGGTAAAAAATTCTTAAGTTGGTCAGAGGTGGGAAATCGTCTCCCATGCACTCAGCAGCGCTCCCCCCCACAAGGAGCATCCTCATTGCAAAGCTGGGGGACTGTGTCGAGGCATCTGTGAGTAAATGTGAGCTGAGCCCCAGTCCTGCTGCAGCTGGACTCTTCCCACCCTTTCCAGGTAAAACACCTGAATATGTACAAGCACTTGCAAGCCTAGAGGAAGGGCTGTGGAGCCACACCAGCGACAGCACGCAGGCCGACTTGGTGCCTGCAGGCCAGTCAGGATGCTCCTGGCCCCAGGTGCTCTTCTGGAATCTTTCCATTTCCCTGCCTGAGATACCCCTCCTGCCATGGCCCCCACTGCTTTTTTACTTCCTCACATCTGCCTGGGGAGAAATTCCAGCAGCAGGTAAGCATGACACATCTTCTTCTTTAGCAGGTGGCAGCCTGGCAACTCCTGCAGAAAGTTCAACAGAGCCCCACTCACACTGGGCCACCCACAAAGCCACGGCCTCTCCCTCCGTACCACCACCCCAGCCCCGACACTGCTGACGGGGCAGAGAATATGGCGTCAGGCACAGCAACAGGGGCTCTTGCTGACTGGAGAGGTGTTTATATTGACCTCAACACAGGCACACCTGGGGAGGGCTGGCAGGCAGTGTCAGGCTGCCCAAATCAGCCAATCCTCACCCCTCAGGGGCTCACAGTTGCAGAAAATGAACCTTGCTAAACGGGTCAGTCCCAAGGAACAGGTGTGGGCTCTTGAGAGTCAGGCTAGACAAGGGGCTGCAGCTGCGGCTTGTTTTCTTATCATTTTATCTGGTCCATGAGTGGAAAACGACTTCAAGAAGACCCTATCCTAATGAGAGGAACCCAGGAGTCAGGGAGAGGAGTGATGTTGGGTGGAGACAGAGGCCTGGTGCCCTGGCTGCAGTGGAAGTGTCTGGAAGACCAGGCAGAGAGAGGCTGCACAGAGTGATAGCCAGGGTCACAGAACTGTCAGAGCTGCTGTTTGTTAGTTCAAGTCCTGCTCTGAGGTGTTCTGTGTCAGCTGTGAGCGACAGGTGAGCAGGGGGTTCTCTGCAAGGTGGGCTATGTGCACAGTTCCTGTGTGTCCAGCCCTGCTGGGGTACCTGCCCAGGGGAGTTCCATATCCTGGGAAGGGCCTGACTATGATAGCCCCATGGGCTGCTGGGTAGCTGCACAGGTGAGCTCCATACCCTGGGAAGGACTTGACCACGAGAGCCCCGTGGGCTGTGGGGTGCGGGATGCAGCCCAGGTGAGCTCCATATCCTGGGATTGGCCTGACCATGAGAGCCCCATGGGCTGCTGGTGACCTGGTAAAGGATATCAGGACAGTCAGTGAAGCCACTGAGGATATACATCCAGTAGCTCCTATTTCCTACACCCTGCTGCTGATGCTACCATCCACCAGTCCATGGCATTCTGTATTACACTTCAGTGATGCCTTCTTCTGTATTCCATTCATCTCAGAGTCACAAGAATTTTTGGCTTGTGAGTGGCAGGACACAACATGCAACACAAGCAATAATGCTGGGCCGTCCTGCCCCAATGGTTCAAAAATCCCCACACCATCATTGGGGAAATGTCCTCTAAAGACCTAAAAGTTCTACCTCTGTAAAAGGGAACCCTCCTTCAATATGCAGATGACATTCTGATCGCCAGGCCTACTAAAGACGCCTCTGAACTACCTAGCCAAGAAAGGATAGAAGGTGTCCAAGAAAAAGGCTCAAATATCCCAGGCTCAGGTGACATGCCTGGGCTTCATTCTCACAGATATTCGGAGAAACGCATCCCAGGATAGGGAAGAAGCCATTTGCAGCCTTACCTCTTCTAAAACTAGAAGACAGCTTAGGGGTTCCTGGGGAGGCCAAGGTTTTCTGCATCTGGATCCCTAACTACAGTCTAATAGCTGGGCCTCTACATGAAACACTGACACGAAAAGATGATGATCCTTTTGAATAGAATCCAGAAGCAGCCTTTCAAGAATGGAAAGAGCAGTCAATTCAGACCCTTGCCCAGGAACTCGCTAATTTAGCTAAACCCTTTGACCTTTACATACCCGGTCAAAGGTTAATTGCCCTTGGAGCCTTAGTGCAAAAACTGGGACCACTTGAAATGGAGCAAAACAAGAATGCCCTTCAGGTTTGCTCAACTATGTTCACCAAGGGCTTTGCCCACCGACTCATCAGGCCAGGATACTGGTGTATCTAAAAAGCTAGAAATCAGCAGCCCACAAGGCCAGCTCCCTCCTAAGGCAAAAGGACACCACGTCGTGATCCTAACCACCCATCATGCCCTGAAGTTGCAGGGGTCGCTCTGTGGACACACTGACCTCGAGTGAGGAGGCCCTCCAACTCCAACTTCCAGAGAGACAAATGGGGGGAACGGGCCCCAGAGATGACTCGTGTGACCATCACTTGACCTGGAGTTTCTCTCAGAAAACAACAAGACTGTGCCCCGAAAGAGCAGACTACTGCTTGCAGGACTTACTGCACCCAGAGGGGAGCTAATAAGCTTGGCGGGGGAAACGTATATCATGCTTTCACCATAGAAAACCCTACAGACACCGCGGTGATGGTGGCCAATATGACCGGCTCGACTGCTGGCTACTTCTAAAGGCCGTTGACTCAGTGGACGTCATGGTCCTGGATCACCACTGACCCTGGACTGTCTGGGAGTTGCACGGGCAGGGTTCTGACACATGGTGCTGTTTGTACATTAATTCAGGGACCTAATTAAAGAAAGCACAGACTACTGGTCACAACATCTAGGCTGGCAAAAACCGTCAGCCTAAGGTCACCGAACAAATGTGGGGTGGGGTGAAACCTGCCACCTCAGCATCTCTGCACATCTCTCTCCTGGACACTTAAAGGACATTAGAATCTATAACACTTCCAATGCTGGTGCTCAGACGTACGAGAAGTGAGGCAGGAGGCCTTGGGACAATCAACCTCACCTGGAGGCTGGTGGGGAGACGTTTTGCCCCTCCCCCGAAGTATCAGGGCTCCCACCACAGCATGAAGCAGTTACAAAAGAGGGGTCTGCACCCTCAACACCCGAAGAATGAGGAACAGAACAAAAAGCAGAGGAGGTGTTCGTCTCTGGCAACGTTCATTAAAAATTCCTGGGAGATAAAAAGAGAATCTGGGCAATAAAATAAAGTCTTACCAGTTTTTCCTTTGTGCTTTGTCTAATTTCACATGCTCCTAGGGTTCCGCATGCAGAGGTCCCACACCCGGCACTTCAGACCCGATTTCGTAGTGCAGAATGGCTGGGTCCACACCTCAGCTAGCGGGGTCCCATGCAGACTCCACGGCATAGAGCCTGAGCTTCAGCCAACCCAGCCCTCGAGAGCTCCATCCCCTTCCTCCCAGTGACGCTCCTGGGATCCCTACACAGCATCCCCGCGCACAGCCCATGGGGGAGTGCACGCTCTCACCTCTCCATTCTGTTTTCAAAATAATGTTTCCTTTGCTTCTGAAGCAAACTCAGTCTTGATCTGTTGGCTCCAATGACACTGGGCACGGGGACTTCTGTTGGGGTCCACTCTGGAGGATCAGTAACAGAAATTGAGAACATTGTAACTTCAATGAACAGATGTGTGAGCCAAACTGTAGTTAACATAGAGCAGTGTATAATGCTCGGGTAAAATAAGATGTTTCTAAGACTTACCTTTGATATTTCCATCACTTTACTATAAGCAAGTTCAGTGAAGACGTCTGTCTTATTTGTCAGGTCAACATTAGAGAAATGAAGTGATTTATTTCCATGGATGTACATCGAATACTCATGGCTGAAGCTTCAATCTTGTTTTGAATGCTTTTCCATTGAAAAGGATACCTCTCTTTCAGCTCCCCCATTTCTGAGAAGTATAAAATCTTATAATTTATTATTACCAAAGGGGAAAGGTAGGAGAAGGGATAAATTAACAGTGTGGGATTAACACATACACACTGCTATGTATAAAATAGATCATCAACAAGGAACTACTGTATAGCACAGGGAACTACACTGAATATTTTGCAATAACCTATAAGGGGAAATAATCTGAAAAAGAATAGATATTTTTATTGACATCGTCTATCAAAGACAGATAAAATGTAACCTAAGCAAGGCCGATGGTGAACGCTTCTGACCCTGAATATTTCAATCATCTAAAGTTTGGGCTCTGCCTATTTCCCAAGGCGCTTAATGGACATACGTGTAGCCGTAGCTTAAAAATTCCCCAGTTTGGGGTACGGGGAGGCACTGATTTGGAAAAATCCCTGGTGTTCTCCTTCCATGCACTGGACCCTTCCTACAGCTAAAACATGCCTGTCACACCTAGAGGATGGTACACCATTTGTTCGGAAAGAGTTTGGAAAAGGCACCTCATCTCCTCATTGTCTGGTGCTCGGGTTCACCCCTCCAGCATCTTTCCTAACAACGTCCTCACTTGGGGATATCAGCACCGTCAACATCCTGTTGCACACAGTTTGGAATTTGTCCAGAGGATGAAGCGGAAGGATGAGAAAAATTTAGAGACAAGTCTTAGTTGTTTGGACAGGAACATGCCACTCTAATTTCCAATCTGGAAGACAAATTCATCAAAGGCTAGAATTGCCCACGGAAACAGAATAGGGCTAGAGGAAATCCCGCTGTTTTGTGTCCGGTTTCCAAAAACACAAGTTGAAAAATGGAACTCAGGGGCACTAAAATTCATGAAACTGCAGAGTTGAAAATATCTATCGTCGAAAAATGTCTTGAGGTAAGTCACAGAAAAGGACTTGTAAGCAAGGGAGAGTGGCAGGAAACAGATTTGAAGAGGTAGAAAGGACTCCCCATTAAAACACAAGAAAAGGGGCTGAACATCGCCAATGATGCAGTTGGCCCAAAAGGGCGTATGCAATTTTTTCCGAATATATTCAAGTAAAGGCCATACACACTTTTTATCCAACCAAACAGGTGGGCACTGGAAATCAATACTACAAAATGTATCACTTCACATCAGTCAGAAGGGCCATCCACATAAAGTGTAAACACCAGAAATGCAGGACAGGGCGAGGAGAAAAGGGAGCCCTGTGAGGCTGATAGTGGAATTGTAATTTGCCAACGGCCACTATGGCGAAGTGTATTGTGTTTGCTAAAACATCTAAAAGATGAGCTACAGAGCATAGGGCACTTGCACTCATGGACGTATCTGCACTGTGATGAAAAGGTCATGGAGCATTGTGGTGACAAATTTCACAGAGCATTGTGATGATGAGGGCATTGACCATTGTGATGACACAGGTCATGAAGCCTTGTGATGACGGGACACACGGAGCATTGTGATGACTGGGGTCATGTAGCATTGTGATGACAGGGGCATGGAGCATTGGTCTGACAAATTTCATGGATAATTGTGTTGACAGTGGGCATGGCACATTGTGATGACAAGGGCATGGAGCATTGTGATGACAAGGTCATGGAGTATGGTGAAGAAAGATGTCAGGGAGCATTGTGATGGCATATTTCATGTACCATTGTGATGACAATGGCATGGAGCATTTTGATGTCAAGTGTTATGGAGGATTGTGATGACAAAGGTAATGGAGCATTGTGATGACAAAGGCTTGGAGCTTTGTGATGACAAGGGTCATGGAGCATTGTGAGGACAAGGGCATGGAGCATTGTGATGACAATGGCCATTGAGAATTTTGATGAAAATGTCGTGAAGCATTGTGATGACGAAGGCATGGGGCTTGCTATGACAGGGGTCAGGGGGCATTGCGATGACAAGTGCATGGATAATTGTGATGACAACAGCATGTAACATTGTGATGAGAACTGTCATGGAGCATTGTGATGACAAGGACGTGGAGAATTGTGATGACCAGGGCATGGAGCATTGTGATGGCAAGACCGTGGAGCACTGTGATGAGAAGACCATGGATAATTCTGGTGACGAGCATCATGGAGCACTGTAATGACAAGGGGCATGGAGCATTGTGATGACAGGGGTCATGGATCATTGTGATGACAAGGGTCATGGAGTATTGTGATGACAAGCTTGTGGAGTATTGTGATGACAAAGCATTTAACACTGTGATGGGAAGTGTCATGGAACATAGTGTTGCCAAGAACGTGGAGAATAGTGATGACAGGGAACATGGAGCATTGTGACGACCAGGGCATGGAGCATTGTGATGGCAAGACCGTGGAGCATTGTGATGAGAAGACCATGGATAATTTTGAAGATGAGCGTCATGGAGCGCTATAATGACAAGGGGTGTGGATAATTGTGATGACAGTGGCCATGGAACATTGTGATGACAAGAGTCATGGAGCATTTTGATGACAAGCATGTGGAGCATTGTGATGAGAACACCACGGATAATTGTGAATTGCCCGCATCATGGAGCACTGTAATGACACGTGGTATGGAGCATTGTGATGACAGTGCTCATGGAGCATTGTGATGACAAGAGTTATGGAGCATTCAGATGACAAGCTTGTGGAGTATTGTGATGACAATGGCATGGAGCATTGTGATGAAAAGGGCATGGAGCATTGTGATGAAAAATGCATGGAGCCTTTTCATGACAGGGTTCAAGGAGCATTCTGACGACAAGTGTCAGAGAGCATTGTGATGACAAGTGTATTGAGAATTGTGATGACAAATATCATGGAGCATTGTGACGACAAGGGCATGGAGTATTGTGATGACAGGCATCATGGAGCATTGTGATGACAAGGGTTATGGAACATTGTGATCACATGGGTTTGGAGCATTGTGAAGACAGAGGTCATGGATCATTGTGATTTCAAGGAGCATGGAGAATTGTGATGACAGGGGTCATGGAGCATTGTGATTTCAGGGGACATGGAACATTTTGATGAAAAGGGTCATGGAGCATTTTGGTGACAGGGGTTATGGAACATTGTGATGTCAGGGGTCATCGAACATTGTGATGATAAGTGCATGTAGCATTGTGATGACAAGGTTTATGGAGCATTGTGATGACAAGATTGTGGAGCACTGTGATGACAAGCGCATGGCAAATTGTGATGACATGTGTCAAGGAGCATTGTGCTGTCAAGTGCATGGAGCATTGTAATGACAACGGTCATCGAGCATTGTGCTGAGAAAGGCATAGAGTATTGTGATGACAAGGGTCAAAGAGCATTGTGATGAAAAGTTCATGGAGCATTGTGGTTAAAAAGGTCACAGAGACTGTTGATGATGAAGGCATGGACCATTGTGATGACAAAGGTCATGAAGCATTGTGATGACTGGAGTCACGGAGCATTGTGATGACAGGGGTCATGGAGCTTTGTGATATCAAGGGCATGGAGCATTGTGAAGACCAGGTCATACAGTATTGTGAAGACAGGTGTCAGGGAGCATTGTGAGGACATATGTAATGGCCCATTGTGATGACAATGGCATGGAGCATTGTGATGCCAAGTGTCATGGTGGATTCTGATGACAAAGGTAATGGAACAGTGTGAGGACAATGGCTTGGAGCATTGTGATGACAAGGGTCAGGGAACATCGTGCTGACAAGTGAATGGAGAATTGTGATGACAAGGGTCATGGAGCATTCTGATGACAAGCTTGTGGAGTATTTTGATGACAATGGCATGGATCATTGTGATGAAAACTGCATGGGGCATTGTGAGGAAAAAGGCATGGAGCCTTTTCGTGACAGGGTTCATGGAGCATTCTGAAGACAAGTGTCAGGGAGCATTGTGATGACAAGTGTATTGAGAATTGTGATGACAAAGGTCATGGAGCATTGTGATGAAAAGGGCATGGAGTATTGTGATGACAGGCATCATGGAGCTTTGTGATGACAAGTGTTATGGAACTTGGTGATCACAAGTGTTTGGAGCATTGTGATGACACAGGTCATGGATCATGTTGATTTCAAGAAGCATGGAGCATTGTGATGGCAAGGGCAAGAAACAATGTGATACCAAGGTTCATGGAGGATTGTGATGACCATAGTAATGGAGTATTGTTACGACAAGCTCATAGAACATTGTAATGACAAGTTCATGTAGCATTTTGCTGACAAAAGAATGGAGAATTGTGATGACAGGTGTCATGGAGCACTGTGATGACATGCGTCACAGAGCATTGTGAATACAGGGGTCATGGAGCATGGGGATGAAAAGGGCATGGATCATTGTGATGACAAGTGTCATGGAAGATTGGGCTGAAAATGTTTATGGAGTATTGTGATGACAGGGGTCATGGAGCATTGTGATGACAAGAGTCCCGGCTCACTGTGTTGTCAGGGTTAATGGAGTGTTGTGATGACAGTGGTCATGGAGCATTGTGATGATATTGGTCATGGAGCATTGTGATGAGAGTGTCATGGAGAATTGGGCTGAAAATGTTCATCGAGTACTCTGATGACAGGGTTCATGGAGCATTGTGATGACAAGGAAATGGAGCATGGTGATGACAAGGTCCTGGAGCATTGTGATGAGAAGACCATGGAGACATGTGATGAAAACTATCATGGAGTATTCTGATGAAAAGGGGCATGGAGCATTGTGATTACAGTGGTCTTGGAGCATTGTTATGACAAGGGCATGGAGCATTGTGAAGAGAAGGACATGGAGAATTCTGATGAATGCGTCATGGAGCACTGTGATGACAAGTGCATGGAGCATTGTGATTACAGGTGTCTTGGAGCACTCTGATGAAAATGGCATGGATCATTGTGATAAAGAAGGCATGGAGCCTTGTCATGACAGTGTTCAAGGAGCATACTGACGACAAGTGTCAGGGAGCATTGTGATGACCAGTGTATTGAGCATTGTGATGACAATGGTTATGGAGCATAGTGATGAGAAGACCATGGATAACTGTGATTATGAGCATCATGGGGTGTTGTGATGATAAGTGTTATGGAATATTGTGATCACAACGGTTTGGAGCATTGTGATGACAGAGGTCATGGAGCATTTTGATTTCATTGTGATGACAATAGCCTGAAGCATTATGATGATGGGCATGGTGCATTGTGATGATAGGATTCATGGAGCTTTGAGATGAAAAGGGGCATCGAGCATTTTGATAACAAGGGTCTTGGAGCATTGTGATGACATGGGCATGGAGCATTGTGATGAGAAGTCCATGGAACATTCTGATGACATGCGTCATAGGGCTTTCTGAGGACAAGGGCATGGAGCATTTTGATTACAGGATTCTTGGAACATTGTGATGACAAGTGTCATGGAGCCTTGTGAATGACAAGGCCGTGGAACATTGTGATGGCAGGGGTCATGAAACATTGTTATGACAGGTGTAATGGAGCATTGTGATGAGAAGGGCAGGAAGCATTGTTGTGAAATATTTCATGGATTATTGGGATGAGAGTGGGCATGGAGCATTGTGATGACAAGAGCACGGAACACTGTGATACATGGGTCATGGAGGATTGCAATGACAAGGGCATGGAGCATTGTGATGAGAAGGGCATCGAGCACTGTGATGACAAGTGTCATGGAGCTTTGTGATGACAAGGGCATGGAGCAATGTGATGAGAGGGTTCATGGAGCATTGTGATGACAATGACATGGAGCATTGTGATGTCAAGTGTCATGGAGCTTTGTGATGACAAAAGTCATGGAGCATTTTGATGACAAGGGCATGGTTCATTGTGATGAGAAAGGAAGGGAGCAGTTTGAGGACAGGGTCATGCAGCAATTTGATGAAAATTGTAATGGAACAATTTGATGACATGGGTTATAGAACATTGTGATGTCAGGGGTCATGGAGCTTTGGGATGAAATGGGTCATGGAGCATTTTGATGACAGGGGTTGTGGAACATTGTGATGCCAGGGGTCATGGAACATTGTGATGATAAGGGGATGTAGCATTGTGATGACAGTGGTCATGGAACATTGTGATTACAGGGGTGAGGGAGTAATGTGATGACAAGTGATGGAACATTATGATATCTCATGTGAGAGCGCATTTTGATGAGAAGTGCATGGAGCATTGGGATTATAAGGTTTATGGAGCATATCGATGACAAGGTTGTGGACCGTTGTGATGAAAAGCACGTGGCACATTGTGATGACAAGGGTCATGGAGCATTGTTCTGACAAAGGCATGGAGCACTGTGATGAAAATTTCATGGAACATTTTGGTAAAAGATATCACAGAGACTTTTGATGACTCGTTACTGGACCATTGTGATGACAAAGGTCATGGAGCATTGTGATGAATGGAGTCACGGAGCATTGTGATGACAGGGGTCATGGGGCAGTGTGATGACAAGGGCATGGAGCATTGTGATGAGAAGACCATGGAGCCTTGTGATGACAAGTCTCATGGAGCATACTGATGAAAAAGGGCATGAAGCATTGTGATTACAGGTGTCTTGGAGCATTGTGATGAAGCGGGCATTTAGCATTGTGATGAGAAAGACATGGAATATTCTGATGACATACGACATGGAGCTTTGTGATGACAAGGGCATGGAGAATTGTGATTACAGGGGTCTAGGAGCATTGTGATGACAAGGGTCATGGAGCCTTGTGATGACAAGGCCGTGGAAACTTGTGATGGCAGGCGTCATGGAGCATTGTTATGACAGAGGTTATGGAGCATTGTGATGAGAAGAGCACTGAACATTGGCCTGAAATATTTCATGGATTATTGTGATGAGAGTGGGCATGAAGCATTGTGATGACATGCCCACGGAACACTGTTACATGGGTCATGGAGGATTGTAAAGACAACGGCATGGAGCATTGTGATGAGAAGGGCATAGAGCATTGTGATGACATGAGTCATGGAGCTTTCTGATGACAAGGGCCTTGAGCAATGTGATGAGAGGGTTCATGGAGCATTTTGATGACAATGACATGGAGCATAGTGATGTCAAGGATCATGGAGCTTTGTGAAGGCAAAGGTCATGGAGCCTTTTGATGACAAGGGCGTGGTGCATTGTGATGAGAAGGGCAGGGAGCATTTTGATGACAGTGTCATGCAGCAATTTGAGGAATAGTGTAATGGAATAATTTGATGAGAGGGGTTATAGAATATTGTGATGTCATTGGTCAAGGAGCTTTGGGTTGAAAAGGGTCATGGAGCATTTTGATGACGGGTTGTGGAACATTGTGATGTCAGGTGTCATGGAACATTGTGATGATAAGTGGATGTAGCATTGAGATGACAGGGGTCATGGAACATTGTGATTACAGGGATGAGGGAGTATGGTGATGACTAGTGATGGAACATTGTGATATCTCTGGTGAGAGAGCATTTTGATGAGAAGTGCATGGATCACTGTGATTACAAGGTTTATGGAGCATAGCAATGACAAGTTTGTGAACATTTCTAATGAAAAGTGTGTAGCACAATGTGATGACAAGGGTCATGGAGCATTGTTCGGACAAAGGCAAGGAACATTGTGACGACAAGTGTCATGGAGCATTGTGATGAAAATTTCATGGAGAATTGTGGTTGCAATGGTCACAGAGCCTTGTGATAACTGGGGCATGGAGCATTGTGATGACAAACGTTATGAAGCATTGTGATGATTGGAGTCACGGAGCATTGTGATGACAGGGGTCATGGAGCATTGTGATGACAAGGATATTGAGCATTGTGATGACAGGTGCATGGAGCATTGGTCTGAAAAGTTTCATAGATTATTGTGATGACAGTGGGCATGGTGCATTGTGATGACAAGGGCATGCAGCATTGTGATGTGAAGGTCATGGATTATTGTGAAGACAGGTGTCAGGGAGCATTGTGATGACCTATGTCATGGTCGACTGAGATGACAAGGAGATGCAGCATTGTGATGAGAATGTCATGGAGTACTGTGTAGACAGGTGTCAGCGAGCATTGGGATGATATATGTCATGTTCCATTGCGATGACAATGGCATGGAGCATTTTGATGCCAAATGTAATGGAGGATTGTGATGACAAATATAATGGAGCATTGTGATGACTAGGGCTTGCAGCATTATGATGACAAGGGCCATTGAGAATTTTCATGACAAGGTCGTGAAGCATTGTGATGACAAGGTCCTGGAGCATTGTGATGAGAAAACCATGGAGCCTTGTGATGACAAGTCTCATGGAGCATACTGAAGAAAAGGGGCATGGAGCACTGTGAATACAGGGGTCTTGGAACATTGTGATGACAAAAGCATGAAGCATTTTGAGGAGAAGGACAAGGAGCATTCTGATGACATGCGTCATTGAGCTTTGTGATGACAAGGGCATGGAGCATTGTGATTGGAGGGGTCTTGGAGCACTGTGAAGAAAAGGGCATGGATCATTGTGATGAAAGAGGCATGGAGCCTCGTCATGACAGGGTTCAAGGAGCATACAGACAACAAGTATCAGGGAGCATTTTGATGACAATGTCGTTGTGCACTGTGATGAGAAGGGCAAGGAGCATTGTGATCACAGTGTCATGGAGCAATTTGATGAAAAGGGTCATGGAACATTTTGATGACAGTGTTTATGCAACATTGTGATGTCAGGGGTCATGGAGCATTTTGATGAAAAGGGTCATGGAGCATTTTGATGACAGGGGTTATGTAACATTGTGATGACATGAGTCATGGAACATTGTGATGACAGGGGTGATGGAGTATTGTGACGAATAGTGATGTATCATTGTGATATCAGTGGTGAGAGAGCATTTTGATAAGAAGTGCATGGAGCATTGTGATGACAACGTTTATGGAGCATTGTGATGTCAAGATTGTGGAGCACTGTCATGACAAGTGCATGGAGCATTATGATGACAAGGGTCATGGAGCATTGTGGTGAGAAAGGCATAGAGCATTGTGATGACAGGGGTCAAAGAGCATTGTGATGAAAAGTTCATGGAGCATTGTGGTTAAAAAGGTCACAGAGACTGTTGATGACGAGGGCATGGACCATTGTGATGACAAACGTCATGAAGCATTGTGATAACTGGAGTCACGGAGCATTGTGATGACAGTGGTCATGGAGCATTGTGCTGACAAGGGCATGGAGCATTGTGATGACAAGCGTCATGGAGCATTCTGATGACAAGCTTGTGGAGTATTTTGATGACAATGGCATGGAGCATTGTGATGAAAACGGCATGGGGCATTGTGATGAAAAAGGCATGGAGCCTTTTCGTGACAGGGTTCAAGGAGCATTCTGGCGACAAGTGTCAGGGAGCATTGTGATGACAAGTGTATTGAGAATTGTGATGACAGAGATCATGGAGAATTGTGATCAAAATGGCATGGAGTATTGTGATGATAGGCATCATGGAGCGTTGTGTTGACAAGTGTTATGGAACATTGTGATCAAAAGGGTTTGGAGCATTGTGATGACAGAGGTCATGGATCATTTTTATTTCAAGGAGCATGGAGCATTGTGATGACAAGGACATGAAGCAATGTGATCCCAAAGTTCATGGAGGATTGTGATGACAATGGTAATGGAGAATTGTGATGACAAGCGCATAGAGCGTTGTACTGACAAGGTCATGTAGCATTTTGCTGACATAGGCATGGAGGATTGTGATGACAGGTGTCATGGAGCACTGTGAAGACAGGCGTCATGGAGCATTGTGAATACAGGGGTCATGGAGCATTGGGATGGCAAGGGCATTGATCATTGTGATGACAAGGGTCATGGAGCATTGGGCTGAAAATGTTCATGGAGTATTGTGATGACAGGGGCATGGAGCATTGTGATTACAGCGGTCTTGGAGCATTGTGATGACAAGTGTCATGGAGCCTTGTGATGACAAGGCCGTGGAACATTGTGATTGCAGGGGTCATGGAGCACAGTTATGACAGGGGTAATGGAACATTGTGATGAGAAGGGCATGGAGCATTGTGATTACAAGGTTTATGGAGCATTGCCATGACAAATTTGTGGACCGTTGTGATGAAATGCATGTGGCACATTGTGATGACAAGCGTCATGGAAAATTTTTCTGACAAAGGCATGGAGCATTGTGATTACAAGGGTCACGGAGCATTGTGATGAAAAGTTCATGGAGCATTGTGGTTACAAAGGTCACAGAGCCTTGTGATGACGCGGGCATGGACCATTGTGATGACAAATGTTATGAAGCATTGTGATTACTGGAGTCACGGACCATTGTGATGACAGGGTTCATGGAGCGTTGTGATGACAAGGGCATGGAGCATTTTGATGACAGGGGCATGGAGCATTGGTGTGACAAGATTCATAGATTATTGTGATGACAGTGGACATGGTGCATTGTGATGACAAGGGCATGGAGCATTGTGATGAGAAGGTCATGGATTATTTTGAAGATATGTGTCAGGGAGCATTGTGATGACATATGTCATGGTCCATTGCGATGACAATGGCATGGAGCACTGTGATGCCAAATGAAATGGAGGATTGTGATGACAAATATAATGGAGCATTGTGATGACTAGGGCTTGGAGCATTATGATGACAAGGGCCATTGAGAATTTTCATGACAAGGTCGTGAAGCATTGTGATGACAATATCCTGGAGCATTGTGATGAGAAAACCATGGAGACTTGTGATGACAAATCTCATGAAGCATACTGTTGAAAAGGGGCATGGACCATTGTGTTTACAGGAGACTTGGAACATTGTGATGAAAAGGGCATGGATCATTGTGATGAAAATGGCATGGAACCTTGTCATGACAGGGTTCAAGGAGAGTACAGACAACAAGTGTCAGGGAGCATTTTGATGACAAGTGTATTGAGCATTGTGATGACAAAGGTCATGGAGCATTGTGATGAGAAGACCATGGATTATTGTGATGATGAGCGTCATTGGGCATTGTGATGACAAGTGTTATGGAATATTGTGATCACAAGGGTTTGGAGCATTGTGATCACAGAGGTCATGGAGAATTTTGATTTCATTGTGATGACAATAGCATGAAGCATTATGATGATGGGCATGGTGCATTGTGATGACAGGGTTCATGGATCATTGAGATGAAAATGAGCATGGAGCATTGTGATGACAGGGGTCTTGGAGCATTGTGATGAGAAGGGTCATGGAACCCTGTGATGACAAGGCCATGGAACATCGTTATGGCAGGGATCATGGAGTATTGTTATGACAGGGGTAATGGAGCATTGTGATGGTAAGGACATGGAACATTGTGATGAGAAGGCCATGGAGCATTCTGATGACATGTGCCATGGAGCATTATGATGACAATGGACACGGAGCATTGTGATGAAAAGTTCATGGAGCATTGTGGTTACAAAAGTCAAAGAGCCTTGTGATGACGCGGGCATGCAACATTGTGATGACTAACGTTATGAAGCATTGTGATGACTGGTGTCACGGAGCATCGTGATGACAGGGGTCATGGAGCATTGTGATGACTACGGAATGGAGCACTGTGATGATAAGAGTCCCGGATCATTGTGTTGTCAGGTGTCATGGAGTGTTGTGGTGACAGTTGTCATGGAGCATTGTGATGATATTGGTCCTGGAGCATTGTGATGAGAAGGTCATGGATCATTGGGCTGATAATATTCATGGAGTATTGTGATGACAGGTGTCATGGAGCATTGTGATGACAAGGGAATGGAGCATTGTGATGAGAAGACCATGGAGACTTGTGATGACATATCTCATGGAGCATTCTGATGAAAAGTGGTATGGGACACTGTGATTATAGTGGTCTGGGAGCATTGTGATGACAAGGGCATGGAGCATTGTCATGAGAAGGCCATGCAACATTCTGATGACATGCGTCATGGAGCTTTGTGATGACAATTCTCATGCATCATTCTGATGAAAAGGGGCATGGAGCATAGTGCTTACAGTGGTCTTGGAGCATTGTGATGACAAGGGCATGGAGCATTGTCATGAGACGGCCATGCAGCATTCTGATGGCATGCGTCATGGAGCTTTGTGATGACAAGGTCATGGAGTATTTTGATGACAGGGGCATGGACCATTGGTCTGGCAAGTTTCATAGATTATTGTGATGACAGTGGACATGGTGCATTGTGATGGCCAGGGCATGGAGCACTGTGATGAGAAGGGCATGGAGCATTCTGATGACATGTGTCATGGAGCTTTGTCATGAAAAGTGCATGAAGCAATGTGATGAGAGCATTCATGGAGCATTGTGATGACAATGACATGGAACATTGTGATGCCAAGTGTCATGGATCTTTTTGATGACAAAGGTCATGGAGCATTTTGGTGACAAGGGCATGGAGCATTCTGATTACAGGTGTCTTGGAGCATTGTGATGAAAAGGGCATGGATCATTGTGATGAAAAATGCATGGAGCCTTGTCATGAGAGGGTTCAAGGAGCATACAGACAACAATTGTCAGGTAGCATATTGATGACAAGTGTATTGAGCATTGTGATGACAAAGGTCATTGAGCATTGTGATGAGAAGACCATGGATAATGTGATGACGAGCGTCATGGGGCACTGTGATGACAAATGTTATGGAATATTGTGATCACAAGGGTTTGGAGCATTGTGATGACAGGGTCTTGGAGCAATTTGATGAAAAGTGTAAAGGAACATTTTGATGACAGGGGTTATGGAACATTGTGATGTCACGGGTCATGGAGCACTTTGATGAAAAGGGTCATGTAGCATTTTCCTGATAGGGGTATAGAACATTGGGATGTCAGGGTTCATCGAACATTGTGATGATAATGCCTGTAGCATTGTGGTGACAGGAGTCATGGAGCAATTTGATGAAAAGGGTCAGGGAACATTTTGATGACAAGGGTTATGGAACATTCTGATGTCATGGGTCATGGAGCTTTTTGATGAAATGAATCATGGAGCATTTTGATGACAGGGGTTATGTAACATTGTGATGACATGAGTAATGGAACATTTTGATGACAGGGGTGAGGGAGTATGGTGACGAATAGTGATTTAACATTGTGATATCAGTGGTGAGAGAGCATTTTGATGAGAAGTGCATGGAGCATTGTGATGACAAGGTTTATGGAGTATTGTGATGACAAGATTGTGGAGCACTGTGATGTCAAGCGCATGGTGTATTGTGATGACATCTGTCATGGAGCATTGTGTTGACAAGTGCATGGAGCATTGTGATGACAAGGGTCATGGAGCATTGTGCTGAGAAAGGCATAGAGCATTGTGATGACAAGGGTCAAAGAGCATTGTGATGAAAACTTCAAAGAGCATTGTGATTAAAAAGGTCACAGAGACTCTTGATGATGGGGGCATGGACCATTGTGATGACAAAGGTCATGAAGCATTGTGATGACTGGAGTCACGGAGCATTGTGATGACAGGGGTCAGCGACCATTGTGATAACAAGGGCATGGAGCATTGTGATGACAAGGGCATGGATCATTGGACTAATAAGTTTCATGGATTATTGTGATGACAGTTGGAATGGCACATTGTGATGACAAGGGCATGGAGCATTGTGATGACAAGGGTCATGGATCATTGTGCTGAGAAAGGCACAGAGGATTGTGATGACAACGGTCAAAGAGCATTGTGATGAAAAGTTCATGGAGCATTGTGGTTAAAAATTTCACAGAGACTGTTGATGACGAGGGCATGAACCATTGTGATGACAAAGATCAGGAAGCATTGTGATGACTGGAGTCACGGAACATTGTGATGACAGGGGTCATGGAGCATTGTGATAACTAGGGCATGGAGCACTGTGATGACAAGGGCATGGAGCATTGGCCTAATAAGTTTCATGGATTATTGCGATGCGAGTTTGAATGGCGCATTGTGATGACAAGGGCATGGAGCATTGTGATGACCAGGTCATGCAGTATTGTGAAGACAGGTGTCAGGGAGCATTGTGATGACAAATGTAATGGCCCATTGTGATGACAATGGCATGGAGCATTGTGATGCCAAGTGTCATGGAGGATTCTGATGACAAATGTAATGGAGCATTGTGATGGCAATGGCTTGGAACATTCGGAAGACAAGGGTCAGGGAGCATTGTGCTGACAAGTGCATGGAGAATTGTGATGACAATGGTCATGGAGCATTCTGATGACAAGCTTTTGGAGTATATTGATGACAGTGGCATGGAGCATTGTGATGAAATCGGCATGGGGCATTGTGATGAAAAATGCATGGAGCCTTTTCGTGACAGGGTTCAAGGAGCATTCTCATGACAAGTGTCAGGGAGCATTTTGGTGACAAGTGTATTGAGAATTGTGATGACAAAGGTCATGGAGCATTGTGATGATAGTCATCATGGAGTGTTGTGATGACAAGTGTTATGGAACATTGTGATCACAAGGGTTTGGAGTATTGTGATGACAGAGGTCATGGATCATTTTGATTTCAAGGAGCATGGAGCATTGTGATGACAATGGCATGAAGCAATGTGATCCCAAGGTTCATGGAGGATTGTGATGACAATGGTAATGGATTATTGTGATGACAAGGGCGTAGAGCATTGTAATGACAAGGTCATGTAGCATTTTGCTGACAAAGGCATGGAGCATTGTGATGACACGTGTCATGGAGCTCTGTGATAACAAGCGTCACGGAGCATTGTGAATACAGGGGTCATGGAGCATTGGGATGACAAGGGCATGGATCATTGTGATGACAAGTGTCATGGAGCATTGGGCTGAAAATGTTCATGGAGTATTGAGATGACAGGGGTCATGGAGCATTGTGATGACAGAGGTCATGGAGAATTTTGATTTCATTGTGCTGACAATAGCCGGAAGCTTTATGATGATGGGCATCATGCATTGTG
Organism: Mesoplodon mirus; assembly: GCF_964341445.2. Taxonomy (NCBI): domain Eukaryota; kingdom Metazoa; phylum Chordata; class Mammalia; order Artiodactyla; family Ziphiidae; genus Mesoplodon; species Mesoplodon mirus. Next base: position 902,712 of record NW_028295682.1, on the reverse strand, counting down.
ATGACAGGGTTCATGGAGCATTGAGATGAAAAGGGACATGGAGCTTTGTGATTACAGGGGTCTTGGATCATTGTGATGACAAGGGCATGGAGCATTTTGATGAGGAGGACATGGAACATTCTGATGACGTGTCATGGAGCTTTGTGATGACAAGTGCATGGAGACTTGTGATTACAGGGGTCTTGGAGCATTGTGATGACAAGTGTCATGGAGCTTTGTGATGACAAGGACATGGAGCAATGTGATGAGAGGGTTCATGGAGCATTGTGATGACAATGGCATGGAGCACTGTGATGCCAAGGGTCATGGAGCTTTGTGATGACAACGGTCATGGAGCATTTTGATGACAAGGGCATGGTGCATTGTGATGAGAAGGGCAGGGAACATTTTGATGACCGGGTCATGCAGCAATTTGATGAAAAATGTAATGGAACATTTTGATGGCAGGGGTTATAGAACATTGTGATGCCAGGGGTCATGGAGCTTTGGGATAAAAAGGGTCATGGAACATTTTGATGACCGGGATTATGGAACATTGTGATGTCATGGGTCATGGAACATTGTGCTGATAAGGCGATGTAGCATTTTGATGACAGTGTTCATGGAACATTTTGATAACAAGGGTGAGGGAGGATTGTGATGACTAGTGATGGAACACTGTGATATCTCATGTGAGAGAGCATTTGGATGAGAAATGCATGGAGCATTGTGATTACAAGGTTTATGGAGCATAGCGATGACAAGGTTGTGGATCATTGTGATGAAAACGGCATGGCATATTGTGATGACAATTGTCATGGAGCATTGTTCTGACAAAGGCATGGAGCATTGTGATGACAAGGTTCACGGAGTATTGTGATGAAAAGTTCATGGAGCACTGTGGTTACAAAGGTAAGAGAGCCTTGTGATGACGCTGGTATCGACCTCTGTGATGACAAATGTTATGAAGAATTGTGATGACTGGAGTCACAGAGCATTGTGATAACAGGGGTCATGGAGGATTGTGATGAAAAGTGCATGGAGCATTGTGCTGAGAAAGGCATAGAGCATTGTGATGACAAGGGTCAAAGGGCATTGTGATGAAATGTTCATGGAGCATTGTGGTTAAAAATGTCACAGTGACTGTTGATGATGAGGGCATGGACCATTGTGATGACAAAGGTCATGGAGCATTGTGATGACTGGAGTCACGGAGCATTGTGATGACAGGGGTCATGGAACATTGTGATAACAAAGGCATGGAGCATTGTGATGAAAAGGACATGGAGCATTGTGAGGAGAAGGCCATGGAACATTCTGATGACATGCGTCATGGAGCTTTGTGATGACAAGGGCATGGAGCATTTTGATTGCAGATGTCTTGGAGCATTGTGATGACAAGGGTCATGGAGCCTTGTGATGACAAGGCCGTGGAACATTGTGATGGCAGGGGACATTGAGCATTGTTATGACAGAGGTAATGGAACATTGTGATGAGAAGGGCATTGAGCATTGATCTGAAATGTTTCATGGATTATTGTGATGAATGTGGGCATGGAGCATTGTGATGACAAGGGCACGGTACACTGTAATACATGAGTCATGGAGGATTGTAATGACAAGGGCATGGGGCAATGTGATGAGAGGGTTCATGGAGCATTGTGATGAAAATGACATGGAGCAATGTGATGCCAAAGCTCATGGAGATTTGTGATGACAATGACATGGAGCAATGTGATGCCAAGGGTCATGGAGCTTTGTGATGACAATGACATGGAGCATTGTGATGCCAAGGTCATGGATCTTTGTGATGACAAAGGTCATGGAGCATTTTGATGACAAGTGTGTGGTGCATTGTGATGAGAAGGGCAGGGAGCATTTTGATGACAGTGTCATACAGCAATTTGATGAAAAGTGTAATGGAATATTTTGATGACAGGTTTTCTAGAACATTGTGATGCCAGGGCTCATGGAGCTTTGGGTTGAAAAGGGTCAGGGAGCATTTTGATGACAGGTGTTATGGAACATTGTGATGTCAGGGGTCATGGAATATTGTGCGGATAAGCGGATGTAGCATTGTGATGACAGGGGCATGGAACATTGTGATAACAGGGGTGAGAGAGGATTGTGATGACTAGTGATGGAACATTGTGATATCTCATGTGAGAGAGCATTTTGATGAGAAGTGCATGGAGCATTGTGATTACAAGGTTTATGGAGCATAGCGATGACAAGGTTGTGGATCATTGTGATGAAAAGCACATGGCACATTGTGATGACAAGGGTCATGGAGCATTGTTCTGACAAAGGCATGGAGCATTGTGATGACAAGGGTCACGGAGCATTGTGATGAAAAGTTCATGGAGCATTGTGGTTACAAAGGTCACAGAGCCTTGTGATGACACGGGCATGGACCGTTGTGATGACAAACGTTATGAAGCATTGTGATGACTGGAGTCATGGAGAATTGTGATGACAGGGGTCATGGAGCATTGTGATGACAAGAGCATGGAGCATTGTGATGACAGGGGTATGGAGAATTGGTCTGAAATGTTTCATAGATTATTGTGCGGACAGTGGGCATGGTGCATTGTGATGACAGGGGCATGGAGCATTGTGATGACCAGGTCATGCAGTATTGTGAAGACAAGTTTCAGGGAGCATTGTGATGATATATGTAATGGCCCATTGTGATGACAATGGAATAGAACATTGTGATGTCAAGTGTCATGGAGGATTCTGATGACAAATTTAATGGAGCATTGTGATGACAAGGGCTTGGAGCATTGTGAATACAGGGGTCATGGAGCATTGTGATGACTAGGGAATGGAGCATTGTGATGACAAGAGTCCTGGATCATTGTGTTGTCAGGTGTCATAGAGTGCTGGGATGACAGTGGTCTAGGAGCTTTGTGATGATATTGGCCATGGAGCATTGTGATGAGTAGGTCGTGGAGCATTGGGCTGAAAATGTTCATGGATTATTGTGATGACTGGTGTCATGGAGCATTGTGATGACAAGGGAATGCAGCATGGTGATGGCAAAGAATTGGAGCATTGTGATGACAAGGGTTACGGAGCATTGTGATGAAAAGTTCTTGGAGGATTGTGGTTACAAATGTCACAGAGCCTTGTGATGACGCGGGCATGGACCTTTGTAATGACAAACGTTATGAAGCATTATGATGACTGGAGTCAAGGACCACTGTGAATACAGGGATAATGGAGCATTGTGATGACAAGGGCATGGAGCATTGTGATGACAGGGGCATGGAGCATTGGTCTGACATGTTTCATATATTATTGTGATGACAGTGGACATGGTGCATTGTGATGACAAGTGCATGGAGCATTGTGAAGACAAGGGCATGGAGTATTGTGAAGAAAGTTGTCAGGGAGCATTGTGATGAAATATGTCATGTTCCATTGCGATGACAATGGCATGGAGCATTGTGATGCCAAATGTAATGGAGGATTGTGATGACAAATATAATGGAGCATTGTGATGAATAGGGCTTGGAGCATTATGATGACAAGGGCAATTGAGAATTTTCATGACAATGTCGTGAAGCATTGTGATGACAAGGTCCAGGAGCATTGTGATGAGAAAACCATGGAGCCTTGTAAGGACAAGTCTCATGGAGCATACTGATGAAAAGGGGCATGGAGCATTCTTATTACAGGGGTTTTGAAACTTTGTGATAACAAGTGCATGGAGCATTGTGATGACAAGGGCATGGAGCTTTGGTCTAATAAGTTTCATGGATTATTGTGATGACAGTTGGAATGGCGCATTTTAATGACAAGGGCATGGAGCATTGTGATGACCAGGTCATGCAGTATTGTGAAGAGAGGTATTAGGGAGCATTGTGATGACATATGTAATGTCCCATTGTGATGACAACTGCATGGAGCACTGTGATGGCAAGTGTCATGGAGGATTCTGATGACAAAAGTAATGGAGCATTGTGAAGATATTGGTCATGGAGCATTGTGATGAGAATGTCATGGAGCATTGGGCTGAAAATGATCATGGAGTATTGTGATGACAGGGGTCATGGAGCATTGTGATGACAAGGGAATGGAGCATGGTGATGACAAATTCCTGGAGCATTGTGATGAGATGACAATGGAGACATGTGATGACAAGTCTCATGGAGCATTCTGATGAAAAGGGGCATGGAGCATAGTGATTACAGGGGTCTTGGAGCATTGTGATGACAAGGGCATGTAGCATTGTGAGGAGAAGGCCATGGAACATTCTGAAAACATGTGTCATGGAGCTTTGTGATTACAAGGGCATGGAGCTCTGTGATTACAGGGGTCTGGGAGCATTGTGATGACAAGGGTCATGGAACCTTGTGATGACAAGGCCGTGGAACATTGTGATGGCAGGTGTCATGGAGCATTGTTATGACAGAGGTAATGGAGCATGGTGATGACAAGTTCCTGGAGCATTGTGATGAGATGACAATGGAGACATGTGATGACAAGTCTCATGGAGCATTCTGATGAAAAGGGGCATGGAGCATAGTGATTACAGGGGTCTTGGAGCATTGTGATGACAAGGGCATGTAGCATTGTGAGGAGAAGGCCATGGAACATTCTGAAAACATGTGTCATGGAGCTTTGTGATTACAAGGGCATGGAGCTCTGTGATTACAGGGGTCTGGGAGCATTGTGATGACAAGGGTCATGGAACCTTGTGATGACAAGGCCGTGGAACATTGTGATGGCAGGTGTCATGGAGCATTGTTATGACAGAGGTAATGGAGCATTGTGATGAGAAGGGCATTGAGAATTGGTCTGAAATATTTCATGGATTATTGCTCTGAGAGTGGGCATGGAGCATTGTGATGACAAGGGCACGGTACACTGTGATACATGGGTCATGGAGGATTGTAATGACAAGGGCATGGAGCATTGTGATGAGACGGGCATCAAGCATTGTGGTGACAAGTGTCATGGAGCTTTGTGATGACAAGGGCATGGAGCAATGTGATGAGAGGGTTTATGGAGCATTGGGATGACAATGACATGGAGCATTGTGATGCCAAGGGTCATGGAGCTTTGTGATGACCAAAGTCATGGAGCATTTTGATGACAAGGGTGCAGTGCATTGTGATAAGAAGGGCAGGGAGCATTTTGATGACCGGGTCATGCAGCAATTTGATGAAATTTGTAATGGAACATTTTGATGACTGGGGTTATAGAACTCTGTGATGACAGGCGTCTTTGAGCTTTGAGATGAAAATGGTCATGGAGCATTTTGATGACAGGGGTTATGGAATATTGTGATGTCAGGGGTCATGGAACATTGTTCTGATAAGCGAATGTAGCATTGTGATAACAGGGGTCATGGAACAATTTGATAACGGGGGTGAGGGAGGATTGTGATGACTAGTGATGGAACATTGTGATATCTCATGTGAGAGAGCATTTGGATGAGAAGTGCATGGAGCATTGTGATTACAAGGTTTATGGAGCATAGCGATGACAAGGTTGTGGATCACTGTGATGAAAAGGGCATGGTGCATTGTGATGACAAGGGTCATGGAGCATTGTTCTGACAAAGGATTGGAGCATTGTGATGACAAGTGTCAGCAGCACTGTGATGAAAATTTCATGGAACATTGTGGTTACAAAGTCACAGAGCCTTGTGATGACGCGGGCATGGAACATTGTGATGACAAACGTTATGAAGCATTGTGATGACTGGAGTCACGGAGCATTGTGATGACAGGGTTCATGGAGCATTGAGATGACAATGGCATGGAGCATTGTGATGAGAAAACCATGGAGCCTTGTGATGACAAGTCTCATGGAGCATACTGATGAAAAGGGGCATGGAGCATTCTGATTACATGGGTCTTGGAACATTGTGATAACAAGGGCATGGAGCATTGTGATGACAAGGGCATGGAGCATTGGTCTAATAAGTTTCATGGATTATTGTGATGACAGTTGGAATGGCGCATTGTGATGACAAGGGCATGGAGCTTTGTGATGACCAGGTCAGGCAGTATTGTGAAGAGAGGTGTCAGGGAGAATTGTGATGACATATGTAATGGCCCATTGTGATGACAATGGCATGGAGCATTGTGATGCCAAGTGTAATGGAGGATTCTGATGACAAAGGTAATGGAGCATTGTGATGACAATTGCTTGGAGCATTGTGATGACAAAGTCAGGGAGCATTGTGCTGACAAGTGCATGGAGAATTGTGCTGACAATGGTCATGGAGCATTCTGATGACAAGCATGTGGAGTATTTTGATGACAATGGCATGGAGCATTGTGATGAAAATGGCATGGGACTTTGTGATGAAACATGCATGGAGCCTTTTCGTGTCAGGGTTCAAGCAGCATTCTGATGACAAGTGTCAGGGAGCATTGTGATGACATGTATATTGAGAATTGTGATGACAAAGTTCATGGAGCATTGTGATGAAAAGGGCATGGAGTATTGTGATGACAGGCATCATGGATCATTTTGATGACAAGTGTTATGGAACATTGTGATCACAAGTGTTTGGAGTATTGTGATAACAGAGGTCATGGATCATTTTGATTTCAAGGAGCAAGGAGCATTGTGATGACAAGGGCATGAAGCAATGTGATTCCAAGTTTCATGGAGGATTGTGATGACAATGGTCATGGAGTATTGTGATGACAAGCGCATAGAGCATTCTAATGACAAGGTCATGTAGCATTTTGCTGACAAAGGCATGGAGCATTGTGATGAAAGGTGTCATGGAGCACTGTGTTGAAAAGCATCACGGAGCATTGTGAACACAGGGGTCATGGAGCATTGGGATGACAAGGGCATGGATCATTGTGATGACAAGGGTCATGGAGCTTTGGGCTTAAAATATTCATGGATTATTGTGATGACATTGTTCATGGATCACTCTGATTACAGGGGACTTGGAGCATTGTGATGACAAGAGTCCCGGATCACTGTGTTGTCAGGTGTCATTTAGTGTTGTGATGACAGTGGTCATGGAGAATTGTGATGATATTGGTCATAGAGCATTGTGATGAGAAGGTCATGGAGCATTTGGCTGAAAATATTCATAGAGTATTGTGATGACAGGTGTCATGGAGCATTGTGATGACAAGGGAATGGAGCATGGTGATAACAAGGTCCTGGAGCATTGTGATGAGAAGACCAAGGAGACTTGTGATGACAAGTCTCATGGAGCATTCTGATGAAAAGGGGCAGGGAGCATTGTGATTACAGGGGTCTTGGAGCATTGTGATGACAAGTGCATGGAGCATGGTGATGAAAATGTCCTGGAGCATTGTGATGAGATGACCATGGAGACTTGTGATGACAAGTCTCATGGAGCATTCTGATGAAAAGGTGCATGGATCACTGTGACTGCAGGGGTCTTGGAGCATTGTGATGACAAGGACATAGAGCATTGTGACGAGAAGGCCAAGGAACATTCTGATGACATGTGTCATGGAGCTTTGTTATGACAAGGGCATCGAACTTTGTGATTAAAGGTGTCTTGGAGCATTGTGATGACAAGGGTCATGGAGCCTTGTGATGACAAGGCCGTGGAACATTGTGATGGCAGGGGTCATGGAGCATTGTTATGACAGAGGTAATGGAGCATTGTTATGAGAAGGGCATTGAGCATTGGTCTGAAATGTTTCATGGTTTATTGTGATGAGATTGGATATGGAGCATTGTGATGAGAAGGGCACGGAACACTGTGATACTTGGGTCATGGACGATTGTAATATCAAGGGCATGGAGCATTGTGATGAGAAGGGCATCGAGCATTGTGATGACAAGTGTCATAGAGCTTTGTGATGACAAGGGCATGGAGCAATGTGATGAGAGGGTTCATGGAGCATCGTGATGACAATGACATGGAGCATTGTGATGCCAACGGTCATGGAGTTTGTGATGACATAGGTCATGGAGCATTTTGATGACAAGTGTGTGGTGCATTGTGATGAGAACTGCAGGGAGCATTTTGATGACAGGGTCATGCAGCAAATTGATGAAAAGTGTAATGGAATATTTTGATGACAGGGGTTATAGAACATTGTGATGCCAGTGTTCATGGAGCTTTGGGATGAAAAGGGTCATGGAGCATTTTGATGACAGGGGTTATGGAACACTGTGATGTCAGGGGTCATGGAACATTGTGCTGATAAGGGGATATAGCATTGTGATGATAGGGGTCATGGAACATTGTGATAACAGGGGTGAGGGAGGATTGTGATGACTAGTGATGGAACATTGAGATATCTCATGAGAGAGAACATATGGAGGAGAAGTGCATGGAGCATTGTGATTACAAGGATTATGGAGCATAGCGATGACAAGGTTGTGGATCATTGTGATGAAAAGCGCATGACACATTGTGATGACAAGGGTCATGGAGCATTGTACTGACACAGGCACGGAGCATTGTGATGAAAAGGATCACGGAGCATTGTGATGAAAAGTTCATGGAGCATTGTGGTTACAAAGGTCACAGAGCCTTGTGATGATGCGGGCATGAACCGTTGTGATGGCAAACGTTATGAAGCATTGTGATGACTGGAGTCATGGAACATTGTGATGACAGGGGTCATGGAGCATTGTGATGACAAGGGCATGAAGCATTGTGATGACAGGGGCATGGAGCATTGGTCTGACAAGTTTCAGAGATTATTGTGATGACAGTGGACATCGTGCATTGTGATGACAAGGGCATGGAGCATTGTGAAGACAAGGGAATGGAGTATTGTGAAGACAGGTGTCAGGGAGCATTTTGATGACATATGCCATGGTCCATTGCGATGACAATGGCATGGAGCATTGTGATGTCAAATGTAAAGGAGGATGTGATGACAAGTATAATGGAGCATTGTCATGACTAGGGCTTGGAGCATTATGATGACAAGGGCCATTGAGAATTTTCATGACAATGTCATGAAGCATTGTGATGACAAGGTCCTTGATTATTGTGATGAGAAAACCATGGAGCCTTGTGATGACAAGTCTCATGGATCATACTGATGAAAAGGGGCACGGAGCATTCTGATTACAGGGGTGTTGGAACATTGTGATAACAAGGGCATGGAGCATTGTGAAGACAAGGGCATGGAACATTGGTGTAATAAGTTTCATGGATTATTGTGATGACAGTAGGAATGGCGCATTGTGATGACAGGGGCATGGAGCATTGTGATGACCAGGTCATGCAGTATTGTGAAGAGAGGTATCAGGGAGCAATGTGATGACATTTGTAAGGGCCCATTGTGATGACAATGGCATGGAGCATTGTGATGCCAGGTGTCATGGAGGATTCTGATCACAAAGGTAATGGAGCATTGTGATGACAATGGCTTGGAGCATTGTGATGACCAGGTCATGCAGTATTGTGAAGAGAGTTATCAGGGAGCATTGTGATGACATTTGTAATGGCCCATTGTGATGACAATGGCATGGAGCATTGTGATGCCAAGTGTCATGGAGGATTCTGATGACAAAGGTAATGGAGCATTGTGATGACAATGGCTTGGAGCATTGTGATGACAAGGGTCAGGGAGCATTGTGCTGACAAGTGCATGGAGAATTGTGATGACAAGGTTCATGAAGCATTCTGATGACCAGCTTGAGGAGTATTTTGAAGACAATGGCATGGAGCATTGTGAAGGAAATTGAATGGGTTTTTGTGATGCAAAAGGCATGGAGCCTTTTCGTGACAGGTTTCAAGGAGCATTCTGACGACAAGTGTCAGGGAGCATTGTGATGACAAGTGTATTGAGAATTGTGATGACAAAGGTCATGGAGCATTGTGATGAAAAGGGCATGGAGTATTGTGATGACAGGCATCATGGAGCGTTGTGATGACAAGTGTTTTGGAACATTGTGATCACAAGGGTTTGAAGCATTGTGATGACAGAGGTCATGGATCATTTTTATTTCAAGGAGCATGGAGCATTGTGATGTCAAGGGCATGAATCAATGTGATCCTAAAGTTCATGGAGGATTGTGATGACAGTGGTAATGGAGTATTGTGATGACAAGCGCATAGAGCATTGTAATGAAAAGGTCACGTAGCATTTTGCTGACAAAGGCCTGGAGCATGGTGATGCCAGGTGTCATGGAGCACTGTGATGAGAAGCGTCACGGAGCATTGTGAATACATGGGTCATGGGGAATGGGGATGACAAGGGCATGGATCATTGTGCAGACAAGTGTCATGGAGCATTGGGCTGAAAATGTTCATGGAGTATTGGGATGACAGGGGTCATCGAGCATTGTGATGACAGAGGTCATGGAGAATTTTGATTTCATTGTGCTGACAATAGCCGGAAGCATTATGATGATGGGCATGATGCATTGTGATGACAGGGTTCATGGAGCATTGAGATGAAAAGGGGCATGTAGCATTGTGATTACAGGGGTCTGGGAGCATTGTGATGACAAGGGCATGGAACATATTGATGAGAAGGCCATGGAACATTCTGATGACATGTGTCATGGAGCTTTGTGATGATAAGGGCATGGAGCATTGTGATTACAGGTGTCATGGAGCATTGTGATGACAAGGGCATGGAACATTTTGAGGAGAATCCCATGGAACTTTCTGATGACATGCGTCATGGAGCTTTGTGATGACAGGGGCATGGAGCATTTTGATTAAGGGTTCTTGGAGCATTGTGATTAAAAGGGTCATGGAGAATTGGGATGACAAGGGCATGGATGATTGTGATGACAAGGGTCATGGAGCATTGGGCTGAAAATGTTCATGGAGTACTGTGATGACAGGGGTCATGGAGCATTGTGATGAGTAGGGAATGGAGCATTGTGATGACAAGAGTCCCGGGTCATTGTGTTGTCTGGTGTCATGGAGTGTTGTGATGACAGTGGTCATGGAGTATTTTGATGATATTTGTCATTGAGCATTGTGATGAGAAGTTCATGAATCACTGGGCTGAAAATGTTCATGGAGTATTGTGATGAGAGGGGTCATGGAGCATTGTGATGACAAGGGAATGGAGCATCGTGATGACATGGTCCTGGAGCATTGTGATGGGAAGACCATGGAGACTTGTGATGACAATTCTCATGGAGCATTGTGATGAAAAGGGGCATGGAGCATTGTGATTACACGGGACTTGGAGCATTGTGATGACAAGTGCATGGAGAATTGTGAGGAGGAGGCCATGGAGCATTCTGATGACATGCGTCCTGGAGCTTTGTGATGACAAGGGCGTGGAGCATTGTGATTACAGGGGTCTTGGAGCATTGTGATGAAAAGGGCATGGATCATTGTGATGAAAAGGCATGGAGCCATGTCATTACAGGGTTCAAGGAGCATACTGACGACAAGTGTCAGGGAGCATTGTGATGACAAGTGTATTGAGAATTGTGATGACAAAGATCATGGTGCATTGTGATGAGAGGACCATGGATAATTGTGATGATGAGCGTCATAGGGTGTTGTGATGATAAGTGTTAAGGAGCTTTGTGATCACAAGGGTTTGGAGCATTATGATGACAGTGGTCATGGAGAAATTTGATTTCATTGTGATGAGAAGAGCCTGAAGCATTATGATGATGGGCATGGTCCATTTTGATTACAGTGTTCATGGAGCATTGAGATGAAAAGTGGCATGGAGCATTGTGATTACAGGGGTCTTGCAGCATTGTCATGACAAGGGCATGGAGCATTGTGATGAGAAGGCCATGGAATATTCTGATGGCATGTGTCATAGAGCTTTGTGATGACAAGGGCATGGAGCACTGTGATTACAGGGGTCTTGGAGCATTGTGATGATAAGGGTCATGGAGCCTTGTGATGACAAGGCCATGGAACATTGTGATGGCAGGGGTCATGGAGCATTGTTATGACAGAGGTAATGGAGCATTGTGATGAGAAGGGCATTGAGCATTGGTCTGAAAAGTTTCATGGATTATTGTGATGAGAGTGGGCATGGAGCATTGTGATGACAAGGGCACGGAACACTGTTATATATGGGTCATGGAGGATTGTAATGACAAGGGCATGGAGCATTGTGATGAGACGGGCATCGAGCATTGTGATGACAAGTGTCATGGAGCTTTGTGATGACAAGGGCATGGAGACATGTGATGAGAGGGTTCATGGAGCATTGTGATGACAATGACATGGAGCATTGTGATGCCAAGGGTCATGGAGCTTTGTGATGACAAAGGTCATGGTGCATTTTGATGACAAGTGTGTGGTGCATTGTGATGAGAAGGGCAGGGAGCATTTTGATGACCGGGTCATGCAGCAATTTGAAGAAAAGTGTAATGGACCATTTTGATGGCAGGGTTTATAGAACACTGTGATGCCAGGGGTCTTGGGGCTTTGGGATGAAAAGGGTCATGGAGCATTTTGATGACAGGGGTTATGGAACATTGTGATGTCAGGGGTCATGGAACATTGTGCTGATAAGGGGATGTAGCATTGTGATGACAGTGGTCATGGAACATTGTGATAACATGGGTGAGGGAGGATTGTGATGACTAGTGATGGAACATTGTGATATCTCATGTGACAGAGCATTTGGATGAGAAGTGCATGGAGCATTGTGATTTCAAGGTTTATGGAGCATAGCGATGACAAGGTTTTGGATCATTGTGATGAAAAGTGCATGGCACATTGTGATTACAAGGGTCATGGAGCATTGTTCTGAAAAACGCATGGAGCATTGTGATGACAAGGGTCACGGAGAATTGTGATGAAATGTTCATGGAGCATTGTGGTTTCAAAGGTCACAGAGCCTTGTGATGATGCGGGCATGGACCGTTGTGTAGATAAACGTTATGAAGCATTGTGATGACTGGAGTCACGGAGCATTGTGATGACAGGGGTCATGGAGCATTGTGATGAAAATGGCACGGAACATTGTGAAGACAGGTGCATGGAGCATTGGTCTGACAATTTTCATAGATTATTGTGATGAGAGTGGGCATGGTGCATGGTGATGACAAGGGCATGGAGCATTTTTAAGACAAGGGAATGAAGTATTGTGAATACATCTGTCAGGGAGCATTGTGATGACATATGTCATGGTCCACTGCGATGACAATGGCATGGAGCATTGTGATGCCAAATGTAATGGAGGATTGTGATGACAAATATAATGGAACATTGTGATGACTAGGGCTTGGAGCCTTATGATGACAAGGGCCATTGAGAATTTTCATGACAATGTCGTGAAGCATTGTGATGACAAGGTCCTGGAGCATTGTGATGAGAAAACCATGGAGCCTTGTGATGACAAATCTCATGGATCATTCTGTTGAAAAGGGGCATGGAGCATTCTGATTACAGGGGTCTTGGAAAATTGTGATAACAAGGGCATGGAACATTGTGATGACAAGGGCATGGAGCATTGGTCTATTAAGTTTCATGGATTACTGTGATGACAGATGGAATGGCGCATTGTGATGACAAGGGCATGGAGCATTGTGAGGAGAAGACCAAGGAGCATTCTGATGGCATGCGTCATTGTGCTTTGTTATGACAAGGGCATGGAGCCGAGTGATTACATGGGTCTTGGAGCATTGTGATGAAAAGTGCATGGAACATTGAGATGAAAAAAGCATGGAGCCTTGTCATGACAGGATTCAAGGAGCATACAGACAACAAGTGTCAGGGAGCACTTTGATGACAAGTGTATTGATCATTGTGATGACAAAGTTCATGGAGCATTGTGATGAGGAGACCATTGATAATTGTGATGACGAGCGTCATGGGGCATTGTGATGACAAGTGATATGGAATATTGTGATCACAAGGGTTTGGAGCATTCTTATGACAGAGGTCATGGAGCATTTTGATTTCATTGTGATGACAATAGCATGAAGCATTATGATGATGGGCATGGTGCATTGTGATGATAGGGTTCTTGGATCATTGAGAAGAAAAGGGGGATGGAGCATTGTGATTACAGGGTTCTTGGAGCATTGTGATGAGAAGGGTCATGGAGCTTTGTGATGACAAGGCCATGGAACATCGTGATGGCAGGGGTCATCAAGCATTTTTATAAAAGTGGTAATGGAGCATTGTGATGGCAAGGTCGTGGAGCATTGTGATGAGAAGGCCATGGAGCATTGTGATGACATGCGTCATGCAGCTTTGTGAAGACAAGGGCATGGAGCAATGTGATGAGAGCGTTCATGGAGCATTTTGATGACAATGACATGGAGCATTGTGATGCCAAGGGTCATAGATATTTTTGATGAAAAAGGTCATGGAGCATTTTGATAGCAAGGGCGTTGTGCATTGTGATGAGAAGGGCAGCGAGCATTGTGATGACAGGGTCATGGAGCAATTTGATGAAAAGTCTCATGGAACATTTTTATGACAGGTGTTATGGAACATTGTGATGTCAGGGGTCATCGAACATTGTGATGATAAGTGCATGTAGCATTGTGATGAGAGGAATCATGGAACATTGTGATGACACGGGTGAGGGAGTATTGTGACAAATAGTGATGTAGCATTGTGATATTAGTGGTGAGAGAGCATTTTGATGAGAAGTGCATGGAGCATTGTAATGACCATGTCATGTAGCATTTTGCTGACAAAGGCATGGATCATTGTGATGACATGTGTCATGGAGCACTGTGATGACAAGCGTCACGGAGCATTGTGTATACAGAGGTCATGGAGCATTGGGATGACAAGGGCATGGATCATTGTGATAACAAGTGTCATGGAGCACTGGGCTGAAAATGTTCATGGAGTGTTGTGATGACAGGGGTCATGGAGCATTGTGATGACTAGGGAATGGAGCATTGTGATGACAATAGTCCCGGATCATTGTGTTGTCAGGTGTCATGGAGTGTTGTGATGACACTGGTCATGGAGCATTGTGATGATATTGGCCATGGAGCATTGTGATGAGAAGGTCGTGCAGCATTGGGCTGAAAATATTCATGGATTATTGTGATGAGAAGGGTCATGGAGCATTGTGATGACAAAGGAATGGAGCATCGTTATGATAAGGTCCTGGAGCACTGTGATGAGAAGACCATGGAGACTTGTGATGACAAGTCTCATGGCGCATTCTGATGAAAAGGGACATGGAGCATTGTGATTACAGGGGTCTTGGAGCATTGTGATGACTAGGGCATGGAGCATTGTGATGAGAAGGCCATGAAGCATTCTGATGACATGCGTCATGGAGTTTTTTGATGACAAGGGCATGGATCCTTGTGATTACAGGGGTTTTGGAACATTGTGATGACAAGGGCATGGAGCATTGTGAGGAGAAGACCAAGGAGCATTCTGATGGCCTGCGTCATTGAGCTTTGTGATGACAAGAGCATAGAGCATTGAGATTATATGTGTCTTGCAGCATTGTGATGAAAAGGACATGGATCATTGTGATGAAAAAGGCATGGAGCCTTGTCATGACAGGATTCAAGCAGCATACAGACAACAAGTGTCAGGGAGCATTTTGATGACAAGTGTACTGAGCACTGTGAGGACAAATGTCGTGGAGCATTGAGATGAGAAGACCATTGATAAATGTGATGACGAGCATCATGGGGCATTATGATGACAAGTGATATGGAATATTGTGATCACAAAGTTTTGGAGCATTGTTATGACAGAGGTCATGGAGCATTTTGATTTCATTGTGATGACAATAGCATGAAGCATTATGATGATGGGCATGGTGCATGGTGATGACAGGTTTCATGGATCATTGAGATGAAAAGCGGCATAGAGCATTGTGATTACAGGGTTCTTGTAGCATTGTGATGAGAAGGGTTATGGAGCTTTGTGATGACAAGGCCATGGAACATCGTGATGGCAGGGGTCATGGAGCATTGTTATGTCAGGTGTAATGGAGCATTCTGATGGCAAGGGCGTGGAGCATTGTGATGAGAAGGCCATGGAGCATTCTGATGACATGTGTCATGGAGCTTTGTGAAGACAAGGGCATGGAACTATGTGATGAGAGCGTTCAGGGAGCATTGTGATGACAATGACATGGAGCATTGTGAGGCCAAAGGTCATGGATCATTGTGATGAAAAAACTCATGGAGAATTTTGATAGCAAGGGCGTAGTGCATTGTGATGAGAAGGGCAGGGAGCATTGTGATGACAGGGTCATGGAGCAATTTGATGAAATGTGTCATGGAACATTTTTATGACAGGTGTTATGGAACATTGTGATGTCAGGGGTCATCGAACATTGTGATGATAAGTGCATGTAGCATTGTGATGACAGGAGTCATGGCACATTGTGATGACAGGGGTGAGGGAGTATTGTGACAAATAGTCATGTAGCATTGTGATATCTGTGGTGAGAAAGCATTTTGATGAGAAGTGCATGGAGCATTGTGATGACAAATTTTATGGAGCATTGTGATGACAAGATTGTAGAGCACTGTGATGACAAGCGTATGGTGCATTGTGATGACATGTGTCATGGAGCATTGTGCTGACAAGCACATGGAGCATTGTGATGACAAGTGTCAAAGAGCATTGTGATGAAAAGTTCATGGAGCATTGTGGTTAAAAAGGTCACAGAGACTGTTGATGACGAGGGCATGGACCATTGTGATGACAAAGGTCATGAAGCACTGTGATGACTGGAGTCACGGATAATTGAGATGACAGGGGTCATGGAGCATTGTGATAACAAGGGCATGGAGCATTGTGATGACAAGGGCATGGAACATTGGTCTAATAAGTTTCATTGTTTATTGCGATGACAGTTGGAATGGCACATTGTGATGACAATGTCATGGAGCATTGTGATGACCAGGTCATGCACTATTGTGAAGACTGGTGTCAGGGAGCATTGTGATGATATATGTAATGGCCCATTGTGATGACAATGGCATGGAGCATTGTGATGACAAATGTCATGGAGGATTCTGATGACAAATGTAATGGAGCATTTTGATGACAGTGGCTTTGAGCATTGAGATGATAACGGTCAGGGAGCATTGTGCTGACAAGTGCATGGAGAACTGTGATGACAATTGTCATGGAGCATTATGATGACAAGCTTGTGGAGTGTTTTGATGACAATAGCATGGAGCCTTGTGATGAAAACGGCTTAGGGTATTGTGATGAAAATCGCATGGAGCCTTTTAGTGACAGGGTTCAAGGAGCATTCTGATGACAAGTGTCAGGGAGCATTGTGATGACAAGTGTATTGAGAATTGTGATGACAAAGGTCATGGAGCATTGCGATGAAAAGGGCATGGAGTATTGTGATGACAGGCATCATGGAGCGTTGTGATGACAAGTGTTTTGGAACATTGTTATCACAAGTGTTTGGAGCATTGTGATAACAGAGGTCATGGATCATTTTGATTTCAAGGAGCATGGAGCATTGTGATGACAAGAGCATGAAGCAATGTGATCCCAAGGTTCATGGAGTATTGTGATGACAAGCGCATACAGCATTGTAATGACAAGGTCATGTAGCATTTTGCTGAAAAAGGCATGGAGCACTGTGATGACAAGCGTTACGGAGCATTGTGAATACAGGGGTCATGGAGCATTGGGATGACATGGGCATGGATCATTGTGATGACAAGGGTCATGGAGCACTGGGCTGAAAATGTTCAAGGAGTGTGGTGATGACAGGGGTCATGGAGCTTTGTGAGGTCTAGGGAATGGAGCATTGTGATGACAAGAGTCCCGGATCATTGTGTTGTCAGGTGTCATGGAGTGTTGTGTTAAGAGTGGTCATGGAGCATTGTGAGGATATTTGCCATGGAGCATTGTGATAAGTAGGTCGTGGAGCACTGGGCTGAAAATATTCATGGATTATTGTGGTGACAGGGGTCATGGAGCATTGTGATGAAAAGGGAATGGAGCATGGTGATGACAATGTCCTGGAGCATTGTGAAGGGAAGTCCATGGCGACTTGTGATGACAAGTCTCATGGAGCATTCTGATGAAAAGGGGAATGGAGCATTGTGATTACAGGGGTCTTGGAGCATTGTGATTACTAGGGCATGGAGCATTGTGATGAGAAGGCCATGGAGCATTCTGATGACATGCGTCTTGGATTTTTGTGATGACAAGGGCATGGAGCATTGTGATTACAGGGATCTTGGAGCATTGTGATGAAAATGGCATGGATCATTGTTATGAAAAAGGCATGGAGCCTTGTCATGACAGGGATCAAGGAGCATACTACGACAAGTGTCAGGCAGCATTGTGATCACAAGTGTATTGAGCATTGTGATGACAAATATCATGGAGCACTGTGATGAGAAGATCATGGATAATTGTTATGATGAGCGTCATGGGGTGTTGTGATGATAAGTGTTATGGAACATTGTGATCACAAGGTTTTGGAGCATTATGATGACAGAGGTCATGGAGAATATTGATTTCATTGTGATGATAATAGCCTGAAGCTTTATGATGATGGGCATGGTGCATTGTGATGACAGGGTTCATGGAACATTGAGATGAAAAGGGGCATGGAGCATTGTGATTACAAGGGCCTTGGAGCATTGTGATGACAAGGGCATGGAGCATTGTGATGAGAAGGCCCTGGAACATTCTGATGACATGCATCATGGAGCTTTGTGATGACAAGTGCATGGAGCATTGTGATTTCAGGGGTCTTGAGCATTGTGATGACAAGTGTCATGGAACCTTGTGATGACTAGGCCGTGGAATATTGTGATGGCAAGGGCCATGGTGCATTGTTATGACAGGGGTAATGGAGCATTTTGATGAGAATGGCATGGAACATTGGTCTGAAATGTTTCATGGAATATTGTCATGAGAGTTGGCATGGAGCATTGTGATGACAAGGGCACAGAACACTGTGATACATGGGTCATTCAGGATTGTAATAACACGGGCATGGAGCATTGTGATGAGAAGGGCATCGAGCATTGTGATGACAAGTGTCATGGAGCTTTGTGATGACAAGGACATGGAACAATGTGATGAAAAGATTCATGGAGCATTGTGATGACAATGACATGGAGCATTGTGATGCCAAGGTTCATGGAGCTTTTTGATGACAAGTCATGGAGCATTTTGATGACAAGGGCATGGTTCTTTATGATGAGAAGGGCAGGAAGCATACTGATGACCGGGTCATGCAGCAATCTGATGAAAAGTGTAAAGGAACATTTTGATATCAGGGGTCTTGGAGCTTTGGGATGAAATGTTCATGGAGAATTTTGATGACAGGGGTTATGGAACATTGTAATGGCAGGGGTCATGGAACATTGTGATGATAAGGGGATGTAGCATTGGGATGACAGGGTCATGGAACATTGTGATTACAGGGGTGAGGGAGTATTGTGATGACTAGTGATGGTACATTGTGATATCTCTGGTGATAGAGCATTTTGATGAGAAGTGCATGGACCATTGTGATTACAAGGTTAATGGAGCATTCCGATGACAAAGTTGTGAACCGTTGTGATGAAATGCGTGTCGCACATTGTGATGACAATGGTCATGGAGCATTTTTCTGACAAAGACATGGAGCATTGTGATGAGAAGGGTCACAGAGAATTGTGATGAAAATTTATGGAGCATTGTGGTTACAAAGGTCACAGAGACTTCTGATGACGCGGGCATGGCCCATTGTGATGACAAACGTTATGAAACATTGTGATGACTGGAGTCACGGGCATTGTGATGACAGGGGTCATGGAGCATTGTGATGACAAGGGCATGGAGCATTGTGATGACAGGGGCATTGAGCATTGCTCTGACAAGTTTTATAGATTATTGTGATGACAGTGGGCATGGTGCATTGTGACGACAAGGGCATGGAGCACTGTGATGAGAAGGTCATGGAGTATTGTGAAGACAGGTGTCAGGGAGCATTGTGATGACATATGTCATGGTCCATTGCGATGACAATGGCATGGAGCATTGTGATGCCAAATGTAATGGAGAATTGTTTTGACAAATATAATGGAGCATTGTGATGATTAGGGCATGGAGCATTATGATGATAAGGGCCATTGAAAATTTTCTTGACAAGGTCGTGAAGCATTGTGATGACAAGGTCCTTGAGCATTGTGATGAGAAAACCATGGAGCCTTGTGATGACAAGTGTCATGGAGCATACTGATGAAAACAGGCATGGAGCATTGTTATTAAAGGGGTCTTGGAACATGGTGATGACAAGGACATGGAACATTGTGAGTCGAAAACCAAGGATCATTCTGATGGCATGCGTCATTGAGCTTTGTGATGACAAGGGCATCGACCATTGTGATTACATGGGTCTTGGAGCATTGTAATGAAAAGGGCATGGAACATTTTGAGGAGAAGGACAAGGAGCATTCTGATGACATGCGTCATTGAGCTTTGTGATGACAAGGGCATGGAGCATTGTGATTAGAGGGGTCTTGGAGCACTGTGAAGAAAAGGGCATGGATCATTGTGATGAAAGATGCATGGAGCCTCGTCATGACAGGGTTCAAGGAGCATACAGACAACAAGTGTCAGGGAGCATTTTGATGACAATGTCGTTGTGCATTGTGATGAGAAGGGCAAGGAGCATTGTGATCACAGTGTCATGGAGAAATTTGATGAAAAGGGTCATGGAATATTTTGATGATAGTGTTTATGGAACATTGTGATGTCAGGGGTCATGGAGCATTTTGATGAAAAGGGTCATGGAGCATTTTGATGACAGGGGTTATGTAACATTGTGATATCAGGGGTCTTGGAGCATTGTGATGACAAGGGCATGGATTATTGTGATGACAAAGGCATGGAGCCTTGTCATGACAGGGTTCAAGAGCATACTGACGACAAGTGTCAGGGAGAATTGTGATGACAAGTGTATTGAGAATTGTGATGACAAAGATCATGGAGCATTGTGATGAGAAGACCATGGATAATTGTGATGATGAGCGTCATGGGGTGTTGTGATGATAAGTGTTATGGATCATTGTGATCACAAGGGTTTGGAGCATTATGATGACAGAGATCATGGAGAATATTGATTTCATTGTGATGACAATAGCGTGAAGCATTATGAGGATGGGTATGGTGCATTGTGATGACAGGGTTCATGGAGCATTGAGATGAAAAGGGGCCTGGAACATTGTGTTTACAGGGGTCTTGGAGCATTGTGATGAAAAGGGCATGGAGCATTGTGATGTGAAGGCCATGGAACATTCTGATGACATGCGTCATGGAGCTTTGTAATGACAAGGGCATGGAGCTTTGTGATTTCAGGGGCCTTCAGCATTGTGATGACAATTGTCATGGAAACTTGTGATGACTAGGCCGTGGAACATTGTGATGGCAGGGGTCATGGTGCATTGTTATGACAGAGGTAATGGAGCATTGTGATGAGAAGTGCATGGAACATTGGTCTGAAATGTTTCAGGGATTATTCTGATGAGAGTGGGCATCGAGCATTGAGATGACAAGGGTACGGAACACTATGATACATGGGTGATGCAGGATTGTAATGACAAGGGCAAGGAGCATTGTGATGAGAAGGGCATCGAGCTTTGTGATGACAAGTGTCATGGAGCTTTGTGATGACAAGGGCATGGAGCAATGTTATGAAAGGGTTCATGGAGCATTGTGATGACAATGACATGGAGCATTGTGATGCCAAGGGTCATGGAGCTTTGTGATGACAAGTCATGGAGCATTTTGATGACAAGGGCATGGTGCATTGTGATGAGAAGGGGAGCGAGCATTTTGATGAAAGGGTAATGCAGCAATTTGATGAAAAGTGTAATGGAACATTTTGATGGCAGGGGTTATAGAACATTGTGATGTCAGGGGTCTTGGAGCTTTGGGATGAAAAGAATCATGGAGCATTTTGATGTCAGCGGTTATGGAACATTGTGATATCAGGAGTCATGGAACATTTTGAAGATAAGGGGATGTAGCTGTGTGATGACAGGATAATGGAACATTGTGATTACAGGGGTGTGGGAGTATTGTGATGACTAGTGATGGAACACTGTGATATCTCTGATGACAGAGCATTTTGATGAGAAGTGCATGGAGCATTGTGATTACAAGTTTATGGAGCATTGAAATGACAAGGTTGTGGACTGTTGTGATGAAATGCGCGTGGCACATTGTGAAGACAATGGTCATGGAGCATTGTTCTGAAAAAGACTTGGAGCATTGTGATGATAAGGGTCACAGAGAATTGTGATGAAATGTTCATGGAGCATTGTGGTTACAGAGGTCACAGAGCATTGTGATGACACGGGCATGGACCATGGTGATGACAAACGTTATGAAGCATTGTGATGACTGGAGTCACGAAGCATTGTGATGACAGAGGTCATGGAGCATTGTGATGACATGTGTCATGGAGCATTGTGCTGACAAGCGCATGGAGCTTTGTGATGACAAGGGTCATGGAGCATTGTGCTGAGAAAGGCATAGAGCATTGTGATGACAAGGGTCAAAGAGCATTGTGATGAAAAGTTCATGGAGCATTGTGGTTAAAAAGGTCACAAAGACTGTTGACGACGAGGGCATGGACCATTGTTGTGACAAAGGTCATGAAGCATTGTGATGACTGGAGTCACGGAGCATTGTGATGACAGGGGTCATGCAGCATTGTGATAACAAGGGCATGGAGCATTGTGATGTCAAGGGCATGGAGCATTGGTCTAATATGTTTCATGGATTATCACTATGACAGTTGGAATGGTGCATTGTGATGACAAGGGCACGGAGCATTGTGATGACCTGGTCGTGCTGTATTGTGAAGACAGGTGTCAGGGAGCATTGTGATGACATATGTAATGGCCCATTGGGATGACAATGGCATGGAGCATTGTGATGCCAAGTGTCATGGAGGATTCTGATGACAAAGTAATGGAGCATTGTGATGACAATGGCTTGGAGCATTGTGATGACAAGGGTCAGGGAGCATTCTGATGAAAAGATTGTGGAGTATTTTGACGACAATGGCATGGAGCATTGTGATGAAAACGGCATGGGGCATTGTGATGAAAAAGGCATGGAGCCTTTTCGTGACAGGGTTCAAGGAGCATTCTGATGACAAGTGTCAGGGAGCATTGTGATGACAAGTGTATTGAGAATTGTGATGACACAGGTCATGGAGCATTGTGAGGAAAACGGCATGGAGTATTGTGATGACAGGCATCATGGAGCGTTGTGATGACAAGTGTTATGGAACATTGTGATCACAAGGGTTTGGAGCATTGTGATGACAGTGATCATGGATCATTTTGATTTCAAGGAGCCGGGAGCATTGTGATGACAAGGGCATGAAACAATGTGATCCCAAGGTTCATGGAGGACTCTGATGACAATGGAAATGGAGTAATGTGATGACAAGCGCATAGAGCATTGTAATGACAAGGTCATGTAGCATTTTGCAGACAAAGGCATGCAGCATTGTGATGACATGTGTCATGGAGCACTGTGATGACAAGCGTCACGGAACATTGTGAATACAGGGGTCATGGCGCATTGGGATGACAAGGGCATGGTTCATTGTGACGACAAGGGTCATGGAGCACTAGGCTGAAAATGTTCATGGAGTGTTGTGATGACAGGCTCATGGAGCATAGTGATGACTAGGGCATGGAGCATTGTGATGACAAGTGTCCAGGATCATTGTGTTGTCAGGTGTCATGGAGTGTTGTGATGACAGTGGTCATGGAAAATTGAGATGATATTGGCCATGGAGCATTGTGATGAATAGGCCGTGGAGCATTGGGCTGAAAATATTCATGGATTATTGTGATGAAAGGGTTCATGGAGCATTGTGATGACAAGGAAATGGAGCATGGTGATGACAAGGTCCTGGAGCATTGTGATGAGAAGACCATGGATACTTATGATGACAAGTCTCATGGAGCATTCTGATTAAATGGGGCATAGAGCATTGTGTTTACAAAGGTCTTGGAACATTGTGATGACAAGGCATGGAGCATTGTGTAGAGAAGTCCATGGAACTTTCTGATGACATGCGTCATGGAGCTTTGTGATGACAAGGGCAAGGAGCATTGTGATTACAGGGGCCTTCAGCATTGTGATGACAAGTGTCATGGAACCTTGTGATGACTAGGCCGTGGAACATTGTGATGGCAGGGGTCATGGTGCATTGTTATGACAGAGGTAATGTAGCATTGTGATGAGAAGGGCATGGAACATTGGTCTGAAATGTTTCATGGATTATTGTGATGAGAGTCGGCATGGAGCATTGTGATGACAAGGGTACGGAACACTATGATACATGGGTCATGCAGGAATGTAGTGACAAGTGCATGGAGCATTGCGATGAGAAGGGCAACGAGCATTGTGATGACAAGTGTCATGGAGCTTTGTGATGACAAGGGCTTTGAGCAATGTTATGAGAGGGTTCATGGAGCATTGTGATGACAATGACATGGAGCATTGTGATGCCAAGTGTCATGGAGGTTTGTGATGACAAGTCATGGAGCATTTTGATGACAAGGGCATGGTGCATTGTGATGAGAAGTGCAGGGAGCATTTTGATGACCGGGCAATGCAGCAATTTGATGAAAAGTGTAATGGAATATTTGGATGGCAGGTGTTATAGATCATTGTGATTTCAGGGGACTTGGAGCTTTGGGATGAAATGGATCATGGAGCATTTTGATGACAGGGTTTATGGAACATTGTGATGTCAGTGGTCATGGAACATTGTGATACTAAGGGGATGTAGCAGTGTGATGACAGGGTCATGGAACATTGTGATTACAGAGGTGAGGGAGTATTGTGATGACTAGTGATGGAACACTGTGATATCTCTGGTGAGAGAGCATTTTGATGAGAAATGCATGGAGCATTGTGATTACAAGGTTTATGGAGCATTGCAATGACAAGGTTGTGGACCGATGTGATGAAATGCGTGTGGCACATTGTGAAGACAATGGTCATGGAGCATTGTTCTCACAAAGACATGGAGCTTTGTGATGACAAGGGTCACTGTGAATTGTGATGAAAAGTTCATGGAGCATTGTGGTTACAAAGGTCACATAACCTTGTGATGACACGGGCATGGATCACTGTGATGACAAATGTTATGAAGCATTGTGATGACTGGAGTCACGGAGCATTGTGATGACAGTGGTCATGGAGCATTGTGATGACATGTGTCATGGAGCATTGTGCTGACAAGCGCATGGAGCATTGTGATGACAAGGGTCATGGAGCATTGTGCTGAGAAAGGCATAGAGAATTCTGATGACAAGGTTCAAAGAGCATTGTGATGAAAAGTTCATGGATCATTTTGGTTAAAAAGCTCACAGAGAGTGATGATGACGAGGGCATGGACCATTGTGGTGACAAAGGTCATGAAGCATTGTGATGACTGGAGTCACAGAGAATTGTGATGGCAGGGTTCATGGAGCATTTTGATAACAAGGGCATGGAGCATTGTGATGACCAGGGGAAGGAGCATTGGTCTAATAAGTTTCATGGATTATTGCGATGACAGATGGAATGGCGCATTGTGATGACAAGGGCATGGAGCAATGTGATGACCAGGTCATGCAGTATTGTGAAGACAGGTGTCAGGGAGCATTGTGATGACATATGTAATGGCCCATTGTGATGACAATGGCATGGAGCATTGGGATGCCAAGTGTCATGGAGGATTCTGATGGCAAAGGTAATGGAGCATTGTGATGACAATGGCTTGGAGCATTGTGATGACAAGGGTCAGGGAGCATTGTGCTGACAAGTGCATGGAGATATGTGATGAAAAGGGTCATGGGGCATTCTGATGACAAGATTGTGGAGTATTTTGATGACAATGGCATGGAGCATTGTGATGAAAACGGCATGGTGCATTGTGATGCAAAAGGCATGGAGCCTTTTCGTGACAGGCTTCAAGGAGCATTCTGATGACAAGTGTCAGGGAGCATTGTGATGACAAGTGTATTGAAAATTGTGATGACAAAGGTCATGGAGCATTGTGATGAAAAGGGCATGGAGTATTGTGATGACAGGCATCATGGAGCGTTGTGATGACAAGTGTTATGGAACATTGTGATCACAAGGGTTTGGAGCATTGTGATGACAGAGGTCATGGATCATTTTGATTTCAAGGAGCAGGGAGCATTGTGATGACAAGGGCATGAAGCAATGTGATCCCAAGGTTCATGGAGGATTGTGATGACAATGGAAATGGAGTATTTTGATGACAAGCGCATAGAGCATTGTAATGGAAAGGTCATGTAGCATTTTGCTGACAAAGGCATGGAGCATTGTGATGACATGTGTCATGGAGCACTGTGATGACAAGCGTCACGGAGCACTGTGAATAAAGGCGTCATGGAGCATTGGGATGACAATGGCATGGATCATTGTGATGACAAGGGTCATGGATCACTGGGCTGAAAATGTTCATGGAGTGTTGTGATGACAGGGTTCATGGAGCATTGTGATGACTAGGGAATGGAGCATTGTGATGACAAGAGTCCCAGATCATTGTGTTGTCCGTTGTCATGGAGTGTTGTGATGACAGTGGTCATGGAGCATTGTGATGATATTGGCCATGGAGCATTGTGATGAGGAGGTCGTGGAGCATTGGGCTGAAAATGTTCATGGACTATTGTGATGACAGGGTTCATGGAGCATGGTGATGACAAGGGAATGGAGCATGGTAATGACAAGGTCCTGGAGCATTGTGATGAGAAGACCATGGAGACATGTGATGACAAATCTCATGGAGCATTCTGATGAAAAGGGGCATGCAGCATTGTGATTACATGGGTCTTGGAGCATTGTGATGACAAGGGCATGGATTATTGTGATGACAAAGGCATGGAGCCTTGTCATGACAGGGTTCAAGAGCATACTGACGACAAGTGTCAGGGAGAATTGTGATGACAAGTGTATTGAGAATTGTGATGACAAAGATCATGGAGCATTGTGATGATAAGACCATGGATAATTGTGATGATGAGCGTCATGGGGTGTTGTGATGATAAGTGTTATGGATCATTGTGATCACAAGGGTTTGGAGCATTATGATGACAGAGATCATGGAGAATATTGATTTCATTGTGATGACAATAGCCTGAAGCATTATGATGATGGGTATGGTGCATTGTGATGACAGGGGTCATGGAGCATTGAGATGAAAAGGGGCATGGAGCATTGTGTTTACAGTGGTCTTGGAGCATTGTGATGAAAAGGGCTTGGAGCATTGTGATGTGAAGGCCATGGAACATTCTGATGACATTCGTCATGGAGCTTTGTGATGACAAGGACATGGAGCTTTGTGATTTCAGGGGCCTTCAGCATTGTGATGACAAGTGTCATGGAAACTTGTGATGACTAGGCCGTGGAACATTGTGATGGCAGGGTTCATGGTGCATTGTTATGACAGAGGTAATGGAGCATTGTGATGAGAAGTGCATGGAACATTGGTCTGAAATGTTTCAGGGATTATTCTGATGAGAGTGGGCATCGTGCATTGAGATGACAAGGGTACGGAACACTATGATACATGGGTGATGCAGGATTGTAATGACAAGGGCAAGGAGCATTGTGATGAGAAGGGCATCGAGCTTTGTGATGACAAGTGTCATGGAGCTTTGTGATGACAAGGGCATGGAGCAATGTTATGAAAGGGTTCATGGAGCATTGTGATGACAATGACATGGAGCATTGTGATGCCAAGGGTCATGGAGCTTTGTGATGACAAGTCATGGAGCATTTTGATGACAAGGGCATGGTGCATTGTGATGAGAAGGGCAGCGAGCATTTTGATGAAAGGGTAATGCAGCAATTTGATGAAAAGTGTAATGGAACATTTTGATGGCAGGGGTTATAGAACATTGTGATGTCAGGGGTCTTGGAGCTTTGGGATGAAAAGAATCATGGAGCATTTTGATGTCAGCGGTTATGGAACATTGTGATATCAGGGGTCATGGAACATTTTGAAGATAAGGGGATGTAGCAGTGTGATGACAGGATAATGGAACATTGTGATTACAGGGGTGTGGGAGTATTGTGATGACTAGTGATGGAACACTGTGATATCTCTGGTGACAGAGCATTTTGATGAGAAGTGCATGGAGCATTGTGATTACAAGTTTATGGAGCATTGAAATGACAAGGTTGTGGACCGTTGTGATGAAATGCGTGTGGCACATTGTGAAGACAATTGTCATGGAGCATTGTTCTCACAAAGACTTGGAGCATTGTGATGGTAAGGGTCACAGAGAATTGTGATGAAAAGTTCATGGAGCATTGTGGTTACAGAGGTCACAGAGCATTGTGATGACACGGGCATGGACCATTGTGATGACAAACCTTATGAAGCATTGTGATGACTGGAGTCACGAAGCATTGTGATGACAGGGGTCATGGAGCATTGTGATGACATGTGTCATGGAGCATTGTGCTGACAAGCGCATGGAGCTTTGTGATGACTAGGGTCATGGAGCATTGTGCTGAGAAAGGCATAGAGCATTGTGATGACAAGGGTCAAAGAGCATTGTGATGAAAAGTTCATGGATCATTGTGGTTAAAAAGGTCACAAAGACTGTTGACGACGAGGGCATGGACCATTGTTGTGACAAAGGTCATGAAGCATTGTGATGACTGGAGTCACGGAGCATTGTGATGACAGGGGTCATTCAGCATTGTGATAACAAGGGCATGGAGCATTGTGATGTGAAGGGCATGGAGCATTGGTCTAATAAGTTTCATGGATTATCACTATGACATTTGGAATGGTGCATTCTGATGACAAGGGCATGGAGCATTGTGATGACCTGGTCGTGCAGTACTGTGAAGACAGGTGTCAGGGCGCATTGTGCTGACATATGTAATGGACCATTGGGATGACAATGGCATGGAGCATTGTGATGCCAAGTGTCATGGAGGATTCTGATGACAAATAATGGAGCATTGTGATGACAATGGCTTGGAGCATTGTGATGACAAGGGTCAGGGAGCATTGTGCTGACAAATGCATGGAGAATTGTGATGACAAGGGTCATGGAGCATTCTGATGAAAAGATTGTGGAGTATTTTGATGACAATGGCATGGAGCATTGTGATGAAAACGGCATGGGGCATTGTGATGAAAAAGGCATAGAGCCTTTTCGTGACAGGGTTCAAGGAGCATTCTGACGACAAGTGTCAGGGAGCATTGTGATGACAAGTGTATTGAGAATTGTGATGACAAAGGTCATGGAGCATTGTGAGGAAAACGGCATGGAGTATTGTGATGACAGGCATCATGGAGCGTTGTGATGACAAGTGTTATGGAACATTGTGATCACAAGGGTTTGGAGCATTGTGATGACAGTGATCATGGATCATTTTTATTTCAAGGAGCAGGGAGCATTGTGATGACAAGGGCATGAAACAATGTGATCCCAAAGTTCATGGAGGACTGTGATGACAATGGAAATGGAGTATTGTGATGACAAGCACATAGAGCATTGTAATGACAAGGTCATGTAGCATTTTGCAGACAAAGGCATGCAGCATTGTGATGACATGTGTCATGGAGCACTGTGATGACAAGCGTCACGGAACATTGTGAATACATGGGTCATGGCACATTGGGATGACAAGGGCATGGTTCATTGTGATGACAAGGGTCATGGAGCACTGGGCTGAAAATGTTCATGGAGTGTTGTGATGACAGGCTCATGGAGCATAGTGATGACTAGGGCATGGAGCATTGTGATGACAAGTGTCCCGGATCATTGTGTTGTCAGGTGTCATGGAGTGTTGTGATGACAGTGGTCATGGAAAATTGAGATGATATTGGCCATGGAGCATTGTGAAGTATAGGCCGTGGAGCATTGGGCTGGAAATATTCATGGATTACTGTGATGACAGGGTTCATGGAGCATTGTGATGACAAGGAAATGGAGCATGGTGATGACAGGGTCCTGGAGCATTGTGATGAGAAGACCATGGATACTTATGATGACAAGTCTCATGGAGCATTCTGATGAAAAGGAGCATGGAGCATTGTGATTACTGGGGTCTTAGAGCATTGTGATGACTAGGGCATGGAACACTGTGATACATGGGTCATGGGTAATGGAGCTTTGTGATGACATGTCATGGAGCATTGTGATTACCAGGGCATGGGGCATTGTGATGACAGGGGAATGGAGCATTGGTCTGACAAGATTCATAGATTATTGTGATGAAAATTGACATGGTTCATTGTGATGACAAGGGCATGGATCATTGTGAAGAGAAGGTCATGGAGTATTGTGAAGACAGGTGTCAGGGAGCATTGTGATGACATATGTCATGGTCCATTGCGATGACAATGGCTGGGAGTATTGTGATGCCAAATGTAATGGAGGATTGTGATGAAAAATATAATGGAGCATTGTGATGACTAGGTCTTGGAGCATTATGATGCCAATGGCCATTGAGAATTTTGATGACAAGGTGGTGCAGCATTGTGATGAAAATGTCCTGGAGCATTGTGATAAGAAAAGCATGTAGCCTTGTGATGACAAGTTTCCTGGAGCATACTGATGAAAAGGGGCATGGAGCACTCTGATTAGAGGAGTTTTC
Source organism: Mesoplodon mirus (assembly GCF_964341445.2). Classification (NCBI taxonomy): domain Eukaryota; kingdom Metazoa; phylum Chordata; class Mammalia; order Artiodactyla; family Ziphiidae; genus Mesoplodon; species Mesoplodon mirus. Next base: position 872,228 of record NW_028295682.1, on the reverse strand, counting down.
GCACATTGTGATGACAAGGGCATGGAGCATTGTGAGGAGAAGGCCAAGGAGCATTCTGATGACATGGGTCATTGAGCTTCGTGATGACAAGGGCATGGAGCACTGTGATTACAGGGGTCTTGGAGCTCTGTGATGAAAAGGGCATGGATCTTTGTGATGAAAAATGCATGGAGCCTTGTCATGACAGGATTCAAGGAGCATGCAGACAACAAGTGTCAGGGAACATTTTGATGACAAGTGTATTGAGCATTGTGATGAAAAAAGTCTTGGAGCATTGTGATGAGGAGACCATGGATAACTGTGATGACGAGCGTCATGGGGCATTTTGATGACAAGTGTTATGCAATATGGTGATCACAAGGGTTTGGAGCATTGTTATGACAAAGGTCATTGATCATTTTGATTTAATTGTGATGACAATAGCATGAAGCATTATGATGATGGGCATGGTGCATTGTGATGACAGGGTTCATGGAGCACTGAGATGAAAAGGGGCATGTAGCATTGTGTTTACACGGGTCTTGGTGAATTGTGATGACATGGGCATGGAGCATTGTGATGAGAAAGCCATATAACATTCTAATGACATGCGTCATGGATCTTTGTGATGACAAATGCATGGAGCATTGTGATTACAGGGGTCTTCAGCATTGTGATGACAAGTGTCATGGAACCTTGTGATGATTAGGCTGTGGAACATTGTGATGGCAGGGGTCATGGTGCATTGCTATGACAGAGGTAATGGAGCATTGTGATGAGAAGGGCATGGAACACTGGTCTGAAATATTTCATGGATTATTGTGATGAGAGTGGGCATGGAGCATTGTGATGACAAGGGTACGGAACATTATGATACATGTGTCATGCAGGATTGTAATGACAAGCGCAAGGAGCATTGTGTTGAGAAATGCATCGAGCAATGTGATGACAAGTGTCATGGAGCTTTGTGATGACAAGGGCATTGAGCAATGTTATGAGAGGGTTCATGGAGCATTGTGATGACAATGACATGGAGCATTGTGATGCCAAGGGTAATGGAGCTTTGTGATGACAAGTCATGGAGCATTTTGATGACAAGGGCATGGTGCATTGTGATGAGAAGGGCAGGGAGCATTTTGATGGCTGGGTCATGCAGCAATTTGATGAAAAGTGTAATGGAAGATTTTGATGGCATTGGTCATAGAACATTGTGATGTCAGGGGTCTTGGAGCTTTGGGATGAAAAGGGTCATGGAGCATTTTGATGACAGGTGTATGGAACATTGTGATGTCAGGGGTCAAGGAACATTGTGTTGATAAGGCGATGAAGCAGTGTGATGACAGTGTCATGGATCATTTTGATTACATGGTTGAGGGAGTATTGTGATGACTAGTGATGTAACACTGTGATATCTCTGGTAAGAGAGCATTTTGATGAGAAGTGCATGGAGCGTTGTGATTACAATGTTTATGGATCATTGCAATGACAAGGTTGTGGACCGTTGTGATGAAATGCGTGTGGCACATTGTGATGACAATGGTCATGGAGCATTGTTCTGACAAAGAAATGGAGCATTGTGATGACAAGTGTCACAGAGAATTGTGATGAAAAGTTCATGGAGCATTGTGGTTACAAAGGTCACAGAGCCTTCTGATCACGCGGGCATGGACCATTGTGATGCCAAACGTTATGAAGCTTTGTGATGAATGGAGTCAAGGAGCATTGTGATGACAGGGGTCATGGAGCATTGTGAGGACAAGGGCATGGAGCATTGTGATGACCGGGGCATGGTCAATTGGTCTGACAAGTTTCATGGATTATTGTGATGACAGTGGACATGTTGCATTGTGATGACAAGGGCATGGAGCATTGTGATGACAAGGGCAAGGAGTATTGTGAAGACAGGTGTCAGGGAGCATTGTGATGACATATGTCATGTTCCATTGTGATGACAATGGCATGGAGAATTGTGATGCCAAAAGTAATGGAGGATTCTGGTGACAAATATAATGGAGCATTGTGACGACTTGGGCTTGGAGCATTATGATGACAAGGGCCATTGACAATTTTCATGACAAGGTCGTGAAGCAATGTGATGACAAGTTCCTGGAACATTGTGATGACAAAACCATGGAGCCTTGTGATGACAAGTCTCATTGAGCATACTGATGAAAAGGGGCATGGAGCATTGTGATTACAGGGGTCTTGGAACATTGTGATGACAAGGGCATGGAGCATTGTGAGGAGAAGACCAAGGAGCATTCTGATGGCATGCGTCATTGAGATTTGTGATGACAAGGGCATGGAGCATTGTGATTACATGGGTCTTGGAGCATTGTGATGAAAACGGCATGGATCATTGTGATGAAAAAGGCATGGAGCCTTGTCATGACAGAGTTCAAGGAGCATACAGACAACAAGTGTCAGGGAGAATTTTGATGACAAGTGTATTGAGCATGGTGATGACAAAGGTCATGGAGCATTGTGATGAGAAGATCATGGATAATTGTAATGACGAGCATCATGGGGCATTGTGATGACAAGTGTTTTTGAATATTGTGATCACAAGGTTTTGGAGCATTGTTATGACAGAGGTCATGGAGCATTTTGATTTCATTGTGATGACAATAGCATGAAGCATTATGATGATGGGCATGGTGCATTGTGATGACAGTGTTCATGTGTCATTGAGATGAAAAGGGGCATAGAACATTGCAATAACAGGGTTCTTGGAGCATTGTGATGAGGAGGGACATGGAACCTTGTGAAGTCAAGGCCATGGAACATCGTGACGGCAGGGGTTATGGAGCATTGTTATGACAATGGTAATGGAGCATTGTGATGGCAAGGGCATGGAGCATTGTGATGAGAAGGCCATGGAACATTCTGATGACATGTGTCATGGTGCTTTGTGATGACAATGGCATGGAGCAATGTGATGAGACCGTTCATGGAGCATTGTGATGACAATGACATGGAGCATTGTGATGCCAAGAGTCATGGATCTGTGTGATGACAAAGGTCATGGAGCATTTTGATGGCAAGTGCATTGTGCATTGTGATGAGAAGGGCAGGGAGCATTTTGATGACAGGGTCATGGAACAATTTGATGAAATGGGTCATGGAACATTTTGATGACAGGTGTTATGGAACATTGTGATGTCAGGGGTCATGGAGCATTTTGATGAAAAGGATCATGGAGCAGTTTGATGACAAGTGTTATGGAACATTTTGATGTCAGGGGTCATCGAACATTGTGATGATAAGTGCATGTATCATTGTGATGACAGGTGTCATGAAACATTGTGATGACAGGGGTGAGTGAGTATTGTGACAAATCGTGATGTAGAATTGTGATATCAGTGGTGAGAGACCATTTTGATGAGAAGTGCATGGAGCATTGTGATGACAATTTTATGGAGCACTGTGATGAAAAGTTTGTGGAGCACTGTGATGACAAGTGCATGGTGTATTGTGATGACATGTGTCATGGAGCATTGTGCTGAGAGAGGCATACAGCATTTTCATGGCAAGGGTCAAAGAGCATTGTAATGAAAATTTCATGGAGCACTCTGGTTAAAAAGGTCACAGAGACTGTTGATGACGAGGACATGGAAAATTGTGACGACAAAGTTCATGAAACATTGTGATGACTGGAGTCACGGAGCATTGTGATGACAGGGGTCATGGAACATTGTGACAACAAGGGCATGGAGCATTGTGATCACAAGGGCATGGAACACTGTGATACATGGGTCATGGAGGATTGTAATGACAAGGGCATGGGGCATTGTGATGAGAAGGGCATCGAGCATTGTGATTACATTTGTCATGGAGGTTTGTGATGACAAGGGCATGAAGCAATGTGATGAGAGGGTTCAGGGAAAATTGTGATGAGAATGACATGGAGCATTGTGATGCCAGGAGTCATGGAGCTTTGTGATGACAAAGGTCATGGAGCAATTTCATGACAAGTGCATGGTGCATTGTGATGAGAAGGGCAGGGACTATTTTGATGCCAGTGTCATGCAGCAATTTGATGAAAAGTGTATTGGAACATTTTGATGACAGGGGTTATAGAACATTGTGATGTCAGGGGTCATGGAACATTGTGATGATAAGGGGATGTAGCATGGTGATGACATGGGTCATGGGACATTGTGATTACAGGGGTGACTGAGTATTGTGACGACTAGTGATGAAACACTGTGATATCTCTGGTGAGAGAGCATTTTGATGAGAAGTGTATGGAGCATTGTGATTACATGGTTTATGGAGCATTGCAATGACAAGTATCTGGACCGTTGTGATGAAAAGCGAATGGCACATTGTGATGACAAGGGTCATGGAACATTTTTCAGACAACCGCATGGAGCATTGTGATGACAATGGTCACGGAGAATTGTGATGAAAACGGCATGGGGCATTGTGATGAAAATGGCATGGAGCCTATTCGTGACAGGGTTCAAGGAGCATTCTGATGACAAGTGTCAGGGAGCATTGTGATGACAAGTGTACTGAGCATTGTGATGACAATGGTCATGGAGCATTGTGATGAAAAGGGCATGGAAATTTGTGATGACAGTCATCATGGAGCATTGTGATGACAAGTGTTATGGAACATTGGGATCACAAGGGTTTGGAGCATTGTGAAGACAGAGGTCATGGATCATTTTGAGTTCAAGGAGCATTGAGCATTGTGATGACAAGGGCATGAAGCAATGTGATCCCAATGTTCATGGAGGATTGTGATGACAATGGAAATGGAGTATTTTGATGACAAGCACATAGAGCATTGTAATGACAAGGTTATGTAGCATTTTGCTGACAAAGTCACGGAGCATTGTGAATACAGGTGTCATGGAGCAGTGGTATGACAAGTGCATGGATCATTGTGATGACAAGGGTCATGGAGCAGTGGGCTGAAAATGTTCATGGAGTATTGTGATGACAGGGGTCATGGAGCATTGTGATGACAGATGTCAAGGAGAATTTTGATTTCATTGTGCTGACAATAGCCGGAAGCATTATGATGATGGGCATGATGCATTGTGATGACAGGGTTCATGGAGCATGGAGATGAAAAGGGGCATGGAGCATTGTGATTACAGGGGTCTTGGAGCACTGTGATGACAAGGGTATGGAGCATTTAATGCGAAGGCCATAAACATTCTGATGACATGTGTCATGGTGCTTTGTGATGACAAGGGCATGGAGCATTGTGATTACAGGGGTCTTGGAGCATTGTGATGACAAGTGTCATGGAGCCTTGTGATGACAAGGCCATGGAACATCGTGATGGATGGGGTCATGGAGCACTGTTATGACAGGGGTAATGGAGCATTTTGATGAGAAGGGCATGGAGCATTGTGATTACAAGTTTTATGGAGCATTGCAATGAGAAACTTGTGGACCCTTGTGATGAAAAGTGCGTGGCACATTGTGATGAAAAGGGTCATGGAGCATTTTTCTGACAAAGGCATAGAGCATTGTGATGACAAGTGTCATGGAGCATTGTGATGAAATGTTCATGGAGCATTGTGGTTACAAAGGTCACAGAGCCTTGTGATGATGCGGGCATGGAGCATTGTGATGATAAACGTTATGAAGCATTGTGATGACTGGAGTCACGGAGCATTGTGATGACAGGGGTCATGGAGCATTGTGATGACAAGGGCATGGAGCATTTTGATGACAGGGGCATGGAGCATTCGTCTGACAACTTTCATAGATTATTGTGACGACAGTGGACATGGTGCATTGTGATGACAAGGGCATGGATCATTGTGATGAGAAGGTCATGGAGTATTGTGAAGACAGGTGTCAGGGAGCATTGTGATGACATATGTCATGGTCCAATGCGATGACAATAGGAGGGAGCCTTGTGATGCCAAATGTAATGGAGGATTGTGATGACAAATATAATGGAGCACTGTGATGACTAGGCTTGGAGAATTATGATGACAAGGGCCATTGAGAATTTTCAGGACAAGTCGTGAAGCATTGTGATGACAATGTCCTAGAGCATTGTGATGAGAAAACCATGGAGCCTTGTGATGACATATCTCATGGAGCATACTGATCAAAATTGACAAGGACCATTGTGATTACAGGCGTCTTGGAACATTGTGATGACATGGGCATGGAGCACTGTGAGGAGAAGGCCAGGAGCATTCTGAAGACATGCGTCATTGAGCTTTGTGATGACAAGGACATGGAGCATTGTGATTACATGGGTCTTGGAGCTTTGTGATGAAAAGGGCATGGATAATTGTGATGAAAAAGTCATGGAGCCTTGTCATGACAGGGTTCAAGGAGCATACAGACAACAAGTGTCAGGGAGCATTTTTATGACAAGTGTATTGAGCATTGTGATGACAAGGGTCATGGAGCATTGTGATGAGACGACCATGGATAACTGTGATGACGAGCGTCATGGATCATTGTGATGACAAGTGTTTGGGAATATTGAGATCACAAGCGTTTGGAGCATTGTTATGACAGAGGTCATGGAGCATTTTGATTTCATTGTGATGACAATAGCATGAAGCATTATGATGATGGGCATGGTGCATTGAGATGACATGGTTCATGAATCATTGAGATGAAAAGGGGCATGGAGCATTGTGGTTACAGGGTTCTTGGAGCATTGTGATGAGAAGGTCATGGAGCATCGGGCTGAAAATATTCATGGATTATTGTGATGATAGGGGTCATGGAGCATTGTGATGACAAGGGAATGGAGCATGGTGATGACAAGGTCCTGGAGCATTGTGATGAGATGACCATGGAGACTGGTGATGACAAGTCTCATGGAGCATTCTGATGAAAAGGGGCATGGAGCATTGTGATTACAGGGGTCTTGGAGCATTGTGATGACAAGGGCATGGAGCATTGTTAGGAGAAGGCCATGGAACATTCTGATGACATGCGTCATGGAGCTTTGTGATGACAAGGGCATGGAGCATTGTGATTACAGGGGTCTTTGAGCCTTGTGATGACATATATCATGGTCCATTGCGATGACAATGGCATGGAGCATTGGTCTAAAAAGTTTCATGGATTATTGTGATGACATTTGGAATGGCGCATTGTGATGACAAGGGCATGTAGCATTGTGATGACCAGCTAATGAAGTATTGTGAAGAGAGGTGTCAGGGAGCATTGTGATGACATGGGTCGCGGAGCATTGTGATGAAATGTTCATGGAGCATTGTGGATACAAAGGTAACAGAGCCTTGTGATGACGCAGGCATGGACCATTTTGATGACAAATATTATGAAGAACTGTGATGACTGGAGTCCCAGAGCATTGTGATGACAGAGGTCATGGAGCATTGTGATGACAAGGTCCTGGAGCATTGTGAAGAGATGACCATGGAGACTTGTGATGACAACTCTCATGGAGCATTCTGATGAAAAGGGACATGGAGCATTGTGATTACAGGGGTCTTGGAGCACTGTGATGACAAGGGCATGGAGCATTGTGAGGAGAAGGCCATGGAGCATTCTGATGACATGCGTCATGGAGCATTGTGCTGAGAAAAGCATAGAGCATTGTGATGACAGGGATTAAAGAGCATTGTGAAGAAAAGTTCATGGAGCATTGTGGTTAAAAAGGTCACAGAGACTGTTGATGATGAGGGCATGGACAATTGTGATGACAAAGGTCATGAAGAATTGTGATGACTGGAGTCACGGAGCATTGTGATGACAGGGGTCATGGAACATTGTGATAACAAGGGCATGGAGCATTGTGATGACAAGGGCATGGAGCATTGTGATGACCAGGTGATGCCGTATTGTGAAGACAGGTGTCAGGGAGCATTGTGATGACATATATAATGGTCCATTGTGATGACAATGGCATGGAGCATTGTGATGCCTAGTGTCATCGAGGATTCTGATGACAAAGGTAATGGAGCATTGTGATGACAATGGCTTGGAGCATTGTGATGACAAGGGTCAGGGAGCATTGTGCTGACAAGTGCATGGAGAATTGTGATGACCAGGGTCATGGAGCATTCTGGTGACAAGCTTGTGGAGTATTTTGATGACAATGGCATGGAGCATTTTGATGACAATGGATTGGAGCATTGTGATGACAAGGGTCAGGGAGCATTTTGCAGACAAATGCATGGAGAATTGTGATGACCAGGGTCATGGAGCATTCTTGTGACAAGCTTGTGGAGTATTTTGATGATAATGGCATGGAGCATTTTGATGAAAACAGCATGGGGCATTGTGATGAAAAAGGCATGGAGCCTTTTCGTGACAGGGTTCAAGGAGCATTCTGACAACAAATGTCAGGGAGCATTGTGATGACAATGTATTGAGAATTGTGATGACAAAGGTCATGGAACATTGTGATGAAAAGGGCATGGAGTATTGTGATGACAGGCATCATGGAGCGTTGTGATGACAAGTGCTATGGAACATTGTGATCACAAGGGTTTGGAGCATTGTGATGACAGTGGTCATGGATCATTTTAATTTCAAGGAGCATGGAAAGTTGTGATGACAAAGGCATGAAGCAATGTGATCCCAAGGTTCATGGAGGATTGTGATGACAATGGTAATGGAGTATTGTGATGACAAGCGCATAGAGCATTGTAATGACAAGGTCATGTAGCATTCTGCTGACAAATTCATGGAGCATTGTGATCCAGGTGTCATGGAGCACTGTGATGACAAGCGTCACGGAGCATTGTGAATAAAGGGGTCATGGAGCATTGGGATGACAAGGGCATGGATCATTGTGATGACAAGGGTCATGGAGCATTGGGCTGAAAATATTCATGGAGTATTGTGATGACAGGGTTCATGGAGCATTGTGATGACTAGGGTATGGAGCATTGTAATGACAAGAGTCCCGGATCATTCTGTTGTCAGGTGTCATGGAGTGTTGTGATGACAGTGGTCATGGAGCATTGTGATGATATTTGTCATGGAGCATTGTGATGAGAAGGTCATGGAGTATTTGGCTGAAAATGTTCATGGAGTATTGTGATGACACTGGTCATGGAGCATTGTGATGACAAGTTAATGGAACATGGTGATGACAGGGGTCATGGACTATTTTGATTACAGGTGTGAGGGAGGATTGTGATGACTAGTGAGAGAACATGGTGATATCTCAGGTGAGAGAGCATTTGGATGAGAAGAGCATGGAGCATTGTGATTACAAGATTTATGGAGCATAGCGATGACAAGGTGGTGGATCATTGTGATGGAAAGCCCTTGACACATTTTCATGACAAGGGTCATGGAGCATTGTTCTGACAAATGCATGGAGCATTGTGATGACAAGGGTCACGGAGTGTTGTGATGAAAAGTTCATGGAGCATTGTTGTTACAAAGGTCACAGAGCCTTGTGATGACGCGGGCATGGACCGTTGTGATGAGAAATATTATGAAGCATTGTGATGACTGGAGTCACGGAGCATTGTGTTGACAGGGGTCATGGAGCATTGTGATGACAACGTCATGGAGCATTGTGATGAGAAAGTCATGGAGAATTGTGAAGACAGGTGTGAGGGAGCATTGTGATGACATATGTCATGTTCCATTTCTATGACAATGGCATGGTGCATTGTGATGCCACATGTAATGGAGGATTGTGATGACAAATATAATGGAGCATTGTGATGACTAGGGCTTGGAGCATTATGATGACAAGGGTCATTGAGAATTTTCATGACAATGTCGTGAAGCATTGTGATGACAAGGTCCTGGAGCACTGTGATGAAAAAACCATGGAGCCTTGTGATGACAGGTCTCATGGAGCATACTGATGAAAAGGGGCATTGAGCATTCTGATTACAGGGGTCTTGGAACATTGTGATAGCAAGGGCATGGAGCATTGTGATGACAAGGGCATGGAACATTGGTCTAATAAGTTTCATGGATTATTGTGATGAGAGTTGGAATGGCGCATTGTGATGACAGTGGTCATGGAGCATTGGGTTGAAAATATTCATAGAGTATTGTGATGACAGGGGTCATGGAGCATTGCGATGACTAGGGAATGGAGCATGGTGATGACAACGTCCTGGAGCTTTGTGATGAGATGACGATGGAGACTTGTGATGAATAGTCTCATGGAGCATTCTGATGAAAAGGGGCATGGAGCATTGTGATTACAGGGGTCTTGGAGCATTGTGATGACAAGGGCATGGAGCATTGTGAGGAGAAGGCCATGGAACATTCTGATGGCATTCGTCATGGAGCTTTGTGATGACAAGTGCATGGAGCATTGTGATTAGAGGGGTCTTGGAGCATTGTGATGACAAGGGTCATGGAGCCTTGTGATGACAAGGCCGTGGAACATTTTGATGGCAGGGGTCATGGAGCATTGTTATGACAGAGGTAATGCAGCATTGTGATGAGAAGGGCATTGAGCATTTGTCTGAAATGTTTCATGGATTATTGTGATGAGAGTGGGCATGGAGCATTGTGATGACATGGGCACGGTACACTGTGATACATGGGTCATGGAGGATTGTAATGACAAGGGCATGGAGCATTGTGATGAGAAGGGCATCGAGCATTGTGATGACAAGTGTCATGGAGCTTTTGATGACAAGGGCATGGAGCAATGTGATGAGATGGTTCATGGATCATTTTGATGAGAATGACATGGAGCATTGTGATGCCAAGGGCCATGGAGCTTTGTGATGACAAAGTCATGGAGCATTTTGATGACATGTGTGTGGTGCATTGTGATGAGAATGGCAGGGTGCATTTTGATGACAGGGTCATGCAGCAATTTGATGAAAAATGTAATGGAACAGTTTGATGACATGCGTTATAGAACACTGTGTTGCCAGGGATCATGGAGCTTTGGGATGAAAAGGGTCATGGAGAATTTTGATGACAGGTGTTATGGAACATTGTGATGTCAGGGGTCAAGGAAAAGTGTGCTGATAAGGGGATGCAGCATTGTGATGACAGCGGTCATGGAACATTGTGATAACAGGGTTGAGCGAGGATTGTGATGACTAGTGATGGATCATTTTGATATCACATGTGAGAGAGCATTTGGATGAGAAGTGCATGGAGCATTGTGATTACAAAGTTTATGGAGCATAGCGATGACAAGGTTGTGGATCATTGTGATGAAAAGCGCGTGGCACATTGTGATGACAAGGGTCATGGAGCATTGTTCTGACAAAGGCATGGAGCACTGGGATGACAAGGGTCACAGACATTGTGATAAAAAGTTCATGGAGCATTGTGGGTACAAAGGACACAGAGCCTTGTGATGACGCGGGCATGGACCATTTTGATGGCAAACGTTATGAAGCATTGTGATGACTGGAGTCACGGAGCATTGTGATGACATGGGTCATGGAGCATTGTGATGACATGTGTCATGGAGCATTGTGCGGAGAAAAGCATAGAGCATTGTGATGACAAGGGTCAATGAGCATTGTGAAGGAAAGTTCATGGAGCATTGTGTTTAAAAAGGTCACAGAGACTGTTGATGACGAGGGCATGGACCATTGTGAGGACAAAGGTCATGAAGCATTGTCATGACTGGAGTCATGGAGCATTGTAATGACAGGGATCATGGAGCATTGTGATGACAATGGCATGGAGCTTTGTGATGAGAAGGGCATGGAACATTGGTCTAATAAGTTTCATGGATTATTGCGATGACATTTGGAATGGCAAATTGTGATGACAAGGGCATGGAGCATTGTGTGGACCAGGTCATGCATTATTGTGAAGACAGGTGTCAGGGAGCTTTGTGATGATATATGTAAAAGCCCATTTTGATGACAATGGCATGGAGCATTTTGATGCCAATTGTCATGGAGGATTCTGATGACAAAGGTAATGGAGCATTGTGATGACAATGGCTTGGAGCATTGTGATGACAAGGGTCAGGGAGCATTGTGCTGACAAGTGCATGGAGCATTGTGATGACAAGGGTCATGGAGCATTCTGATGACAAGCTTGTGGAGTATTTTGATGACAATGGCATGGAGCATTGTGATGAAAACGGCATGGGTCATTGTGATGAAAAAGGCATGGAGCCTTTTCGTGACAGTGTTCAAGGAGCATTCTGATGACAAGTGTCAGGGAGCATTGTGATGACATGTATATTGAGAATTGTGATGACAAAGCTCATGGAGCATTGTGATGAAAACGGCATGGAATATTGTGATGACAGGCATCATGAAGCGTTGTGATGACAAGTGTTATGGAACATTGTGATCACAAGGGTTTGGAGCACTGTGATGACAGAGGTCATGGATCATTTTGATTTCAAGGAGCATGGAGCATTGTGATGGCAAGGACATGAAGCAATGTGATCCCAAGGTTCATGGAGGATTGTGATGACAATGGAAAAGGAGTATTGTGATGACAAGCGCACAGATCATTGTAATGACATGGTCATGTAGCATTTTGCTGAAAAAGGCAGGGAGCAATGTGATGACATGTGTCATGGAGCACTATGATGACAAGCGTCACGGAGCATTGTGAATACAGGGGTCATGGAGCATTGGGATGACAAGGGCATGGATCATTTTGATGAAAAGGGTCATGGAGCACTGGGCTGAAAATGTTCATGGAGTGTTGTGATGTCAGTGGTCATGGAGCATTGTGATGAGTAGGGCATGGAGCATTGTGATGAGAAGGCCATGGAGGATTCTGATGACATGCGTCTTGGAGATTTGTGATGACAAGGGCATAGAGCATTGTGATTACATGGATCTTGGAGCATTGTGATGAAATGGGCATGGATCATTGTGATGAAAATGGCATGAAGCCTTGTCATGACAGGATTCAAGGAGCATACTGACGTCAAGTGTCAGGGAGCATAGTGGTGACAATTGTATTGAGCACTGTGATGACAAAAGTCATGGAGCATTGTGATGAGAAGACCATGGATAACTGTGATGATGTGCGTCATGGGGTGTTGTGATGATAAGTGTTATGGAACATTGTGATCACAAGGGTTTAGTGCATTATGATGACAAAGGTCATGGAGAATATTGATTTCATTGTGATGACAATAGCCTGAAGCATTATCATGATGGGCATGGTGCATTGTGATGACAGGGTTCATGGAGCATTGAGATGAAAAGGGGCATGGAGCATTGTGATTACAAGGGTCTTGGAGCATTGTAATGACAAGGGCATGGAGCATTGTGATGAGAAGGCCATGGAACATTCTGATGACATGCGTCATGGAGCTTTGTGATGACAAGGGCACGGAGCATGGTGATTTCAGGGGTCTTGAGCATTGTGATGACAAATGTCATGGAACCTTGTGGTGACTAGGCCGTGGAAAATTTTGATGGCAGGGGTGATGGAGCATTGTTATGACAGGTGTAATGGAGCATTTTGATGAGAAGGGCATGGAACATTGGTCTGAAATGTTTCATGGATTATTGTGATGAGAAGGGCATTGAGCATTGTGATGACAATGACATGGAGCATTGTGATGCCAAGGGTCATTGAGCTTTGTGATGACAACTCATGGAGCATTTTGATGATAAGGGTGTGATGCATTGTGATGAGAAAGGTAGGGAGCATTTTGATGACCGAGTCATGCAGCAATTTGATAAAAAGTGTCATGGAACATTTTGATGGCAGGGGTTATAGAACATTGTGATGTCATGGGTCTTGGAGCTTTGGGATGAAAAGTATCATGGAGCATTTTGATGACAGGGGTTATGGAACACTGTGATGTCAGGGGTCATGCAACATTGTGATGATAATGGGATGTACCAGTGTGATGACAGGGTCATGGAACATTGTGATTACAGGGGTGAGGGAGTATTGTGATGACTAGTGATGGAACATTGTGATATCTCTGGTGATAGAGCATTTTGATGAGAAGTGCATGGAACATTGTGATTACAAGTTTTATGGAGCATTGCAATGACAAAGTTGTGGAACGTTGTGATGAAATGCGTGTGGCACATTTTGATGACAATGTTCATGGAGCATTGTTTTGACAAAGACATGGAGCACTGTGATGACAAGGGTCACAGATAATTGTGATGAAAAGTTCATGGAGCATTGTGGTTACAAATGTCACAGAGCCTTGTGATGACGTGGGCATGGACCTTTGTGATGACAAACGTTATGAAGCATTGAGATGACTGGCGTCACGGAGCATTGTGATGACAGGTGTCATGGAACATTGTGATGACAAGGGCATGGAGCCTTGTGCTGACAGCGGCAAGGAACATTGGTCTGACAAGTTTCATAGTTTATTGTGATGACAGTGGGCATGGTGCATTGTGATGACAAGGGCATGGAGCATTGTGATGAGAAGGTCATGGAGTATTGTGAAGACTGGTGTCAGGGAGCATTGTGATGACATATGTCATGGTCCATTGCGATGACAATGGCATGGATCATTTTGATGCCAAATGTAATGGAGGATTGTGATGACAAATATAATGGAGCATTGCTATGGTTAGGACTTGGAGCATTATGATGACAAGGGCCACTGAAAATTTTCATGACATGGTCGTCAAGCATTGTGATGACAAGGTCCTGGAACATTGTGATGACAAAACCATTGAGCCTTGTGATGACAAGTCTCATAGAGCATACTGATGTAAAGGGGCATGGAACATTTTGATTACAGGGGTCTTGAAACATTGTGATGACAAGGGCATTGAGCATTGTGAGGAGAGACCAAGGAGCATTCTGATGGCATGCGTCATTGAGCTTTGTGATGACAAGGGCATGGAGCATTGTTATTATATGCGTCTTGGAGCATTGTGATGAAAATTGCATGGATCATTGTGATGAAAAAAGCATGGAGATTTGTCATGAAAGGGTTCAAGGAGCATACAGACAAGAAGTGTCAGGGAGCATTTTGATGACAAGTGTATTGAGCATTGTGATGACAAGGGCATGGAGCATTGTGATGAGAAGACCATGGAACATTCTGATGACATGCGTCATGGAGCATTATGATGACAAGGGAATGGAGCATTGTGATTTCAGGGTTCTTGAGCATTGTGATGACCAGTGTCATGGAACCTTGTGATGACTAGGCCGAGGAACATTGTGATGGCAAGGGTCATGGTGCACTTTTATGACAGGTGTAATGGAGCATTTTGATGAGAAGTGCATGGAACATTGGTCTGAAATGTTTCATGGATTATTGTGATGAGAGTGGGCATGAAGCATTGTGATGACAAGGGCACGGAACACTGTGATACATGGGTCATGCAGGATTGTAATGACAAGGTCATGGAGCATTGTGATGAGAAGGGCATCGAGCATTGTGATGACAAGTCTCATGGAGTATACTGATGAAAAGGGGAATGGAGCATTGTGATTACCGGGGTCTTGGAACATTGTGATGACAAGGGCATTGAGCATTGTGAGGAGAAGTCCAAAGAGCATTCTGATGGCATGCGTCATTGAGCTTTGTGATGACAAGTGCATGGAGTATTGTGATTACTTGGGTCTTGGAGCATTGTGATGAAAATGGCATGGATCATTGTGAAGAAAAAGGCATGGAGCCTTGTCATGACAGGGTTCAAGTAGCATACAGATAAGAAGGGTCAAGGAGCATTTTGATGACATGTGTACTGAGCATTGTGTTGAAAAAGGTCATGGAGCTTTGTGATGAGAAGACCATTGATAATTGTGATGATGAGCATCATGGGGCATTGTGATGACAAGTGTTATGGAATATTGTGATCACAAGCGTTTGGAGTATTGTTATGACAGAGGTCATGGAACATTTTGATTTCATTGTGATGACAATAGCATGAAGCATTATGATGATGGGCATGGTGAATTGTGATGACTGCGTTCATGGATCATTGAGATGAAAAGGGGCATAGATCATTGTGATTAAATGGTTCTTGGAGCATTGTGATGAGAAGGGTCATGGAGCTATTTGATGACAAGGCCATGGAACATCTTGATGGCAGGGGTCATGGAGCATTGTTATGACTGTGGTAATGGAGCATTGTGATGTCAAGGGCATGGAGCATTGTGATGAGAAGGCCATGGAGCATTCTGATGACATGTGCCATGGAGCTTTGTGAAGACAAGGGCATAGAGCAATGTGATGCCAAGGGTCATGGATCTTTTTGATGAGAATGGTCATGGAGCATTTTGATGGCAAGTGCATTGTGCAGTGTGATGAGAAGGGCACGGAGCATTCTGATGACAGGGTCATGGAGCGATTTGATGAAAAATGTCATGGAAAATTTTGATGACAGGTGTTATGGAACATTGTGATGTCAGGGGTCATCGAACATTGTGATGATAAGTGCATGTAGCATTGTGTTGACAGGAGTCATGGAACATTGTGATGACAGGTTTGAGGGAGTACTGTGACAAATAGTGATGTAGCATTGTGATATCAGTGGTGAGAGAGCATTTTGATGAGAAGTGCATGGAGCATTCTGATGACATATTTTAAGGAGCATTGTAATGACAAGCACATGGTTCACTGTGATGACATGTGTCATGTAGCATTTTGCTGACAAAGGCATGCAGCATTGTGATGACATGTGTCATGGAACACTGTGATGACAAGAGTCACGGAGCATTGTGAATACAGGGGTCATGGAGCATTGGGATGACAAGGCCATGGATCATTGTGATGACAATGGTCATGGAGCACTGGGCTGAAAATTTTCATGGAGTGTTGTGATGACAGGGGTCATGGAGCATCGTGATGACTAGGGAATGGAGCATTGTGATGAGAAGAGTAAAGGATCATTGTGTTTTCAGGTGTCATGGCTTGTTGTGATGACACTGGTCATGGAGCATTGTGATGATATTGGCCATGGAGCATTGTGATGAATACGTCGTGGAGCATTGGGCTGAAAATATTCATGGATTATTGTGATGACAGTGGTCATGGAGCATTGTGATGACAAGGGAATGGAGCATGGTGATGACAAGGTCCTGGAACATTGTTATGTGAAGACCATGGAGACTTGTGATGATAAGTCTCATGGAGCATTCTGATGAAAAGGGGCATGTAGCATTGTGATTACAGGGGTCTTGGAGCATTGTGATGACTAGGGCATGGAGCATTGTGATGAGAAGGCCATGGAGCATTCTGATGACATGCGTCATGGAGTTTCTTGATGACACGGGCATGGAGCATTGTGATTACAGGGGTCTTGGCACATTGTGATGACAAGGGCATGGAGCATTGTGAGGAGAAGGCCAAGGAGCATTCTGATGGCATGCGTCATTGAGCTTTGTGATGACAAGGGCATGGAGCACTCTGATTACAGGGGTCTTGGAGCCTTGTGATGAAAAGGGTATGGATAATTGTGATGAAAAATGCATGGAGCCTTGTCTTGACAGGATTCAAGGAGCATGCAGACAACAAGTGTCAGGGAACATTTTGATGACAAGTGTACTGAGCTCTGTGATGACAAAATTCATGGAGCATTGTGATGAGAAGTCCATGGATAACTGTGATGACGAGCGTCATGGGGCTTTGTGATGACAAGTGATATGGAATATTGTGATCACAAGGGTTTGGAGCATTGTTATGACAGGGGTCATGGATCATTTTGATTTCAAAATTTCATGGAGCATTTTGATGACAAGTGCATGAAGCAATGTGATCCCAAGATTCATGGAGGATTGTGATGACAATGGTAATAGAGTATTGTGATGACAAGCGCATAGAGCATTGTAATGACAAGGCCATGTAAAATTTTGGTGACAAAGGCATGGAGCATTGTGATGACAGGGGTCATGGAGCACTGTGATGACAAGCGTCACGGATCATTGTGAATACAGGGGTCATGGAGCATTGGGATGACAAGAGCATGGATCATTGTGATGGCAAGGTTCATGGAGCATTCATTACTCCATGAAAATGTTCATGGAGTAATGTGATGACAGGGGTCATGCAGCATTGTGATGAGAACACCATGGAGTCTTGTGATGACAAGTCTCATGGAGCATTCTGATGAAAAGGGTCATGTAGCATTGTGATTACAGGGGTATTGGAGCATTGTGATGACAAGGGCATGGATTATTCTGATGACAAATGCTTGCAGCCTTTTCATGACAGTGCTCAAGGAGCATACTGACGACAAGTGTCAGGGAGCATTGAGATGACAAGTGTACTGAGCATTGTGATGACAAAGATCATGGAGCATTGTGAAGAGAAGACCATGGATAACTGTGATGATGTGCGTCATGGGGTGTTGTGGTGATAAGTGTTATGGAACATTGTGATCACAAGGATTTGGAGCATTTTGATGACAGAGATCATGGAGAATATTGATTTCATCGTGATGACAATAGTCTGAAGCATTAAGATGATGGGCATGGTGCATTGTGATGACAGGGTTCATGGAGCATTGAGATGAAAAGGGGCATGGAGCATTGTGTTTACAGGGGTCTTGGAGCACTGTGATGACAAGGGCACGGAGCATTGTGATGTGAAGGCCATGGAACATTCTGATGACATGCAACATGGAGCTTTGTGATGACAAGGGCATGGATCAATTTGATTTAAGGGGCCTTCATCATTGTGATGAAAGCTGTCATTGAACCTTGTGATGACTAGGCCGTGGAACATTGTGATGGCAGGGGTCATGGTGCATTGTTATGACAGAGGTAATGGAGCATTGTGATGAGAAGGGCATGGAACATTTGTCGGAAATATTTCAGGGATTATTGTGATGAGAGTGGGCATGGAGCATTGTGATGACAAGGGTATGGAACACTATGATACATGGGTCATGCAGGATTGTAATGACAAGGGCATGGAGCACTGTGATGAGAAGTGCATCGAGCATTGTGATGACAAGTGTCATGGAGCTTTGTGATGACAAGGGCATTGAGCAATATGATGGGAGGGTTCATGGAGCATTGTGATGACAATGAAATGGAGTATTGTGATGCCAAGGGTCATGGAGCTTTGTGATGAAAAGTCATGGAGCATTTTGATGAAAAGGGCATGGTGCATTGTGATGAGAAGAGCAGGGAGCATTTTGATGACCGGGTCATGCAGCAATTTGATGAAAATTATAATGGAACATTTTGATGGCAGTGGTTATAAAACATTGTGATGTCAGGGGTCTTGGAGCTTTGGGATGAAAAGTATCATGGAGCATTTTGATGACAGGGGTTATGGAACATTGTGATGTCAGGGGTCATGGTACATTGTGAAGATAAGGGGATGTAGCAGTGTGATGACAGAGTCATGGAACATTGTGATTACAGGGGTGAGGGAGTATTTTGATGACTAGTGATGGAACACTGTGATATCTCTGGTGAGAGAGCATTTTGATGAGAAGTGCATGGAGCATTGTGATTACAAGGTTTATGGAGCATGGCAATGATAATTTTGTGGACCGCTGTGCTGAAATGCGCGTGGCACATTGTGAAGATAATGGTCATGGAGCATTGTTCTCACAAAGAAATGGAGCATTGTGATGACAAGGGTCACAGAGAATTGTGATGAAAAGTTCATGGAGCATTGTGGTTACAAAGGTCACAGAGCCTTGTGATGACATGGGCATGGACCATTAAGATGACAAAAGTTATGAAGCATTGTCTTGACTGGAGTCACGGAGCATTGTGATGACAGGGGTCATGGAGCATTGTGATGACATGTGTCATGGAGCATTGTGCTGACAAGTGCATGGAGCATTGTGATGACAAGGGTCATGGAGCATTGTGCTGAGAAAGGCATAAAGCATTGTGATGACAAGGGTCAAAGAGCATTGTGATGAAAAGTTCATGGAGAATTGTGGTTAAAAATGTCACAAAGACTGTTGATGATGAGGGCATGGACCACTGTGGTGACAAAGGTCATGAAGCTTTGTGATGACTGGAGTCACAGAGCATTGTGATGACAGGGGTCATGGAGCATTGTGATAACAAGGGCATGGAGCATTGTGATGACAAGGGCAAGGATCATTGGTCTAATAAGTTTCATGGATTATTGCGATGACAGTTCGAATGGTGCAATGTGATGACAAGGGCATGGAGCATTGTGATGACCAGGTCATGCAGTATTGTGAAGAAAGGTGTCAGGGAGCACTGTGATGACATATGTAATGGCCCATTGTGATGACAATGGCATGGAGCATTGGGATGCCAAGTGTCATGGAGGATTCTGATGACAAAGGTAATGGAGCATTGTGATGACAATGGCTTGGAGCATTGTGATGACAAGGTTCAGGGAGCATTGTGCTGAGAAAGGCATAGAGCATTGTGATGACAAGGGTCAAAGAGCATTGTGATGAAAAATTCATGGAGCATTGTGGTTAAAAAGGTCACAGAGACTATTGATGATGAGGGCATGGACCACTGTGGTGACAAAGGTCATGAAGCATTGTGATAACTGGAGTCACAGAGCATTGTGATGACAGGGGTCA
This sequence comes from Mesoplodon mirus, assembly GCF_964341445.2. Classification (NCBI taxonomy): domain Eukaryota; kingdom Metazoa; phylum Chordata; class Mammalia; order Artiodactyla; family Ziphiidae; genus Mesoplodon; species Mesoplodon mirus. Next base: position 851,889 of record NW_028295682.1, on the reverse strand, counting down.
TGGAGCATTGTGATAACAAGGGCATGGAGCATTGTGATGAAAAGGGTCATGGAGCATTGTGCTGAGAAATGCATAGAGCATTGTGATGACAAGGGTCAAAGAGCATTGTGATGAAAAGTTCATGGAGCATTGTGGTTAAAATGGTCACAGAGACTGTTGATGACCAGGTCTAGGACCACTGTGATGACAAATGTCATGAAGCATTGTGATGAATGGAGTCACGGAGCATTGTGATGACAGGTGTCATGGAGCATTGTGATAACAAGGGCATGAAGCATTGTGATGACAAAGGCATGGAACATTGGTCTAATAAGTTTCATGGATTATTGTGATTACAGTTGGAATGGCGCATTGTGATGACAAGGGCATGGAGCATTGTGATGACCAGGTCTTGCAGTATTGTGAAGACAGGTGTCAGGGAGCATTGTGATGACATATGTAATGGCCCATTGTGATGACAATGGCATGGAGCATTGGGATGCCAAGTGTCATGGAGGATTCTGATGACAAAAGTAATGGAGCATTGTGATGACAATGGCTTGGAGCATTGTGATGACAAGGGTCAGGGAGCATTGTGCTGACAAGTGCGTGGAGAATTGTGATGACAAGGGTCATGGAAAATTCTGATGACAGACTTGTGGTGTATTTTGATGACAATGGCATGGAGCATTGTGTTGAAAACTGCATGGGGCATTGTGATGAAAAAGTCATGGAGACTTTTCGTGACAGGGTTCAAGGAGCATTCTGATGACAAGTGTCAGGGAGCACTGTGATGACAAGTGTATTGAAAATTGTGATGACAAACGTCATAGAGTATTGTGATGAAAAGGGCATGGAGTATTGTGATATCAGGCATCATGGAGCTTTGTGATGACAAGTGTTATGGAACATTGTGATCACAAGTGTTTGGAGCATTATGATAACAAGGGCATGTATTATTGTGATAAAAAAGGCATGGAGCCTTGTCATGACAGGGTTCAAGGAGCATACTGACAAGTGTCAGGGAGCATTGTGATGACAAGTGTATTGAGCATTGTGATGAAAAAGATCATGGAGCTTTGTGATGAGAAGACCATGGATAATTGTGATGATGAGCGTCATGGGGTGTTGTGGTGATAAGTGTTATGGAACATTGTGATCACAAGGGTTTGGAGCACTATGATGACAGAGATCATGGAGAATATTGATTTCATTGTGATGACATTAGCCTGAGGCATTATGATGATGGGCATAGTGCATTGTGCTGACAGTGTTCATGGAGCATTGAGATGAAAAGGGGCATGGAACATTGTGTTTACAGGGGTCTTGGAGCATTGTGATGACAAGGGCATGGAGCATTGTGATGTGAAGGCCATGGAACATTGTGATGACATGCGTCATGGAGCTTTGTGATGACAAGTGCATGGAGCATGGTGATTTAAGGGGCCTTCAGCATTGTGATGACAGGTGTCATGGAACCTTGTGATGACTAGGCCGTGGAACATTGTGATGGCAGGGGTCATGGTGCATTGTTATGACAGAGGTAATGGATCATTGTGATGAGAAGGGCAAGGAACATTTGTCTGAAATGTTTCAGGGATTATTGTGATGAGACTGGGCATGGAGCATTTTGATGACAACGGTACGGCACACTATGATACATGGGTCATGCAGGATTGTAATGACAAGGGCATGGAACATTGTGATGAGAAGGGCATCGAGCATTGTGATGGCAAGTGACATGGAGCATTGTGATGACAAGGGCATTGAGCAATATTATGAGAGGGTTCATGGAGCATTGTGATGACAATGAAATGGAGCATTGTGATGCCAAGGGTCATGGAGCTTTGTGATGAAAAGTCATGGAGCATTTTGATGAAAAGGGCATGGTGCATTGTGATGAGAAGGGCAGGGAGCATTTTGATGACCGGATCATGAAGCAATTTGATGAAAAGTGTAATCTAACATTTTGATGTCATGGGTTATAGAACATTGTGATGTCAGGGGTCTTGGAGCTTTGGGATGAAAAGGATCATGGAGGATTTTGATGACAGGAGTTATGGAACATTGTGATGTCAGGGGTCATGGTACATTGTGAAGATAAGGGGATGTAGCAGTGTGATGACAGGGTCATGGAAAATTGTGAATACAGGGGTGAGGGAGTACTGTGATGACTAGTGATGGAACACTTGATATCTCTGGTGAGAGAGCATTTTGATGAGAAGTGCATGGAGCATTTTGATTACAAGGTTTATGGAGCATGGCAATGACAATTTTGTGGACCGTTGTGGTGAAATGCGCGTGGCACATTGTGAAGACAATAGTCATGGAGCATTGTTCTCACAAAGAAATGGAGCATTGTGATGACAAGGGTCACAGAGAATTGTGATGAAAAGTTCATGGAGCATTGTGGTTACAAAGGTCACAGAGCCTTGTGATGACACTGGCATGGACCATTGTGATGACAAACGTTATGAAGCATTGTGATAACTGGAGTAACGGAGCATTGTGATGACAGTGGTCATGGAGCATTGTGATGACATGTGTCATGGAGCATTGTGCTGACAAGTGCATGGAGCATTGTGCTGACAAGGGTCATGGAGCATTGTGCTGCGAAAGGCATAGAGCATTGTGATGACAAGGGTCAAAGAGCATTGTGATAAAAAGTTCATGGAGCATTGTGGTTTAAAAGGTCACAGAGACTGTTGATGACGAGGGCATGGACCATTGTGGTGACAAAGGTCATGAAGCATTGTGATGAATGGAGTCACGGAGCATTGTGATGACAGGGGTCATGGAGCATTGTGATAACAAGGGCATGGAGCCTTGTGATGACAAGGGCATGCAGTATTGTGAAGACAGGTGTCAGGGAGCATTGTGATGACATATGTAATGCCCATTGTGATGACAATGGCATGGAGCATTGGGATGCCAAGTGTCATGGAGGATTCTGATGACAAAGGTAATGGAGAATTGTGATGACAAGTGCATGGAGAATTGTGATGACAATGGTCATGTAGCATTCTGATGACAAGCTTGTGGAGTATTTTGATGACAGTGGCATGGAGCATTGTGATGAAAATGGCATGGGGTTTGTGATGAAAAATGCATGGAACCTTTTCGTGACAGGGTTCAAGGAGCATTCTGACGACAAGTGTCAGGGAGCATTGTGATGACAAGTTTATTGAGAATTGTGATGACAAAGGTCATGGAGCATTGTGATGAAAAGGGCATGGAGTATTGTGATGACAGGCATCATGGAGCGTTGTGATGACAAGTGTTATGGAACATAGTGATCACAAGTGTTTGGAGCATTGTGATGACAGAGGTCATGGATCATTTTGATTTCAAGGAGCATGGAGCATTGTGATGAAAAGGGCATGAAGTAATGTGAACCCAAGTTTCAAGGAGGACTGTGATGACAACGGAAATGGAGTACTGTGATGACAAGCGCTTAGAGCATTGTAATGACAATGTCATGTAGCATTTTGCTGACAAAGGCATGAAGCATTGTGATGACATGTGTCATGGAGCACTGTGATGACAAGCGTCACGGATCATTGTGAATACAGGGGTCATGGAGCATAGGGATGACAAGTGCATGGATAATTATGATGACAAGTGTCATGGAGCACTGGGCTGAAAATTTTCATGGAGTGTTGTGATGACAGGGGTCATGGAGAATTGTGATGACTAGGGAATGGAGCATTGTGATGACAAGAGTCCCGGATCATTGTGTTTTCAGGTGTCATGGAGTGTTGTGATGACAGTGGTCATGGAGCATTGAGATGATATTTGCCATGGAGCATTGTGATGAATAGGTCGTGGAGCATTGGGCTGAAAATATTCATGGATTATTGTTATGACAGGGGTCATGGAACATTGTGATGACAAGGGAATGGAGCATTGTGATGAGAAATCCATGGAGCCTTGTTATGACAAGTCTCCTGGAGCATACTGATGAAAATGGGCATGGAGCATTGTGATTAGAGGGTTTTTGGCACATTGTGATGACAAGGGCATGGAGCATTGTGAGGAGAAGGCCAAGGAGCATTCTGATGACATGGGTCATTGAGCTTTGTGATGACAAGGGCATGGAGCACTGTGATTACAGGGGTCTTTGAGCACTGTGATGAAAAGTGCATGGATCATTGTGATGAAAAATGCATGGAGCCTTGTCATGACAGTATTCAAGGTGCATGCAGACAACAAGTGTCAGGGAATATTTTGATGACAAGTGTACTGAGCATTGTGATGACAAAGGTCATGGAGCATTTTGATGAGAAGACCATGGATAACTGTGATGACGAGCGTCATGGGGCATTGTGATGACAAGTGATATGGAATATTGTGATCACAAGGGTTTGGAGCATTGTTATGACAGAGGTCATGGAGCATTTTGATTTCATTGTGATGACAATAGCATGAAGCATTATGATGATGGGCATGGTGCATTGTGATGACAGGGTTCATGGATCATTGAGATGAAAAGGGGCATAGAGCATTGTGATTAGAGGGTTCTTGGAGCATTGTGATGAGAAAGGTCATGGAGATTTGTGATGAAAAGGCCATGGAACATCGTGATAGCAGTGGTCATGGAGCACTGTTATGACTGCGGTAATGGAGCATTGTGATGGCAAGGGCACGGAACATTGTGGTGAAATGTCATGGAGCATTTTGATGACAAGTGTGAGGTGCATTTTGATGAGAAGTGCAGGGAGCATTTTGATGACAGGGTCATGGAACAATTTGATGAAAACTGTCATGGAACATTTTGATGACAGGTGTTATAAAACACTGTGATGTAAGGGGTCATGGAGGATTTTGATGACAATTGTGAGGTGCATTTTGATGAGAAGGGCAGGGAGCATTTTGATGACAGGGTCATGGAACAATTTGATGAAATGTGTCATGGAACATTTTGATGACAGGTGTTATGAAACATTGTGATGTCAGGGGTCATGGAGCATTTTGATGAAAAGGATCATGGAGCAGTTTGATGACAGGTGTTATGGAACATTTTGATGTCAGGGGACATCGAACATTGTGATGATAAGTGCATGTAGCATTGTGATGACAGGTGCCATGAAACATTGTGATGACAGATGTGAGGGAGTATTGTGACAAATAGTGATGTAGGATTGTGATATCAGTGGTGAGTGAGCATTTTGATGAGAAGTGCATGGAGCATTGTGATGACAAGTTTTATGGAGCATTGTGCTGAGAAAGGCATAGAGGATTTTGATGACAAGGGTCAAAGAGCATTGTGATGAAAATTTCATGGAACATTGTGGTTAAAAAGGTCACAGACACTGTTGATGACGAGGACATGGAAAATTGTGATGACAAAGTTCATGATGCATTGTGATGACTGGAGTCACGGAGCATTGTGATGACAGGGGTCATGGAGCATTGTGATAACAATGGCATGGAGCATTGTGATGACAAGGGGATGGAACAGTGGTCTATATAGTTTAATGGATTATTGTGATGACGGTAGGAATGGGGCATTGTGATGACAGTGGCATGGAGCATTGAGATGCCAAGTGTCATGTAGGATTCTGATGACAAAGGTAATGGAGCATTGTGATGACCAGGTCATGCAGTATTGTGAAGACAGGTGTCAGGGAGCATTGTGATGACATATGTAATGGCCCATTGTGATGACAATGGCTTGGAGCATTGTGCTGACAAGTGCATGGAGAATTGTGATGACATGGGTCATGGAGCATTCTGATGACAAGCTTGTGGAGTATTTGGATGACAATGGCATGGAGCATTGTGATGAAAACGGCATGGGGCATTGTGATGAAAGAGGCATGGAGCCTTTTTGTGACATGGTTCAAGGAGCATTCTGCTGACAAGTGTCAGGGAGCATTGTGATGACAAGTGTATTGAGAATTGTGATGACAAAGGTCATGGAGCATTGTGATGAAAAGGGCATGGAGTATTGTGATGACAGGCATCATGGAACGTTGTGATGACAAGTGTTATGGAACATTGTGATCAGAAGGGTTTGGAGCATTGTGATGACAGAGGTCATGGATCATTTTGATTTCAAGGAGCATGGAGCATTGTGATGACAAGGGCATGAAGCAATGTCATCCCAATGTTCATGGAGGATTGTGATGACAATGGAAATGGAGTATTGTGATGACAAGCGCATAGAGCATTGTAATGACAAGGTCATGTAGCATTTTGCTGACAAAGGCATGGAGCATTGTGATGACATGTGTCATGGAGCACTCTGATGACAAGCGTCACGGAGCATTGTGAATACAGGGGTCATGGAGCATTGGGATGACAAGGGCATGGATCATTGTGATGACAAGTGTCATGGACCACTGGGTTGAACATGTTCATGGAGTGTTTTGATGACAGGGGTCATGGTGCATTGTGATGACTAGGGAATGGAGCATTGTGATGAAAAGAGTCCCAGATCATTGTGTTGTCAGGTGTCATGGAGTGTTGTGATGACAGTGGTCATAGAGCATTGTGATGATACTGGCCATGGAGCATTGTAATGAGTAGGTTGTGGAGCATTGGGCTGAAAATGTTCATGGATTATTGTAATGACAGTGGTCATGGAGCATTGTGATGAGAAGGGAATGGAGCATGCAGATGACAAGGTCCTCGAGCAATGTGATGAGAAGACCATGGAGACTTGTGATGACAAGTCTCATGGAGCATTCTGATGAAAAGGGGCATGGAACATTGTGATTACAGGGTTCTTGGAGCATTGTGATGACAAAGGCAAGGAGCATTGTGATGAGATGGCCATGATGCATTCTGATCACATGCGTCATGGAGCTTTGTGATGACAAGGGCATGGAGCATTGTGATGAGGAGGTCAGTGCGTATTGTGAAGACAGGTGTCTGGGAGCATTGTTATGACATATGTCAAGGTCCATTGCGATGACAATGGCATGGAGCACTGTGATGCCAAATGTAATGGAGAATTGTGATGACAAATATAATGGAGCATTTTGATGATTAGGGCTTGGAGCATTATGATGACAAGGGCCGTTGAAAATTTTCATGACAAGGTCGAGAAGCATTGTGATGTAAAGATCCTGGAGCATTGTGATGACAAAATCATGGAGCCTTGTGATGACAAGTCTCATGAAGCATACTGATGAAAAGGGGCATGGAGCATTGTGATTACAGGGGTCTTGGAACTTTCTGATGACAAAGGCATGGAGCATTGTGTGGAGAAGACCAAGGAGCATTCTGATGGCATGCGTCATTGAGCTTTGTGATGACAAGGGCATGGAGCATTGTGATTACATGTGTCTTGGAGCATTGTGATAAAAAGGGCATGGATGATTGTGATGAAAAAGGCATGGAGCCTTGTCATGACAGGGTTCAAGGAGCATACTGACTACAAGTGTCAGGGAGCATTGTGATGACAAGTGTTTTGAGCACTGTGATGACAAAGATCATGGAGCATTGTGATGAGAGAACCATGGATATTTGTGATGACGAGCGTCATGGGGCATTGTGATGACAAGTGTTATGGAATATTGTGATCACAAGGGTTTGGATCATTGTTATGACGGAGGTCATGGAGCATTTTGATTTCATTGTGATGACAATAGCATGAAGCATTATGATGATGGGCATGGTGCATTGTGATGATATGGTTCATGGATCATTGAGATGAAAACGGGCATAGAGCATTGTGATTATAGGGTTCTTGGAGCATTGTGATGAGAAGGGTCATGGAGCTTTGTGATGACAAGGCCACGGAACATTGTTATCGCAGGGGTCATGGAGCATTGTTCTCACAGGCGAAATGGGGCATTGCGATGGCAAGGGCATGGAGCATTGTGATGAGAAGGCCATGGAGCATTATGAAGACGTGTCATGGAGCTCTTTGAAGATAAGGGCATGGAGCAATATGATAAGAGCGTTCATGGAGCATTGTGATAACAATGACATGGAGCATTGTGATGCCAAGGGTCATGGATATTTGTGATGACAAAGGTCATGGAGCATTTTGATGGCAAGGGCGTTGTGCATTGTGATGAGAAGCGCAAGGAGCATTCTGATGACAGGGTCATGGAGCAATTTGTTGAAAAGTGTCATGGAACATTTTGATGACAGGTGTTATGGAACATTGTGATGTCAGGGGTCATCGAACATTGTGATGATAAGTGCATGTAGCAGTGTGATGAAAGGAGTCATGGAATATTGTGATGACAGGGTTGAGGGAGTATTGTGACACATAGTGATGTAGCATTGTGATATAAGTGGTGAGAGAGCATTTTGATCAGAAGTGCATGGAGCACTGTGATGACATATTTTAAGGAGCACTGTGATGACAAGATTGTGGAGCACTGTGATGACAAGCGCATGGTGCATTTTGATGACATGTGTCATGGAGCATTGTGCTGACAAGCGCATGGAGCACTGTGATGACAAGGGTCAAAGAGCATTGTGATGAAAAGTTCATGGAGCATTGTGGTTAAAAAGGTCACAGAGACTGTTGATGATGAGGGCATGGACCATTGTGATGACAAAGGTCATGAAGCATTGTGATGACTGTAATCACGGAGCTTTGTGATGACAGGGGTCATGGAGCATTGTGATAACAAGGGCATGGAGCATTGTGATGACAAGGGCATGGAGCATTGGTCTAATAAGTTTCAAGGATTCTTGCGATGACATTTGGAATGGCGCATTGTGATGACAAGGGCATGGAGCATTGTGATGACCAGGTCATGCAGTATTGTGAAGACAGTTGTTAGGGAGCATTGTGATGACATATGTAATGGCCCATTGTGATGACAATGGCATGGAGCATTGGGATGCCAAGTGTCATGGAGGATTCTGATGACAAGGTAATGGAGCATTGTGATGACAATGGCTTGGAGCATTGTGATGACAAGGGTCAGGGAGCATTGTGCTGACAAGTGCATGGAGCATTGTGATGACAAGGGTCATGGAGCATTCTGATGACAAGCTTGTGGAGTATTTTGATGACAATGGCATGGATAATTGTGATGAAAAAGGCATGGGGCATTGTGATGAAAAATGCATGGAGTCTTTTCGTGACAGGGTTCATGGAGCATTCTGCTGACAAGTGTCGGAGCATTGTGATGACAAGTGTATTGAGAATTGTGATGACAAAGGTCATGGAACATTGTGATGAAAAGGGCATGGAGTATTGTGATGACAGGCATCATGGAACGTTGTGATGACAAGTGTAATGGAACACTGTGACCACAAGGGTTTGGAGCATTGTGATGACAGAGGTCATGGATCATTTTGATTTCCAGAAGCATGGAGCATTGTGATGACAAGGGCATGAAGCAGTGTGATCCCAAGGTTCATGGAGGATTGTGATGACAATGGAAATGGAGAATTGTGATGACAAGCGCATAGAGCATTGTAATGACAAGGTCATGTAGCATTTTGCTGACAAAGGCATGGAGCATTGTGATGACATGTGTCATGGAGTACTGTGATGACATGTGTCACGGAGCATTGTGAATACAGGGGTCATGGAGCACTGGGATGACAAGGGCATGGATCATTTTGATGACAAGTGTCATGGAGCACTGGGCTGACAATGTTCATGGAGTGTTGTGATGACATGGGTCATGGAGCATTGTGATGACTAGGGAATGTAGCAATGTGATGACAAGTGTCCCGGATCATTGTGTTGTCAGTTGTCATGGAGTGTTGTGATGACAGTGGTCAAGGAGAATTGTGATGATATTGGCCATGGAGCATTGTGATGTGTAGGTCGTGGAGCATTGGGCTGAAAATATTCGTGGATTATTGTGATGACAGCGGTCATGGAACATTTTGATGACAAGGGAAAGGAGCATGGTGATGACAATGTCCTGGAGCATTGTGATGAGAGTAGCATGGAGACTTGTGATGAGAAGTCTTATGGCGCATTCTGATGAAAAGGGGCATGGAGCATTGTGATTACAGGGGTCTTGGAACATTGTGATGACTAGGGCATGGAACATTGTGATGAGAAGGCCATGGAGCATTCTGATGACATGCGTCATGGAGTATTGTGATGCCAAGGGCAAGGAGCATTGTTATTACAGGGAACTTGGAGCATTGTGATGAAAAGGGCATGGATCATTGTGATGAAAAAAGCATGGAGCCTTGTCATAACAGGTTTCAAGGAGCATACTGACTACAAGTGTCAGGGAGCATTGTGATGACAAGTGTATTGAGCATTGTGATGACAAAGATCATGGAGCATTGTGATGAGAAGACCGTGGATACTTGTGAAGATGAGCGTCATTGGGTGTTTTGATGATAAGTGTTATGCAACATTGTGATCACAAGGGTTTGGAGCATTTTGATGACACAGGTCATGGAGAATAATGATTTCATTGTGATGACAATAGCCTGAAACATTATGATGATGGGCATGCTGTATTGTGATGACAGGGTTCATGGAGCATTGAGATGAAAAGGGGCCTGGAGCATTGTGATTACAAAGGTCTTGGAGCATTGTGATGACAAGGGCATGGAGCATTGTGATGAGAAGGCCATGGAACATTCTGATGACATGCGTCATGGAGCTCTGTGATGACAAGGGCATGGATCATTGTGATTTCAGTGGTCTTGAGTATTGTGATGACAAGTGTCATGGAACATTGTGATGACTAGGCCGTGGAACATTGTGATGGCAGGGGTCATGGTGCATTGTTATGACAGGTGTAATGGAGCAGTTTGATGAGAAGGGCATGGAATATTGGTCTGAAATGTTTCATGGATTATTGTGATGAGAGTGGGCATGAAGCATTGTGAGGAAATGGGCACGGAACACTATGATACATGGATCATGCAGGATTGTAATGACAAGGGCATGGAGCATTGTGATGAGAAGGGCATCGAGCATTATGATGACAAGTGTCATGGAGCCTTCTGATGATAAGGGCATTGAGTAATGTAATGAGTGGTTTCATGGAGCATTGTGATGACAATGACATGGAGCATTTTGATGCCAAGGGTCATGGAGCTTTGCGATGACAAGTCATGGAGCATTTTGATGACAAGGGCATGGTGCATTGTGATGAGAAGGGCAGGGAGCATTTTGATGACCGGGTCATGCAGCAATTTGATGAAAAGTGTAATGGAACATTTTGATGGCAGGGGTTATAGAACATTGTGATGTCAGGGGTCTTGGAGCTTTGGGACGAAAAGGGTCATGGAGCATTTTGATGACAGGGGTTATGGAACATTGTGATGTCCGCGTTCATGGAACATTGTGATGATAAGGGAATGTAGCAGTGTGATGACAGGGTCATGGATCATTGTGATTACAGGGGTGAGAGAGCATTGTGATGACTATTGACTGAACACTGTGATATCTCTGGTGAGAGAGCATTTTGACGAGAAGTGCATGGAGCATTGTGATTACAAGTTTTATGTAGCATTGCAATGACAAGGTTGTGGACCGTTGTGATGAAATGTGCGTTGCATATTGTGAAGACAATGGTCATGGAGCATTGTTCTGAGAAAGACATGGAGCATTGTGATGACAAGGGTCAAAGACAATTGTGATGAAAAGTTCATGGAGCATTGTGGTTACAAAGGTCACAGAGACTTGTGATGACACGGGCATGGAACATTGTGATGACAAACGTTATGAAATATTGTGATGACTGGAGTCACGGAGCATTGAGATGACAGGGGTCATGGAGCATTGTGATGACATGTGTCATGGAGCATTGTGCTGACAAGCGCATGGAGCATTGTGATGACAAGGGTCATGGAGCATTGTGCTGAGAAAGGCATAGAGCATTGTGATGACAAGGGTCAAAGAGCATTGTGAGGAAAAGTTCATGGAGCATTTTGGTTAAAAAGCTCACAGAGACTGATGATGACGAGGGCATGGACCATTGTGATGACAAAGGTCATGAAGCATTGTGATGACTGGAGTCACAGAGCATTGTAATGGCAGGGGTCATGGAGCATTGTGATAACAAGGGCATGGAGCATTGTGATGATGAGGGCATGGAGCATTGGTCTAATAAGTTTCATGGATTATTGCGATGAGAGTTGGAATGGCGCATTGTGATGACAAGTGCCATTGAAAATTTTCATGACAAGGTCGAGAAGCATTGTGATGACAAGGTCCTGGAGCATTGTGAAGACAAAACCATGGAGCCTTGTGATGAAAAGTCTCATGGAGCATACTGATGAAAAGGGGCATGGAGCATTGTGATTACAGTTGTCTTGGAACATTTTGATAACAAGGGCATGGAGCATTGTGAGGAGAAGACCAAGGATCACTTTGATGGCATGCATCCTTGAGCTTTGTGATGACAAGGGCATGGAGCATTTTGATTATATGGGTCTTGGAACATTGTGATGAAAAGGGCATGGATCATTGTGATGAAAAAGGCATGGAGGCTTGTCATGACAGGGTTCAAGGAGCATACAGACAACAAGTGTCAGGGATCATTTTGATGACAAGAGTATTGAGCATTGTGATGACAAGTGTCATGGAGCATTTTGCTGAGAAAGGCATAGAGCATTGTGATGACAAGGGTCAAAGAGCATTGTGATGAAAAGTTCATGGAGTATTTTGATGACAATGAAATGTATCATTGTGATGACAAGGGTCATGGATCTTTGTGATGACAAAGGTCATGGAGCATTCTGATGGCTCGGGCATTGTGCATTGTGATGAGAAGGGCAGGGAGCTTTTTGTTGACAGGGTCATGGAGCAATTTGATGAAAAATGTCATGGAACATTTTGATGAGAGGTTTTATGGAACACTGTGATGTCAGGTGTCATGGAGCATTTTGATGAAAATGGTCATGGAGCATTTTGATGACACGTGTTAGGGAACACTGTGATGGCAGGGGTCATCGAACATTGTGATTATAAGTGCATGTAGCATTGTGATGACAGGAGTCATGGAACATTGTGATGACAGGGGTGAGGGGTATTGTGACCAATAGTTATGTAGCATTGGGATATCAGTGGTGAGAGAGCATTTTGATGAGAAGTGCATGGAGCACTGTGATGAGAAGTTTTATGCAGCATGGTGATGAGAAGTTTGTGGAGCACTGTGATGACAAGTGCATGGTGCATTGAGATGACATGTGTCATGAAGCACTGTGCTAACAAGCGCATGGAGCATTGTGATGACAAGGGTCATGGAGCATTGTGCTGAGAAAGGCATAGAGCATTGTGATGTCACGGGTCAAAGAGCATTGTGATGAAAACTTCATGGAGCATTGTCGTTAAAAAGGTCACAGAGACTGTTGATGACGAGCACATGGACAATTTTCATGACAAAGTTCATGAAGCATTGTGATTACTGGAGTCACGGAGCATTGTGATGACAGGGCTCATTTAGCATTGTGATAACAAGGGCATGGAGCATTGTGATGACAAGGGCATGGAGCATTGGTCTAATAAGTTTCAAGGATTCTTGCGATGACATTTGGAATGGCGCATTGTGATGACAAGGGCATGGAGCATTGTGATGACCAGGTCATGAAGTATTGTGAAGACAGCTGTCAGGGAGCATTGTGATGACATATATAATGGCCCATTGTGATGAAAATGGCATGGAGCATTGTGATGCCAAGTATCATGGAGGATTCTGATGACAAAGGTAATGGAGCATTTTGATGACAATGGCTTGGAGTATTGTGATGACAAGGGTCATGGAATATTGGGCTGAAAATATTCATGGAGTATTGTGATGACTGGTGTCATGGAGCATTGTGATGACTAGGGAATGGAACACTGTGATGACAAGAGTCCCGAATCATTGTGTTGTCAGGTGTCATGGAGTGTTGTGATGACTGTGGTCATGGAGCATTGTGATGATATTGGCCAATGAGCATTGTGATGAAAAGACCTAGGGTAATTGTGATGTCGAGCATCATGGAGCACTGTAATGACATGGGGCATGAAGCATTGTGATGACAGGTGTCAGGGAGCATTGTGATTACAGGGATTATGGAGCATTGTGATGACAAGGGCATGGAGCTTTGTGATGACATGTGCATGGAGCATTGTGATGACAAGTGCATGGAGCATTGCAATGTCAAGTGGATGGAGAATTGTGATGACAAGAGCATGTAACATTTTGATGAGAAGTGTCAAGTAGCATTGTGATGACAAGGACTTGGAGAATTGTGATGAGAAGGGACATAAAGCATTTTGATAACCAGGGCATGGTTCATTGTGATGACAAGGGACATGGAGCATTATTATGAGAACGGCCATGGTGCATTCTGACATAAGATATCACTTATGAAAGGAATGTAAACATGGCTACATATGAACTGATTTAGGGAAGAGAACAGAGTCTCAGATTTAGAAAACAATCTAACGCTTGCTTAAGGGGAAAGAGAGGTGGGGAGATGCACAAAACATAAGATTGATATTAGCACAGGTACCGTTCCACAATCCAAAAACAGAAGAGACAAGCCCTACTCCATCCTCAGTGAACGGAACTCAACATCCCTATTCCCCGCAGAGAAATATATCTGACTAGTAAGAATTTTAAAACCTATGTATTGATATGTCTCCATAAGGGAACCAAGTGTGTCTAGAACGACATAAACATGGCAGTGAGAATCAGCTCAAACCCACTATAAAAATGAATTTCAAAACAAAACATAAAAACAGTAAAATTCTTACACAATACCTTCAGGGGTTCTGATGAAACCTGGAATGACCCTATCTACAATGACAGCTGGATGTGGCATAAGGCTGGTCACTTGGGACTCAGAGGACTGGTGAGATTGGGTGAAAAAATGCAGACCCTTTAAAGCAATAATGCCTGCCACCCATTCCATGGTTCCCAACTCTCCAGGTAGATGGGAATATCACTACATTTATAACGTGTATGGGAACCTAGAGAATGGAAACCATCTGATGGTGAAAGGTTTCTAAAACTCTACTTGTACTCCAGTTTGACATTCCAACTTCTTTACTATCAATCTCCCAACTTGGAAATTCAGCCCCTATAACCTCCTGGTTCGCACAGTTGGCAAATTGTGCACAGGATATAAGGGAAGAGAGAGAACCAATGAGAGAGTAGCTGTAGGCATTTGGACGGCCACATGTCTCTCTAATTTCCTGTCACTAAGAGGAATTAACCAAAGTCTCAAATTGCCCCCCAGAACCAGTATAAATCCAGAAGCAAAACTGTTGATTTGCGGTCAGCTCACAAAAACGCGAGCTGAAAAATGGAGCTCAGGGCCACAGCATTTCACTAACCTGCAGAGTTATAAAGGACTACTCGCTGCCAAAAATCTATTGAGGGAAAGCCATGAGGCGGAAGGGAAAATGAGGAAGAATGGCATGAAACAGATTTCAAGAGGTACATTGGAATCGCCTTTAAACACAGGAAAAGCATTACAACTTCGAAAATTATGGAAATGGCCATAAAGGGCATATGGGTTTTCACGTGAATATATTCAGGAGAAAACACATATGCCCTTTTTGGACAAGCAAGCAAGAGGGCATTGCAAATCGGCCCTACAAAGAAGTATCACTTCCCACCGGTCAAAAGGGACATCCACAAAAAGGGTAAAAACCAGAAAGGCAAAACAGGCCCTGGAGAACAGGGAGCCTTGTTATGCTGATGGGCGGGATGTAAATTGCCAACTGCCTCTCTGGAGGAGTGCATTGTGTTCCCTAAAACAAGTAAACAACAGAGCTACAGGGCCAAGGGCACTTCCAGTCTAGGGAATATACCTTGGGAAAACTGAAAATAAATAAGACAGATCGACACCAAAATTCAGGGCTGCACTGCTTACAAAAACCTCAACTTGCGTACACCTTAAATATCCCAGGAAAGACAAAAATGGTTCAAGAAATTGTGGTACATATGTACGATGGAATATCCCTCAGCCATGAAATCAATGTCATAAGGCCAGTAGCAGCAAAATGAGTGGATTCAGGTACGATAATTCTAAGTGAAATAAGTCACACAGAAAAAGAAACTTATCATAAGATATCACTTATTAAGATCCTGTAAACATGGCTACACATGAACTGAGTTAGGAAAGAGAAGAGCGACTCACATTTAAAAAACACGTTTATGCCTGCTTAAGGGGGAAGGAGAGGTGGGGTGATGCATAAAACCAGAGTTTGATATTAGTACAGGTACCTTTCCAAAAACCAAATACGGAATAGAAAAGACCTACACCTTCCTCAGTGAAAGGGACTCAACACCCCATATTCACCACAGAGTATTATATTTTACTAGAATGAATCTTAAAACCTATGTATTGATATGTCTCCATAAGGGAATCAAGTGTGTCTAGACTGGCATAGACATGACAGTGAGCATCAGCTCAAACGCACTATAAAAAGGAATTTGAAAAACAATGAAAAAAGGAAATTATTTACAATTCCTTCAGGGTCCCTGATGAAACATGGAATGACCCTATCTACAATGACAGCTGGATGTGGCATAAGGCTGGTCTCATGGGACTGAGAGGATTGGTGAGATTGGGTTTGCAAATGCATACCCTTTAAAGCAATAATGCATGGCACCCATTCCATGGGTCCCATGTCTCCAGGTTGAAGGGAATATTACTACAGCTATAACATGTATGGGAAACATAGAGAATGGACAAACTGTGAATACAAAAGTTCTCTAAAATTCAACGAATAGTTCCCCTCCTGGTGCTCTAGTTTGACTTTCGAAATATTTTTCTATCAATCTCCCAAACTGGAGAGACAGCACCATTAACCTCCTGTTTCGCACAGGTTGCCAATTTGGCAGAGGATGAAAGGGAAGAGGGAGAACCAATGAGAGAGTAGCTGATAGGCATTTGGATGTGCACATGTCACTCTAATTGCCCAGGAGGAAGAAGAATTAACCAAAGTCTCAGCCACCCACCGGGAACCAGTATATGTCCTGAACCAAAATTTTGGACTTGCGTTTAGCTAACAAAAAATGAGTTAAAAATGGAGCTCAGGGGCACATCAATTCACAACCTGGCAGAGTAATAAAGGACACCTAACATCCAAAAATCTGTTGAGGGAAGGCAACGAGGCAGACATGAAAGTGAGGCAGAATAGCAGAAACAGATTTCAAGATGTACGTTGGAATCGCCTTTAAAGCACAGGAAGAAGGACACAACTTCGACAATGATGCACTTGGCCAAAAAGGGCGTACGCGTTGTCTCCTGAATATATTCAGGAGACAACGCGTACGCCGTTTTTGGCCAAGCAAGCAAGCAGGCAATGCAAATCTGCACTACAAAGAAGTATCAATTCCCACCAGTCAAAAGGGACATGCACAAAATGGGTAAAAACCAGAAAGGCAAGACATGCCCTGTAGGACAGGGAGCCTTGTTATGCTGATGGGCGGGATGTAAATTGCCAACTGCCTCTCTGGAGGAGTGCATTGTGTTCCCTAAAACAAGTAAACAACAGAGCTACAGAGCCAAGGGCACTTCCAGTCTAGGGAATATACCTTGGGAAAACTGAAAATCAATAAGACAGAGCTACCCCAAAATTTAGGGCTGCACTGCTTACAAGAACATCATCTTGGGTACACTTTAAATATCCTAGGGAAGATAAAAATGGTTGAAAAAAATGTGGTACTTACGTACGATGGAATATCCCTCAGCCATGAAATCAATGTCATAAGACAAGTAGCAGCAAAATGAGTGGATTCAGGTACGATGATTCTAAGTGAAATAAGTCACACAGAAAAAGAAACTTATCATAAGATATCACTTATGAAGATCCTGTAAACATGGCTACACATGAACTGAGTTATTAAAGATAACACAGTCTCACATTTAGAAAACACTCTTATGCCTGCTTAAGGGGGAAGGAGAGGTGGGGTGATGCATAAAACCAGAGTTTGATATAAGCACAGGTACCGTTCCAAAAACCAACTATGGAATAGATAAGACCTACACCTTCCTCAGTGAAAGGGACTTAAAACACCATATTTCCCGCAGAGGAATATATCTGACTAGTAAGTATCTTAAAACCTATGTATTGATATGTCTCTGTAAGGGAATCAAGGGTGTCTAGACTGGCATAAACATGGCAGCGAGAATCAGCTCAAACCCACTATAAACAGGAATTTGAAAAACAAACAAAAAAAAAGGTAAATTCTTTACACTTCCTACAGGGTCTCTGTTGAAACCTGCAATGACCTTAACTACAACGACAGCTGGATGTGGCATAAGGCTGGACACATGGGACTGAGAGGATTGGTGAGATTGGGTGATTAAATGCAGACCCTTTAAAGCAATAATGCATGGCACCCATTCCATGGGTCCTAACTCTCCAGGTTGAAGGGAATATTACTACAGCTATAACATGTACTGAAAACCTAGATAATGGACACACTGTGAATACGAAAGGTCTCTAAACTCAACGAATAGACCCTCTCGTGGTGCTACGCTTAGACTTTCCAAATGCTTTACTAACATTCTCCCAGCTGGACGAGACAGCACATTTAAAATCCTGGTTCGCACAGGTTGCCAATTTGGCAGAGGATGAAAGAGAAAAGGGAGAACCTATGAGAGAGTAGCTGTTAGGCATTTGGACGGGCACATATCACTCTTATATCCCGGGAGGAAGAAGAATTAACCAAAGTCTCAGCCACCAACCGGGAACCAGTATAGGTCCTGAACCAAAATATGGGACTGGCGTTCAGCTCACAAAAAACGAGTTAAAATAAAGGAATATAGGGCAGAGCAATTCACAAATAGGCAGAGTAATAAAAGACAACTATCATCCAAAAATCTGTTGAAGGAAGGCAACGAGACGAACTTGAAAGTGATGCAGAATAGCAGGAAACAGATTTCAAGAGGTACGTTGGAATCGCCTTTAAAGGACAGGAAGAGGGGCACAACTTCGACAATGATGCACTTGACCAAAAAGTACGTATGCGTTTTCTCCTGAGTATATTCAGGAGAAAATGCATACGCTCTTTTTGG
This sequence comes from Mesoplodon mirus, assembly GCF_964341445.2. Classification (NCBI taxonomy): domain Eukaryota; kingdom Metazoa; phylum Chordata; class Mammalia; order Artiodactyla; family Ziphiidae; genus Mesoplodon; species Mesoplodon mirus. Next base: position 832,986 of record NW_028295682.1, on the reverse strand, counting down.
CCAAACAAGAAAGCGGACAATGTAAGTATGCACTACAAAGAAGTATCACTTCCCAACGGTCCAAAGGGACATCCAGAAAAAGGGTAAAAACCAGAAATTCAGGACAGGACCTGGAGAACATGGAGACATGTTATGCTGATGGGCGGGATGTAAATTGCCAACTGCCTCTCTGGAGGAGGGCATTGTGTTCCCTAAAAGAAGTAAACAACAGATCTACAGAGAAAAGGACACTTCCAGTCTACGGAATATACCTTGGGAAAACTGAAAATCAATACGACAGACCAACTCAAAATTTACGGCTGCACTGCTTACAAGAACCTCAACTTGGGTACACCTTAAATATCCCAGGAAATATAAAAATGGTTCAAAAAATTGTGGTACTTACGTACGTTGGAATATCCATCAGCCATGAAATCAATGTCATAAGACCAGTAGCTGCAAAATGAGTGGATTCAGGTACGATGATTCTAAGTGAAATAAGTCACACAGAAAAAGAAACGTATCATAAGATATCACTTACGAAGATCCTGTAAACATGCCTACACATGAACTGAGTTAGGATAGAGAACAGAGTCTCACATTTAGAAAACACTCTTATGCCTGCTTAAGGGGGAAGGAGAGGTGGGGTGATGCATAAAACCAGAGTTTGATATAAGAACAGGTACCGTTCAAAAACCAACTATGGAGTAGACAAGACCTACACCTTCCTCAGTGAAAGAGACTCAAAACCACATATTTCTCGCAGAGGAATATATCTGAGTAGTAAGAATCTTAAAACCTATGTATTGATATGTCTCCATAAGGGAATCAAGTGTTTCTAGACTGGCATAATCATGGCAGCGAGAATCAGCTCAAACCCACTATAAAAAGGAATTTCAAAAAAAAACAAAAAAAACAGGGAAATACTTTACAATTCCTTCAGGGTCTCTGATGAATCCTGGAATGACCCTACCTACAACGACAGCTGGAGGTGGCATAAGGCTGGACACATGGGACTGAGAGGATTGGTGAGATTGGGTGAGCAAATGCAGACCCTTTAAAGCAATAATGCAAGGCACCCATTCCATGAGTCCCTACTCTCCAGCTTGAAGGGAATATTACTACAGCTATAACATGTACGGGAAACCTAGAGAATGGACACACTGTGAATACGAAAGGTCTCTAAAACTCAACGAATAGTCCCTCTCCTGGTGCTCCGTTTTGAATTTCCAACTGCTTTACTATCAATCTCCCAACCCGGAGAGACAGCACCTTTTACCTCCTGTTTCGCACAGGTTGCCAATTTCGCAGAGGATGAATGGGAAGGGGGAGAACCAATGAGAGTGTAGCTGTTAGGCATTTGGACGGGCATATGTCACTCTTATTTCCCGGGAGGAAGAAGAATTGAAAAAAGTCTCAGCCACCCACCGGGAACCAGTATAGGTCCTGAACCAAAATATTGGACTTGCGTATAGCTCAGTAAAACCCAGTTAAAAAATGGATCTCAGGGGCACAGCAATTCACAAACTGGCAGAGTAATAAAGGACAACTATCGTCCAAAAATCTGTTGAGGGAAGGCAACGAGGCGGACTTGAAAGAGAGGCAGAATAGCAGGAAACAGATTTCAAGAGGTACATTGGAATCACCTTTAAAGCACAGGAAGACGGGCACAACTTCGTCAATGATGCACTTGGGCAAAAAGGGCGTATGCGTTTTCTCCTGAATATATTCAGCAGAAAACGCATACGACATTTTTGGCCAAGCAAGCAAGTGGGCAATGCAAATCTGCACTACAAAAAAGTATCACTTCCCACTGGTCAAAAGGGACATCCACAAAATGGGTAAACACCAGAAAGGCAAGACAGGCCTTGGAGAACAGGGAAACTTGTTATGCTGATGGGCCGGAAGTATATTGCCAACTGCCTCTCTGGAGGCGTGCATTGTGTTCCCTGAAACAAGTAAACAACAGAGCTACAGAGCCAAGTGCACTTCCTGTCTAGGGAATATATCTTGGGAAAACTGAAATTCAATAAGACAGAACCACCCCAAAATTTAGGGCTGCACTGCTTACAAGAACCTGAACATGGGTACACCTTAAATATCCCAGGAAAGATAAAAATGGTTCAAAAAATTGTGCTACTTACGTACGATGGAATATCCCTCAGCCATGAAATCAATGTCATAAGACCAGTAGCAGCAAAATGAGAGGATTCAGGTACGATGATTCTAAGTGAAATAAGTCACACAGAAAAAGAAACTTATCATAAGATATCACTTATGAAGATCCTGTAAATATGGCTACACATGAACTTAGTTAGGAAAGAGAACAGAGTCTCACATTTAGAAAACACTCTTATGCCTGCTTAAGGGGGAAGGAGAGGTGGGGTGATGCATAAAACCAGAGTTTGATATAAGCACAGGTACCGTTCCAAAAACCAACTATGGAATACAGAAGACCTACACCTTTCTCAGTGAAAGGGACTCAAAATCCCATATTTCCCGCAGAGGAATATATCTGACTAGTAAGAATCATAAAACCTATATATTGATATGTCTCCATAAGGGAATCAAGTGTTTCTAGACTGGCATAAACATGGCATCGAGAATCAGCTCAAACCCACTATAAAAAGGAATTCCAAAAAGAAATCAAAAAAACAGGGAAATTCTTTACAATTCCTTCAGGGTCTCTGATGAATCCTGGAATGTCCCTATCTACCACGACAGCTGGATGTGGCATAAGTCTGGACACATGGGACTGAGAGGATTGGTGAGATTGGGTGAGCAAATGCAGACCCGTTAAAGCAATAATGCATGGCACACATTCCATGGGTCCCAACTCTCCAGGTTGAAGGGAATATTACTACAGCTATAACATGTACGGGAAACCTAGAGAATGGACACACTGTGAATACGAAAGGTCTCTAAAACTCAACGAATACTCCCCCTCCTGGTGCTCCGGTTAGACTTTCCAACTGCTTTACTCTCAATCTCCCAAACTAGAGAGACAGCACCTTTAACCTCCTGTTTCACACAGGTTGCCAATTTGGCAGAGGATGAATGGGAAGAAGGAGAACCAATGAGAGAGTAGTTGTTAGGCATTTGGATGGGCATATGCCACTCTTATTTCCCTGGAGGAAGAAGAATTAACCAAAGTCTCAGCCACCCACCAAAAACCAGTATAGGTCCTGAACGAAAATATTGGACTTGCGTTCAGCATACAAAAAAACGAGTTAAATAATGAAGCTCAGGGGCACAGCAATTCACCAAATGGCAGAGTAATAAAGGGCAAGTATCGTCCATCAATCTGTTGAGGGGAGGCAATGAGGAGGACTTGAAAGCGAGGCAGAATAGCAGGAGACAGATTTTAAGAGGTACGTTGGAATCGCATTTAAAGCACAGGAAGAGGGGCACAACTTCGACAATGATGCACTTGGCCAAAAAGGGCGTATGTGTTTTGTCCTTATTATAATCAGGAGAAAACACATACACCCATTTTTGCAAAGCAAGCAAGCGGGCAATGCAAATCTGCACTACAAAGAAGTATCACTTCCCACCGGTCAAAAGGGACATCCAAAAAATGGGTAAAATTCACAAAGGCAGGACAGGCCCTTGCGAACAAGGAGCCTTGTTATGCTGATGGGTGGGATGTAAATTGCCAACTGCCTCTCTGGAGAAGTGCATTGTGTTCCATAAACAAGTAAACAACAGAGATACAGAGCCAAGGACACTTCCAGTCTAGGGAATATACCTTGGGAAAACTGAAAATCAATAAGACAGAGCCACCCCAAAATTTAGGGCTGCACTGCTTACAAAAACCTCAACTTGGGTACACCTTGATTATCCCAGGAAAGATAAAAATGGTTCAAAAAATTGTGGTACTTACGTACGATGGAATATCCCTCAGCCATGAAATCAATGTCATAAGACCAGTAGCAGCAAAATGAATGGATTCAAGTACGATGATTCTAAGTGAAATAAGTCACACAGAAAAAGAAACTTATCATAAGATATCACTTATGAAGATCCTGTAAACATGGCTACACAAGAACTGAGATAGGAAAGAGAACAGAGTCTCACATTTAGAAAACACTCTTAGGCCTGCTTAAGGGGGAAGGAGAGGTGGGGTGATGCATAAAACCAGAGTTTGATTTAAGCACAGGTACCGTTCCAAAAACCAAGTATGGAATAGACAAGACCTACACCTTCCTCAGTGAAAGGGACTCAAAATCCCTTATTTCCCGCAGAGGAATATATCTGACTAGAAAGAATCTTAAAACCTATGTATTGATATGTCTCCGTAAGGAAATCAAATGTGTCTAGACCGGCATAAACATGGCAGCGAGAATCAGCTCAAACACACTATAAAAGGGAATTTCAAAAACAAAACAAAAAAACACGGAAATTCTTTACAATTCCTTCAGTGTCTCTGTTGAAACCTGGAATGACCCTATCTACAATGAGAGCTGGATGTGGCATAAGGCTGGACACATGGGAATGAGAGGATTGGTGAGATTGGGTGAGCAAATGCACACCCTTTAAAGCAATAATGCATGGCATCCATTCCATGGGTCCCAACTCTCCAGGTTGAAGGGAATATTACTACATCTATATCATGTATGGGAAACATATAGAATGGACATACTGTGAATACGAAAAGTCTCTAAAACTCAAAGAATAGTGCCTCTCCTGTTGCTCCAGTTTGACTTTCCAACTGCTTTACTATCAACCTCCCAACTTGGAGAGACAGCACCTTTACACTCTTGGTGCGCTCAGGTTGCCAATTTGGCAAAGGATAAAAGGGAAGAGGGAGAACCAATGAGAGAGTAGCTGTTAGGCATTTGGACGGGCACCTGTCACTCTTATTTCCTCGGAGGAAGAAGAATTAACCAAAGTCTCAGCCACCCACCTGGAACCAGTATAGGTCATGAACCAAAATATTGGACTTGCGTTCAGCTCACAAAAAACGAGTTAAAAAATGGAGCTATGGGGCAGAGCAATTCACAAACTGGCAGAGTAATAAAGGCCAACTATCATCCAAAAATCGGTTGAGGGAAGGCAACGAGGCGGACTTGTAAGTGAGGCAGAATAGCAGGAAACAGATTTCAAGAGCTACGTTGGAATCGCCTTTAAAGCACAGGAATAGTGGCACAACTTCGACATTGATGCACTTGGCCAAAAAGGGCGTATGCGTTTTCTCCTGAGTATATTCAGGAGAAAACGCATACGCCCTTTTTGGTCAAGCAAGCAAGCGGGAAATGCAAAACAGCACTACAAAGAAGTACTACTTCGAACCAGTCAAAATGGACATCCACAAAATGGGTAAAAACCAGAAAGGCAAGACAGGCCCTGGAGAACAGGGAGCCTTGTTATGCTGATGGGCGGGATGTAAATTGCCAACTGCCTCTCTGAAGGAGTGCATTGTGTTCCCTAAAACAAGTAAACAACAGAGCTACAGAGCCAAGGGCACTTCCAGTCTAGGGAATATACTTTGGGAAAACTGAAAATCAATAAGACAGAGCCACCCCAAAATTTAGGGCTGCACTGCTTACAAGAACCTCAACTAGGGTACACCATAAATATCCCAGGAAATATAAAAATGGTTCAAAAAATTGTGGTACTTACGTCTGATGAAATATCCCTCAGCCATGAAATCAATGTCATAAGGCCAGTAGCAACAAAATGAGTGGATTGAGGTACGATGATTCTAAGTGAAATAAGTCACACAGAAAAAGAAACTTATCATAAGATATCACTTATGAAGATCCTGTAAACATGGCTACACATGAACTGAGTTAGGAAAGAGAACAGAGTCTCACATTTAGAAAACACTCTTATGCCTGCTTAAGGGGGAAGGAGAGGTGGGGTGATTCATAAAACCAGAGTTTGATATAAGCACACGTACCGTTCCAAAATCCAACTATGGAATAGACAAGACCTACACCTTCCTCAGTGAAATGGACTCAAAATCCCATATTTCCGGCAGAGGAATATATCTAACTAGTAAGAATCTTAAAACCTATGTATTGATATGTCTCCGTAAGGCAATCAAGTGTTTCTAGACTGGCATAATCATGGCAGCGAGAATCAGCTCAAACACACTATAAAAAGGAATTTCAAAAACAAACCAAAAAAAACAGGGAAATTCTTTACAATTCCTTCAGGGTCTCAGATGAATCCTGAAATGACCCTCTCTACAACAACAGCTGGATGTGGCATAAGTCTGGACACATGGGACTGAGAGGATTGGTGAGATTGGGTGAGCAAATGCAGACCCTTTAAAGCAATAACGTATGGCACCCGTTCCATGGATCCCAACTCTCCAGGTTGAAGGGAATATTACTACAGCTATAACATGTATGGGAAACCTAGAGAATGGACACACTGTGAATACGAAAGGTTTCTAAAACTCAAAGTATAGTCCCTCTCCTGGTGCTCCAGTTTGACTTTTCAACTGCTTTACTATCAATCTCCCAACTTGGAGAGAGAGCACCTTTAACTTTCTGGTTCGCACAGGTTGCCAATTTGGCAAAGGATGAAAGGGAAGAGGGAGAACCAATGAGAGATAGCTGTTAGGCATTTGGATGGGCACATGCCACTCTTATTTCCGGGGAGGAAGAAGAATTAAACAAAGTCTCAGCCACCCAGCGGAAAAACTATAGGTCCTGAACCAAAATTTTGGACTTGCGTTCAGCTCACAAAAAACGAGTTAAAAATGGAGCTCAGGGGCACAGCAATTCACACACTGGCACAGTAATTAAGGGCAACTATGTTCCAAAAATCTGTTGAGGGAAGGCAACAAGGCGGACTTGAAAGGGAGGCAGAATAGCAGGAAACACATTTAAAGAGGTACGTAGGAATCACCTTTAAAGTACAGGAAGAGGGGCACAACTTCGACAAAGATGCACTTGGGCAAAAAGTGCGTATGCGTTTTCTCCTGAATATATGAAGGAGAAAATGCATATGCCCTTTTTGGCCAAGCAGGAAATGCAAATCTGCACTACAAAGAAGTATCACATTCCACAAGTCAAAAGGGACATAAGAAAAATGTGTAAAAAACAGAAAGGCAAGACAAGCCCTGGAGAACAGTGAGCCTTGTTATGCTGATGGGCAGGATGTAAATTGCCAACTGCCTCTCTGGAGGAGTGCATTGTGTTCCCTAATACAAGTAAACAACAGAGCTAGAGAGGCAAGGGCACTTCCAGTCTAGGGAATATACCTTGGGAAAACTGAAAATCAATAAGACAGAGCCACCCCAAAATTTAGGGCTGCAATGCTGACAAGAACCTAAAATTGGGTACACCTTAAGTATCCCAGGAAAGATAAAAATTGTTCAAAAAATTGTGGTACTTTCATACCATGGAATATCAATCAGCCATGAAATCAATGTCATAAGACCAGTAGCAGCAAAATGAGTGGATTCAGGTACGATGATTCTAAGTGAAAAAAGCCACACAGAAATAGAAGCTTATCATAAGATATCACTTATGAAGATCCTGCAAACATGGCTACACATGAACTGAGTTAGGAAAGAGAACAGAGTCTCACATTTAGAAAACACTCTTATGCCTGCTTAAGGGGGAAGGAGAGGTGGGGTGATGCATAAAACCAGAGTTTGATATAAGCTCAGGTACCGTTCCAAAAACCAACTATGGAATAGACAAGACCTACACCTTCCTCAGTGTAAGGGACTCAAAACCCCATATTTCCCGCAGAGGAATATATCTGAGTAGTAAGAATCGTAAAACCTATGTATTGATATGTCTCTGTAAGGGAATCAAGTGTGTCTAGACTGGCATAAAGATGGCAGCGAGAATCAGCTCAAACCCACTATAAAACGGAATTTCAAAAACAAAACAAAAAAACAGGGAAATTCTTTTCAATTCCTTCAGGTTCTCTGATGAAACCTGGAATGATCCTATCTACAACGACAGCTGGAGTTGGCATAAGCCTGGACACATGGGACTGAGAGGATTGGTGAGATTGGGTGAGCAAATGCAGACCCTTTAAAGCAATAATGCATGGCACCCATTCCATGGATACCAACTCTCCAGGATGAAGGGAATATTACTACAGCTATAACATGTGTGGGAAACCTAGAGAATGGACACACTGTGAATACGAAAGGTTTCTAAAATACAACGAATAGTGACTCTGCTGGTACTCCAGTTTGTCTTTCCAACTGCTTTACTGTCAATCTCCCAACTTGGAGAGACAGCACCTCTAACCACCTGGTTCACATAGGTAGCCAATTTGGCATAGGATGAAAGTGAAGAGGGAGAACCAATGAGAGAGTAGCTGTTAGGCATTTGGATGGGCACCTGTCCCTTTTATTTCCTGGGAGGAAGATGAATTAACCAAAGACTAAGCCACCCACCGGGAATCAGTATAGGTCCTGAACCAAAATATTGGACTAGCGTTCAGCTCACACAAAACGAGTTAAAAAATGGAGCAATGGGGCAGAGCAATTCACAAACTGGCAGAGTAATAAAGGCCAACTATCATCCAAAAATCTGTTGAGGGAAGGCAACGAGGTGGACTTGAAAGTGAGGCAGAATAGCAGGAAACAGATTTCAAGAGATACATTGGAATCGCCTTTAAAGCACAGGAATAGGGGCACAACTTCGACAATGATGCACTTGGCCAAAAAGGGCGTATGCGTTTTGTCCTTAATATATTCAGGAGAAAAAGCATACGCCCATTTGGCCAAGCAAGCAAGCGGGCAATGCAAAACAGCCCTACAAAGAAGTACCACTTCCCACCAGTCAAAAGGGACATCCACAATATATGTAAAACCAGAAAGGCAAGACAGGCCCTGGAGAACAGGGAGCCATGTTATCCTGATGGGCGGGATGTAAATTTAAAACTGCCTCTCTGGAGGAGTGCATTGTGTTCCCTAAAACAAGTAAACAACAGAGCTACAGAGCCAAGGGCACTTCGAGTCTAGGGAATATACCTTGGGAAAACTGAATATCTATAAGACAGAGCCACCCCCAAATTTAGGGCTGCACTGCTTACAAGAACCTCAACTTGGGTTCACCTTAAGTATCCCAGGAAAGATAAAAATTGTCCAAAAAATTGTGGTTCTTACGTATGATGCAATATCCCTCAGCCATGAAATCAATGACATAAGACCAGTAGCAGCAAAATGAGTGGATTCAGGTACGATGATTGTAAGTGAAATAAGTCACACAGAAAAAGAATCGTATCATAAGCTATCACTTATGAAGATCCTGTAAACTTGGCTACACATGAACTGAGTTAGGAAAGAGAACAGAATCTCACATTTAGAAAACACTCTTATGCCTGCTTAAGGGGGAAGAAGAGGTGGGGTGATGCATAAAACCAGAGGTTGATAGAAGCACAGGTACCGTTCCAAAGAACAACTATGGAGTAGACAAGACCTACACCTTCCTCAGTGAAAGGGACTCAAAACACCATATTTCCCGCAGAGGAATATATCTGACTAGTAAGAATCTTAAAACCTATGTATTGATATGTCTCTGTAAGGGAATCAAGTGTGTCTAGACTGGCATAAACATGGTAGCGAGAATTAGCTCAAACCCAATATAAAACGGAATTTCAAAAACAAATCAAAAAATACAGGGAAATTCTTTACAATTCCTTCAGAGTATCTGATGAAACCTGGAATGACCCTATCTACAACGACAGCTGGATGTGGCATAAGTCTGGACAAATGGGACTGAGAGGATTGGTGAGATTGGGTGAGCAAATGCACACACTTTAAAGCAATAATGCATGGCACCCATTACATGGGTCCCAACACTCAAGGTTGAAGGGAATATTACTAGAGATATAAAATGTATGGGAAACCTAGAGAATGGATACAGTGTTAATACGAAAGGTTTCTAAAACTCAACGTATAGTCCCAACCCTTGTGCTCCAGTTTGACATTGCAACTGCTTTACTATCAATCTCCCAACTTCGAGAGACAGCACCTTTAACCTCCTGATTCGCACAGGTTGCCAATTTGGCAAAGGATGAAAGGGAAGAGGGAGAACCAATGAGAGAGTAGCTGTTAGGCATTTGGAGGGGCACATGTCACTCTTATTTCCCGGGAGGAAGAAGTATTAACCAAATTCTCAGCCACCCACCGGGAAAAAGTATGGGTCCTGAACCAAAATATTGGACTTGCGTTCAGCTCACAAAAAATGAGTTAAAAATGGAGCTCAGGGGCACAGCAATTCACAAACTGGCAGACTAATAAAGGGCAACTATCGTCCAAAATTATGTTGAGGGAAGGCAGCGAGGCGTACTTGTGAGGGAAGCAGAATAGCAAAAAACACATTTCTAGAGGTACGTTGGAATCACCTTTAAAGCACAGGGAGAGGGGCACAACTTCGACAATGATGCACTTGGCCAAAAAGGGCGTATGTGTTTTGTCCTTAACATATTCAGGAGAAAAGGCATACACACTTTTTGGCCAAGCAAGCAAGCGGGCAATGCAAATCTGGACTACAAAGAAGTATCACTTCCCACAAGTCAAAAGGGACATACGCAAAATGTGTAAAAAACAGAAAGGCAAGACAGGCCCTGGAGAACAGGGAGCCTTGTTATGATGATGGGCGGGATGTAAATTGCCAACTGCCTCTCTGGAGGAGTGCATTGTGTTCCCTAAAACAAGTAAACTACAGAGCTACAGAGCCAAGGGCACTTCCAGTCTAGTGAATATACCTTGGGAAAACTCAAAATCAATAAGACAGAGCCACCCCAAAATTTAGGGCTGCACTGCTTAAAAGAACGTCAACTAGGGTACACCTTAAATATCACAGGAAATATAAAAACGATTCAAAAAATTGTGGTACTTACGTACGATGGAATATCCCTCAGCCATGAAATCAATGTCATAAGACAATTAGCAGCCAAATGAATGGATTCAAGTACGATGATTCTAAGTGAAATAAGTCACACAGAAAAAGAAACTTACCATAAGATATCTCTTATGAAGATCCTGTAAACATGGCTACACATGAACGGAGTTAGGAAAGAGAACAGAGTCTCACATTTAGAAAACACTCTTATGCCTGCTTAAGGGGGAAGGAGAGGTGGGGTGATGCATAAAACCAGAGTTTGATAGAAGCACAGGTACAGTTCCAAACACCAACTATGGATTAGAAAAGACCTACACCTTCCTCAGTGAAAGGGACTCAAAACACCATATTTCCCGCAGAGGAATATATCTGACTAGTAAGAATCTTAAAACCTATGTATTGATATGTCTCCATAAGGGAAACAAGGGTTTCTAGACTGGCCTAAACATGATAGAGAGAATCAGCTCAAACCCACTATAAAAATGAATTTCAAAAACAAAACAAAAAAACAGAGAAATTCTTTACAGTTCCTTCAGGGTCTCTGATGAAACCTGGAATGACCCTATCTACAACGACAGCTGGATGTGGCATAAGGCTGGACACATGGGAGTGAGAGGATTGGTGAGATTGGGTGAGCAAATGCAGACCCTTTAAAGCAATAATGCATGGCACCCATTCCATGGGTCCCAACTCTCCATGTTGAAGGGAATATTACTACAGCTATAACATGTACGGGAACCGTAGAGAATGGACACACTGGGAATATGAAAGGTCTCTAAAACTCAACGAATACTCCACCTCCTGGTGCTCCGGTTTGACTTTCCAACTGCTTTACTATCAATCTCTCAACCTGGAGAGACAGCACCTTTAACCTCCTGGTTCTCCCAAGTTGCCAGTTTGGCAAAGATGAAAGGGAAGAGGGAAAACCACTGAGAGAGTCGCTGTTAGGCATTTCGACGGGCACATGCCACTCTTATTTCCCGGGAGGAAGAAGAATTAACCAAACTCTCAGCCACCCACCAAAAACCACTATAGTTTCAGAACCAAAATATTGGTCTTGCGTTCAGCTCACAAAAAACGAGTTAAAAAATGGAGCTCATGGGCACAGCAATTCACAAACTGGCAGAGTAATAAAGGGCAACTATCGTCCAACAATTTGTTGAAGGAAGGCAACTAGGCGGACTTGAAAGCCAGGCAGAATAGCAGGAAACAGATTTCAAGAGGTATGTTGGAATCGCCTTTAAAGCACAGGAAGAGGGACACAACTTCGACTATGATGCACTTGGCCAAAAAGGGCCTATGTGTTTTCTCCTGAATATATTCAGGAGAAAACGCATAGGCCCTTTTTGGCCAAGCAAGCAAGCGGGCAATGCAAAACTGCAGTACAAAGAAATACCACTTCCCACGAGTCAAAAGGGACATCCACAAAATGGGTAAAAACCAGAAAGGCAAGACAGGCCCTGGAGAACAAGGAGCCTTGTTATGCTGATGGGCGTGATGAAAATTGCCAACTGCCTCTCTGGAAGAGTGCATTGTGTTTCCTAAAACAAGGAAACAACAGAGCTACAGAGCCAAGGGCACTTTGAGTCTACGGAATATACCTTGGGAAAACTGAAAATCAATAAGACAGAGCCACCCCAAAATTTAGGGGTGCACTGCTTACAAGTACCTCAAATTGGGTACACCTTAAATATCCCTGGAAATATAAAAATGGTTCAAAAAATTGTGGTACTTACGTACGATGGAATATCCCTTAGCCATGAAATCAATGTCATAAGACCAGTAGCAGCAAAATGAGTGGATTCAGGTAGGATGATTCTAAGTGAAATAAGTCACAACGAAAAAGAAACATATCATAAGATATCACTTATGAAGATCCTGTAAACATGGCTACACATGAAATGAGTTAGGAAAGAAAACAGAGTCTCACATTTAGAAAACACTCTTATGCCTGCTTAAGGGGGAAGGAGAGGTGGGGTGATGCATAAAACCAGAATTTGATATAAACACAGGTACCGTTCCAAAAACCAACTATGGTATAGACAAGACCTACACCTTCCTCAGTGAAATGGACTCAAAACTCCATATCTCCCGCAGAGGAATATATCTGACTAATAAGAATCTTAAAACCTGTGTATTGACATGTCTCTGTAAGGGAATCAAGTGTGTCTAGACTGGCATAATCATGGCAGCGAGAATCAGCTGAAACCGACTATAAAAAGGAATTTCAAAAACAAACCAAAAAAAACAGGGAAATTATTTACAATTCCTTCAGGGTCTCTGATGAAATCTGGAATGACTCTATCTACAACGATAGCTGGATGTGGCATAAGGCTGGCCACATGGGACTGAGAGGATTGGTGAGATTGGGTGAGCAAATGCCGACCCTTTAAAGCAATAATGCATGGCACCCATTCCATGGGTCCCAACTCTCCAGGTTGAAGGGAATATTACGGCAGCTATAACAGGTATGGGAAACCTAGAGAATGGACACACTGTGAATAAGAAAGGTTTCTAAAACTCAACGAATAATCCCTCTCCTGGTGCTCCAGTTTGACTTGGAAACTGCTTTACTATCATTCTCCCAACTTGGAGAGACAGCATCTTTAACCTCCTGGTACGCACAGGTTGCCAATTTGGCATAGGATGAAAAGGAAGAGGGAGAACCAATGAGAGAGTAGCTGTTAGGCATTAGGACGGGCACATGTCCCTCTTATTTCCCAGGAGGAAGAAGAATTAACCAAAGTCTCAGCCACCCACCTCGAACCAGTATGGTTCCTGAACCAAAATATTGGACTTGCGTTCAGCTCACAAAAAAACAAGTTACAAAATGGAGCTCAGGGGCACAGCAATTCACAAACAGGCAGAGTAATAAAGGGAAACTAACGTCCAAAAATCTGTTGAGGGAAGGCAGCGAGGCAAATTTGAAAGGAAGGCAGAATAGCAGGAAACACATTTTAAGAGGTACATTGGAATCACCTTTGAAGCACAGGAAGAGGGGCTCAACTTCGACAATGATGCACTTGGCCAAAAAGGGCGTATGAGTTTTGTCCTTAATATATTCATGAGAAAACGCATACGCCCTTTTTAGCCATGCAAGCAAGCGGGTAATGCAAATCTGGTCTACAAAGGAGTATCACTTCCCACAAGTCAAAAGGGACATACGCAAAATGTGTAAAAAACATAAAGGCAAGACAGGCCCTGGAGAACAGGGAGCCTTTTTATGCTGATGGGCGGGATGTAAATTGACAACTGCCTCTCTGGAGGAGTGCATTGTGTTCCCTAAAACAAGTAAACAACAGAGCTACAGAGCCAAGGGCACTTCCAGTCTAGCGAATATACCTTGGGAAAACTGAAAATCAATAAGACAGAGCCACCCCAAATTTAGGGTTGCACTGCTTACAAGAACCTCAACTTGGGTACACCTTAAGTTTCCCAGGAAATATAAATATGGTTCAAAAAATGGTGGTACATATGTACGATGGAATATCCCTCAGCCATGAAATCAATGTCATAAGACCAGTAGCAGCAAAATGAGTGGATTCAGGTATGATGATTCTAAGTGAAATAAGTCACACAGAAAAAGAAACGTATCATAAGATATCACTTATGAAGATCCTGTAAACATGGCTACACATGAACTGAGTTAGGAAAGAGAACAGAGTCTCACATTTAGAAAACACTCTTATACCTGCTTAAGGGGTAAGGAGAGGTGGGGTGATGAATAAAACCAGAGTTTGATATAAGCACAGGTACCCTTCCAAAAACCAACTATGAAATAGACAAGACCTACACCTTCCTCAGTGAAAGGGACTCAAAACCCCATATTTCCCGCATAGGAATATATCCGACTAGTAAGAATCTTAAAACCTATGTATTGATATGTCTCCGTAAGGGAATCAAGTGTGTCTAGACTGGCATAAACATGGCAGTGTGAATCAGCTAAAACCAACTATGAAAGGAATTTGAAAAACAAAAAAAAAGGAAATTCTTTACAATTCCTTCAGGGTCCCTGACGAAACCTGAAATGATCCTATCTACAATGACAGCTGGATGTGGCATAAGGCTGGACAAATGGGACTGAGAGGATTGGTGAGATTGCGTGAGCAAAAGCAGACCCTTTATAGCAGTAATTCATGGCACCCATTCCATGGGTCCCAACTCTCCAGGTTGAAGGGAATATTACTCTAGCTATAACATGTATGGGAAACCTAGAGAATGGACACACTGTGAAAACGAAAGGTTTCTAAAACTCAACGAATAGTCCCTCTCCTTGTGCTCCAGTTTGACTTTCCAACTGCTTTACTGTCCATCTCCCAACTTGGAGAGACAGCACCTTTATCCTCCTGGTTCGAACAGGTTGCCAATTTGGCAAAGGATGAAAGGGAATAGGGACAACCAATGAGAGAGTAGCTGTTAGGCATTTGGACGGCACATATCACTCTTATTTCCCGGGAGGAAGAAGAATTAACAGAAGTCTCAGCCACCCACTGAAAACCAGTATAAGTCCTGAACCAAAATATTGGACTTGCGTTCAGCTCACAAAAAACGAGTTAAAAAATGGAGCTCAGGGGCAAAGCAATTCACAAACTGGCAGCGTAATAAAGGGCAAGTATCTTCCAACAATCTGTTGAGGGAAAGCAACTAGGCGGACTTGAAAGCGAGGCAGAATAGCAGGAAACAGATTTCAAGAGGTATATTGGAATCGCCTTTAAAGCACAGGAAGAGGAGCACAAATTCGAAAATGATGCACATGGCCAAAAAGGCCATATGCGTTTTCCCATGAATATATTCAGGGGAAAACGCATACGCACTTTTGACCAAGCAAGCAAGTGGGCAATGCAAGTCTGCACTACAAAGAAGTATCACTTCCCACCGGTCACAAGGGACATCCACAAAATGGTTAAAAACCAGAAAGGCAAGACCGGCCCTGGAGAACAGGGAGCCTTGTTATGCTGACGGCCAGGATGTAAATTGCCAACTGCCTCTCTGGAGGAGTGCATTGTGTTCCCTAAAACAAGTAAACAACAGAGCTACAGAGCCAAGTACACTCCCAGTCTATGGAATATACCTTGGGAAACCTGAAAATGAATAAGACAGAGCCACCCCAAAATTTAGGGCTGCACTGCTACAAGAACCTCAACTTGGGTACACCTTAAGCATCACAGGAAAGGTAAAAATTGTTCAAAAACTTGTGGTACTTACGTACGATGGAATATCCCTCAGCCATGAAATCAATGTCATAAGACCAGTAGCAGGAAAATGAGTGGATTCAGGTACGATGATTCTAAGTGAAATAAGTCACACAGAAAAAGAAACTTATCATAAGATATCACTTATGAATATCCTGTAAACATGGCTACACATGAACTGAGTTAGGAAAGAGAACAGAGTCTCACATTTAGAAAACACTCTTATGCCTGCTTAAGGGGTAAGGAGATGTGGGGTGATGCATAAAACCAGAGTTTGATATAAGCACATGTACCCTTCCAAAACCAACTATGGAATAGACAAGACCTACACCTTCCTCAGTGAAAGGGACTCAAAACCCCATATTTCCCGCAGAGGAATATATCTGACTAGTAATAATCTTAAAACCTATGTATTGATATGTCTCCATAACGGAATCAAGTGTTTCTAGACTGGCATAAACATGGCAGAGAGAATTAGCTCAAACACACTATAAAAAGGAATTTCAAAAACAAAACAAAAAAAGAGGGACATTCTTTACAATTCCTTCAGAGTCTCTGATGAATCCTGGAATGACCCTCTCTACAATGACAGATGGATGTGCCATAAGGCTGGACACATGGGACTGAGAGGATTGGTGAGATTGGGTGAGCACATGCAGACCCTTTAAAGCAATAATTCATGGCACCAATTCCAGGGATCCAAACTCTCCAGGTTGAAGGGAATATTACTACAGCTATAACATGTATGGGACACCTATAGAAGGGATACACTGTGAATACCAAAAGTCTCTAAAACTCAACGAATAGTCCCTCTCCTGGTGCTCTGGTTTGACTTTCCAACTGCTTTACTATCAATCTCTAAACCTGGAGAGACAGCACCTTTAACCTCCTGTTTCACACAGGTTGCCAATTTCGCAGAGGATGAATGGGAAAAGGGGGAACCAATGAGAGAGTAGCTGTTAGGTATTTGGACGGGCATATGTCACTCTTATTTCCCGTGAGGAAGAAGAATTAACCAAAGTCTCAGCCACCCATCGGGAACCAGTATAGGTCCTGAACCAAAATATTGGACTTGCGTTCAGCCCACATAAAACGAGTTAAAAAATAGAGCTATAGGGCAGAGCAATTCACAAACTGGCAGAGTAATAAAGGGCAAATATCGTCCAAAAATCTGTTGAGGGAAGGCAACGAGATGGACTTGAAAGCGAGGCAGAATAGCAGGAAACAGATTTCAAGAAGTACGTTGGAATAACATGTAAAGCACAGGAAGAGGGACACAATTTCTACAATGATGCATTTGGCCAAAAAGTGCATATGCATTTTCTCCTGAATATATACAGGAGAAAACGCATACGCCCTTTTTTGCCAAGCAAGCAAGCGGGCAATGCAAATCTGCACTAAAAAGAAGTATCACTTCCCACCGGTCAAAAGGGACATCCACAAAATGCGTAAAAACCAGAAAGGCAAGACAGGCCCTGGAGAACAGGGAGCCTTGTTATGCTGACGGCCGGGATGTAAATTGCCAACTTCCTCTCTGGAGGAGTGCATTGTGTTCCCTAAAACAAGTAAACAACAGAGCTAGAAAGCCAAGGGCACTTCCAGTCTAGGGAATATACCTTGGGAAAACTGAAAATCAATAAGACAGAGACACCCCAAAATTTAGGGCTGCACTGCTTACAAGAACCTCAACATGGGTACACCTTAAATATCCCAGGAAATATAAAAATGGTTCAAAAAATTGTGGTACTTATGTACGATGGAATATCCCTCAGCCATGAAATCAATGTCATAAGACAAGTAGCAGCAAAATGAGTGGATTCAGGTATGATGATTCTAAGTGAAATAAGTCAGACAGGAAAAGAAACATATCATAAGATATTACTTTTGAAGATCCTGTAACATGGCTACACATGAACTGATATAGGAAAGAGAACAGAGTCTCACATTTAGAAAACACTCTTCTGCCTGCTTAAGGGGGAAGGAGAGGTGAGGTAATGCATAAAACCAGAGTTTGATATAAGCACAGGCACCGTTCCAAAAACCAACTATAGAATAGACAAGCCCTACACCTTCCTCAGTGAAAGGGACTCAAAACCACATATCTCCCACAGAGGAATATATCTGACTACTAAGAATCTTAAATTCTATGTATTGATATGTCTCCGTAAGGGAATCAAGTGTGTCTAGGCTGGCATAAACATGGCAGCGAGAATCAGCTCAAACCCACAATAAAAATGAATTTCAAAACAAAACAAAAAAACAAGGAAATTCTTTACAATTCCTTCAGGGTCTCTGATGATACCTGGAATGACCCTATCTACAACGACAGCTGGATGTGACATAAGGTTGGACACATGAGACTGAGAGAATTCGTGAGATTGGGTGAGCAAATACAGACCTTGTAAAGCAATAATGCATGTCACCCATTCCATGGGTCCCAACTCTCCAGGTTGAAGGTAATATTACTCTAGCTATAACATGTATGGGAAACCTAGAGAATGGACACACTGTGAATACGAAAGGTTTCTAAAACTCAACGAATAGTCCCACTCCTGTTGTTCCGTTTTGACTTTCCAACTGCTTTAATATCAATCTGCCAACTTGTAGAGACAGCCCCTTTAACCTCCTGGTTCGCACAGGTTGTGAATTTGGCAGAGGATGAAAGGGAAATTTGAGACTCAATGAAAGAGTAGCTGTTAGACATTTGGACGGGCACATGACACTCTAATTTCCCGGCAGGAAGAAGAATTAACCAAAGTCTCAGCATCCCACCTAGAACCAGTATAGATCCTGAACCAAAAGTTTTGACTTGCGGTCAGCTCACAAAAAACGAGTTGAAAAATGGATATCAGTGGCACAGCAATTCACAAACTGGCAGAGTAATAAAGGACAACTATCGTCCTAAAATCTGTTGAGGGAAGGCAAAGAGGTGGATTTGGAAATGAGGCAGAATAGCAGGAAAGAGATTTCAAGAGGTACATAGGAATCGACTTTAAAGCACAGGAACAGGGGCACAACTTCAAAAATGATGCACTTGGCCACAAAGGGCGTATGCGTTTTCTCCTGAATATATTCAGGAGAAAACGCATACGCCCTTTGTGGCCAAGTAATGAAGCGGGCAATGCAAATCGGTACTACAACGAAGTATGACTTCCCACCGGTCAAAAGGGACATCCACAAAATGGGTAAAAACCAGAATGGCAAGACAGGATCTGGAGAACCGGGAGCATTGTTATGCTGAAGAGCGGGATGTAAATTGCCAACTGCCTCTCTGGAAGAGTGCATTGTGTTCCCTAAAACAAGTAAACAACAGAGCTACAGAGCCAAGGGCACTTCCAATCTAGGGAATATACCTTGAGAAAACTGAATATCAATAAGACAGAGCCACCCCAATATTTAGGGCTGCACTGCATACAAGAACCCCAACTTGGGTACACCTTAAATATCCCAGGAAAGACAAAAATGGTTCAAGAAATTGTGGTACTTACATACGATGGAATATCCCTCAGCCATTAAATCAATATCTTAAGGCCAGTAGCAGCAAAATGAGTGGATTCAGGTACAATGATTCTAAGTGAAATTATTCACAGAGAAAAAGAAACATCATAAGATATCACTTATGCATGTCCTGTAAACATGGCTACACATGAACTGAGTTAGGAAAGAGAACAGAGTTTCACATTTAGAAAACACTTTTATGCCTGCTTAAGGGGGAAGGAGAGGTGGGGCGATGAATAAAACCAGAGATTGATTTTAGTACAGGTACCACTCCAAAAACCAAATATGGAATAGACAAGACCTAAACATTCCTCAGTGAAAGGGTCTCAACACCCCATATTCCCCGCAGAGGAATATATCTTACAAGTAAGAATCTTAAAACCTATGTATTGATATGTCTCTGTAAGGGAATCAAGTGTGTCTAGACTGGCATATAACATGGCAGCGAGAATCAGCTCAAAACCACAATAAAAAGAATTTCAAAAACAAAACCAAAAAAACAGGGAAATTGTTTACAATTCCTTCAGGGTCTCTGATGAATCCTGGAACGACCCTATAAACAACGACAGCTGGATGTGGCCTAAGGCTGGACACTTGGCACTGAGAAGATTGGAGAGATTGGGTGAGCAGATGCAGACCCTTTAAAAGAATAATGTGTGGCACCCATTCCATGGGTCCCAACTTTCCAGGTTGAAGGGAATATTACTACAGCTATAACATGTACGTGAAACCAAGAGAATGGACACACTGTGAATACGAAAGGTCTCTAAATCTCAGCTAATATTCCCTCTCCTGGTGCTCCGGTTTGACTTTCCATCTGCTTTACTATCAATCTCCCTACTTGCAGAAACACCCCCTTAACCTCTTGGTTCGCACACGTTGCCAATTTGGCAGAGGAAGAAAGGGAAGAGGGAGAACCAATGAGAGACTAGCTGTTATGCATTTGGACGGGCACATGTCACTCTAATTTCCCGGGAGAAAGAAGTATTAACCAAAGTATCAGCCATGCGCCTGGAACCAGTAGAAATCCTGAACCAAAATTTTGGACTTGCGGTCAGCTCACAAAAACGATTTGATAAATGGAGTTCAGGGGCACAAAAATTCACAAACTGGCACAGTAATAAAGGCCAACTATCGTCCAAAAATCTGTTGAGGGAAGGCAACGAGGCATAATTGAAAGCAAGGCAGCATACCAGGAAACAGATTTCAATAGGAACATTGGAATCGCCTTTAAAACCCAGGAAGAGGGGCACAACTTCGACTATGATGCACTTGGCCAAAAAAGGGCGTATGCGTTTTCACCTGAATATATTCAGGAGAAAACGCATACGCCCTTTTTTGGCCAAGCAAGCAAGCGGTCAATGCAAATCTGCACTAAAAAGAAGTATCACTTCCTACTGGTCAAAAGGAACTTCCGCAAAATGTGTAAAATCCAGAAAGGCAAGACAGGACCTGGAGAACAGGGAGCCTTTTTATGCTGATGGGCGGGATGTAAATTGCCAACTTCCTTTCAGGAGAAGTGCATTGTGTTCCCTAAAACAAGTAAGTAACATAGCTACAGAGCCAAGGGCACTTCAATTCTAGGGATTATACCTTGGGAAAACTGAAAATCAATAAGACAGAGCCACCCCAAAATATAGGGCTGCACTGCTTACAAGAACCTCAACTTGGCTACACCTTTAATATCCCACGAAAGACAAAAATGGTTTTAAAATTTGGTACTTATGTACGTTGGAATACCCGTCAGCCATGAAATCAATGTCATAAGGCCAGTAGCAGCAAAATGAGTGGATTCAGGTACGATGATTCTAAGTGAATAAGTCACACTGAAAAAGAAACTTATCATAAGATATCACTTATGAAGGTCCTGTAAACATGGCTACACATGAACTGAGTTAGGAAAGATAACAGAGTAACTAATCTTATCATAACATATCACTTATAGCGGGAATGTACACATGACTACACATGAACTGAATGACAAACACAACAGAGTCACACATTTAGAAAACATCTTTTGCCTGCTTAAGGGGAAAGCCGAGGTGGTGTGGTGCATAAAACCACAGTTTTAAATTAGCACAGATACCGTTATATAAACCATGTATGTAATAGACAACACCTACTCCCGGCAAAATGAACTGGACTCAACACCCCCTATTCACTGCAGAGTAATATGTCTGACTCTAAGTATTTTAAAACATATGTATTCTCATGTCTCCATAAAGGAGTCATGTGTGTGTATAACGGCATGAACACAGCACTGGAATTCAGTTTAACCCACTTATAAAAATAAATTTCAAAAGCAAAATGCAAAAACAGAGAGAAAGTCTTAAAAATTATGTTCAGGGCCTGTGATGAAAGCCAGATTGAAAACCTTTACACCCACAGCTGGATGAGACATAAGACTGGACACTTGGGGCTGACAAGATTTCTGAGGTTGTGTGAACAAAAGAACACCACTTAGAGCAATACTGTGTGCTACCCATTCTAGTGGTCCCAACTCTCCAGGTTTAAGGGAATCTTCCTACAGTTAAAACATGCATGGGAAACCCAGTGGATGGTACACTGTGTAATTGGGAAAGTTTTCTAAAAGGTACCTCATTTTTCCTTTTGTCGTGCTCGGCTTCGCCATTCCATCTGCATTACTCAAAATCTCCCCACTTGGTGTGTCAGAGCCTTTACCCTCCCGTTATGCACAGTTTGCAAATTGTGCAGAGGATGAACAGGAAGAGGGGAAATAAATGAGAAATTAGCTGTAGGTGTTTGGATGGGCACATGTCACTCTAGTTTCCCATCAGGAAAATGAATTAACCAACGGCTCAGCCTGAAGCCCCGGAACCAGACTAGGGCCTAAAGCCATCCTGTGGTAGTGCAGCCAGCTCACAAAGAGGCGAGTTGAAAAATGGAAAGCAGGGGCACAGCAATTCACAAACTGGCAGAGTTATAAAGGACAACTATCATCCAGAAATATATTGAGGAAAGGCAGTGAAGAGGATTTGAATGCAAGGCAGAATTGAAGGAAACATATTTCAAGAGGTAGATTGGAGTCGTCTTTAAAGCACATGAAAAGCGACATAATTTCCACAATGTTGCCCTTGGCTGAAAAGGGAGTATGTGTATTTTCTTGAATATATTCGGGAAAAAATACATATGACCTTTTTGGCCAAGCAAGCCATCAGGCATTGCAAATCCACACTACAGAGAAGTGTCCCTCACCTCCAGTCAAAAGGGCCATCCACAAATAGTGTAAAAACCACAAATGCAGGACAGGCCATGGAGAAAAGGGAGCCTGGTTACGCCGATGGACAGGAGGTAAATTGCCAACAGCCTCTCTGGAGAACTGTATGTTGTTTTCTAAAACAGAGCTACAGAGCATAGCACACTTCCACTCATGGGCGTGTATTTTGGGAAAACTAAAAATCCACCACACACAGCCAGCCCAAAGTTTAGGGCTGCTCTGTTTACAAGAACCTCGGCTTCGGTACACATTATATATCCAAGGAAAGGAAAAAAAGAAATGGATATAGATGTTGTGGTACTTATTTACAATGGAATGTCACTCAGACATCAATGTCATAAGGCCAATAGCAGCATAATGAGTGGCTTTAGGTACGATGATGCTAAGTGAAATGAGCCACAAAGAAAAAGAAACTTATTGTAATATATCACTTATAGAGGAAATGTAAACATGGCTACACATGAACTGAATTTCAAAAGAGAACAGAGTTACACATTTAGAAAACACACTTATGCCTCCTTAAGGGGAAAGGTGACGTGGGGTGATGTGTAAAAGCAGAGTTTGAAATTAGCACAGATCCCATTCCATATACCAAATATGTAATAGATAAGACCTACTCCTTTCTCAATGAACTGGACACATAACACCCTATTCACTGAAGAGGAATATATCTGACTGGTAATAACCTTGAAACCTATGTATTTATATGTCTCCATAATGGAATCAAGTGTATGTAGATTGGCATAAACACAGATCAATGGAATAGGACAGAAAGCCCAGAGAAAAACCTACATACCTATGGCTATCTCATCTATGACAAAGGAGCTAAGGATATACAATGGAGAAAAGACAGTCTCTTCAGTAATTGGTGCTTGAAAAACTGGACCCCTACCATAAAATAATGAAATTAGAACACTCCATAACACCATAAACAAAAATAAACTCTAAATTGATTAGAGATCTAAATATAAGACCAGACACTATAAAACACTTTGAGGAAACCATAGGCAGAACACTCTATGACATAAATCACAGAAAGATCCTTTTGGACCCACCTCCCAGAGAAATGGAAATAAAAACAGAAATCAACAAATGGGACCTAATGAAACTTAAAAGCTTTTACACAGTACAGGAAAACATAAACAAGATGCAAAAACAACCCTCAGAATGGGAGAAAATATTTTCAAATGAAGCAATTGACAAAGGATTAATCTCCTAACTTTACAAGCACCGCATGTAGCTCAATATCACAAAAACAAACAACCCAATCCAAAAACGGGCAGAAGACCTAAATAGACATTTCTCCAAAGAAGATATACAGATTACCAAGAAACACATGAAAGGATGCTGAACATCACTAATCATTAGAGAAATGCAAATCAAAACTACCCTGAGGTATCACCTCACAGCAGTCAGAGTGGCAATCATCAAAAATATCTACAAAACAATAAATGCTGGAGAGGCCTTTATTGGAGAAAAGGGAACACACTTGCACTGTGGGTGGGAATGTAAATTGATATGGGCACTAGGGAGAACAGTACGGAGGTTCCTTTAAATAACTCACAATAGAAGTACCATACGACACAACAATCCAACTACTGGGCATTTGCCTTGTGAAAACCATAATTCAAAAAGAGTTATGTACAAAAATGTTCATTGCAGCTCTATTTACAATAGTCAGGACATGGAAGCAACCTAAGTGTCCATCTACAGATGAATGGATAAAGAAGATCTGGCACATATATACAATGGAATATTACTCAGCCATAAAAGGAAGCAAAACTGAGTTATTAGTACTGAGGTGGATGGACTTAGAATCTGTCCTACACAGTGAAGTAAGTCAGAAAGGGAAAAAGAAATACTGTATGTTAACAGAGATATACGGAATCTAATGAAGAAAAAAAAAAGATTTTGAAGAACCTAGTGGCAGGACAGGATTAAGGACACAGACATAGAGAAAGGACTTGAGGACACCAGAAGTGGGATGGGTAAGCTGGGACGAAGTGAGAGAGTGGCATGGACATAAGTACATTACCAAATGTAACACCGATAGCTACTGGGAAGCAGCCACATAGAACAGGGAGATCAGCTCGGTGCTTTGTGACCACATAAAGGGGTGGGATATGGAGTGCGGGAGATAGATGCAAGAGGGAGGGGATCTGGTGATATTTGTATATGTATAGCTGATTCACTTTGTTATACAGCAGAAACTAACACTCCATTGTAAATCAATTATACTCCAATAAACGTGTAAAAGAAAAAAAAAAGAAAGCCCAAGGATAAACCTACACACATATGGTCAACTAATCTATGAGAAAGGAGGCAAGACTATACAATGGAGATAAGACAGTCTATTCAATCATTGGTGCTGGGAAATATGGACAGCTACATGTAAAAGAATGAAATTAGAACACTCCCCAACACCATACATAAAAATATATTCAAAATGGATTAGAGACCTTAATGTAAGACCGGACAGTATAAATCTCTGAGAGGAAAATTTATGAAGGATACTCTGACGTAAATCACAGCAAGATCTTTTTTGATCCACCTCCTATAGTAATGAAATAAAAAAGAAAACTAAACAGATGGGACCTAATGAAACGTAAAAGCTTTTGCAAAGCAAAGGAAACTACAAACAAGACGAAAAGACAACCCTCAGAATGGCAGAAAATATTTGCAAACGAATCAATGGACAAATGATTAATCTCCAATATATATAAACAGCTCATGCAGCTCAATATTAATAAAACAAACAACCCAATACAAAAATGGAAGATCTAAATAGACATTTCTTCCAAGAAGACATAGAGATGGCCAGTACACACATGAAAATCTCCTCAACATCACTAATTATTAGAGAAATGGAAATCGAAACTACAATGAGGTATCACGTCACACCTGTTAGAATGGGCATCATCAGAAAATCTACAAACAACAAATGCTGGAGAGGGTGTGGAGAAAAGGAAACTTCTTCCACTATTGTTGGGAATGTAAATAGATGCAGTCTCTATGGAGAACAGTATGGAGGATCTTTAAAAAACTAAAAATAGAATTACCATATAATCCAGCAATCCCACTACTGGGCATATACCCAGAGAAAACCATAAATCAAAAAGACACATTCACCACAATGTTCACTGCAGCACTATTTACAATAGCCAGGTAATGAAAGCAACCTAATTGCCCACAGACAGACGAATGGATAAAGACGTGGTACATATATACAACGGAATATTACTCAGCCATACATAGGAATGAAATTGGGTCATTTGTAGAGACCTTGATGGATCTAGAGACTGTCATACAGAGTGAAGTAAGTCAGAAAGAGAAAAACAAATATTGTATATTAATGCATATATGTGGAACCTAGAAAAATGGTACAGATGAACCAGTTTGCAGGGCAGAGATAGAGACAGATGTAGAGAACAAACATATGGACACCAAGGAGGGAACACCATGTGAGGGTGGTGGTGGGATGAATTTGGAGACTGGGATTCACATGTGCACACTTATATGTATAAAATACATATCCAATAAGAACCTGGTGTATAAAAGTAATAAATTTAAAAAAATAAAAATAAATAAATAACATTTAATAAAATAAAACAGAAAAAAAGTTTTTCCCTTCACATAGATGTCTTTATATTAATGCATTATTTCCATGTTTATATCTCCAAATTAAAAAAAAAGAGGAATAAATAAAATCTAACTTGAACCAAAAAGAAAAAAAGAAAACAAAAAACAGAACTCACCAGTTATACAGAGGAAAATCGTATCAGGGCACTTGCTCCAGTGGTAAAAAATTCTTAAGTTGGTCAGAGGTGGGAAATCGTCTCCCATGCACTCAGCAGCGCTCCCCCCCACAAGGAGCATCCTCATTGCAAAGCTGGGGGACTGTGTCGAGGCGTCTGTGAGTAAATGTGAGCTGAGCCCCAGTCCTGCTGCAGCTGAACTCTTCCCACCCTTTCCAGGTAAAACACCTGAATATGTACAAGCACATGCAAGCCTAGAGGAAGGGCTGTGGAGCCACACCAGCGAGAGCACGCAGGCCGACTTGGTGCCTACAGGCCAGCCAGGATGGTCCTGGCCCCAGATGCTCTTCTGGAAGCTTTCCATTTCCCTGCCTGAGATACCCCTCCTGCCATGGCCCCCACTGCTTTTTTACTTCCTCACCTCTGCCTGGGGAGAAATTCCAGTGGCAGGTATGGGTGACACATCCTCTTCTTTAGCAGGTGGCAGCCTGGCAACTCGTGCAGAAAGTCCTGCAGAGCCCCACTCACACTGGGCCACCCACAAAGCCACGGCCCCTCACTCCCTTTCACCACCCCAGCCCCGACACTGCTGACGGGGCAGAGAATATGGCGTCAGGCACAGCTACAGGGGCTCTTGCTGACTGGAGAGGTTTTTATATTGACCTCAACCCAGGCACACCTGTGGGGGGGGTGCTGGCAGGCAGTGTCAGGCTGCCCAAATCAGCCAATCCTCACCCCTCAGGGGCTCACAGTTGCAGAAAATGAACCTTGCTAAACGGGTCAGTCCCAAGGAACAGGTGTGGGCTCTTGAGAGTCAGGCTAGACAAGGGGCTGCAGCTGCGGCTTGTTTTCTTATCATTTTATCTGGTCCATGAGTGGAAAACGACTTCAAGAAGATCCTATCCTAATGAGAGGAACCCAGGAGTCAGGGAGAGGAGTGATGGTGGGTGGAGACAGAGGCCTGGTGCCCTGGCTGCAGTGGAAGTGTCTGGAAGACCAGGCAGAGAGAGGCTGCACAGAGTGATAGCCAGGGTCACAGACCTGTCAGAGCTGCTGTTTGTTAGTTCAAGTTCTGCTCTGAGGTGTTTTGTGTCAGCTGTGAGTGACAGGAGAGCTGGGGGTTCTCTGCAAGGTGGGCTATGTGCACAGTTCCTGTGTGTCCAGCCCTGCTGGGGTACCT
This sequence comes from Mesoplodon mirus, assembly GCF_964341445.2. Lineage (NCBI taxonomy): Eukaryota > Metazoa > Chordata > Mammalia > Artiodactyla > Ziphiidae > Mesoplodon > Mesoplodon mirus. Next base: position 805,315 of record NW_028295682.1, on the reverse strand, counting down.
GCCCAGGGGAGTTCCGTATCCTGGGAAGGGCCTGACTATGAGAGCCCCATGGGCTGCTGGGTAGCTGCACAGGTGAGCTCCATACCCTGGGAGGGACTTGAACACGAGAGCCTCGTGGGCTGTGGGGTGCGGGATGCAGCCCAGGTGAGCTCCATATTCTGGGATTGGCCTGACCACGAGAGCCCCATGGGCTGCTGGAGACCTGGTAAAGGTTATCAGGACATTCAGTGAAGACACCGAGGATATACATCCAGTAGCTCCTATTTCCTACACCCTGCTGGAAATTCTACCATCCACCAGGCCATGGCATTCTGTATTACACTTCAATGATGCCTTCTTCTGTGTTCCATTCATCTCAGAGTCACAAGAATTTTTGGCTTGTGAGTGGCAGGACACAACATGCAACACAAGCAAAAATACTGGGCCGTCCTGCCCCAATGGTTCAAAAATCCCCACACCATCACTGAGGAAATGTCCTCTAAAGACCTAAACGTTCTACCTCTGTAAAAGGGAACCCTCCTTCAATATGCAGATGACATTCTGATCGCCAGGCCTACTAAAGACGCCTCTGAACTACCTAGTCAAGAAAGGATAGAAGGTGTCCAAGAAAAAGGCTCAAATATCACAGGCTCAGGTGACATGCCTGGGCTTCATTCTCACAGATATTCGGAGAAACGCATCCCAGGATAGGGAAGAAGCCATTTGCAGCCTTACCTCTTCTAAAACTAGAAGACAGCTTAGGGGTTCCTGGGGAGGCAAAGGTTTTCTGCATCCGGATCCCTAACTACAGTCTAATAGCTGGGCCTCTACATGAAACACTGACACGAAAAGATGATGATCCTTTTGAATAGAATCCAGAAGCAGCCTTTCAAGAATGGAAAGAGCAGTCAATTCAGATCCTTGCCCAGGAACTCGCTACTTTAGCTAACCCCTTGGCCTTTACATACCCGGTCAAAGGTTAATTGCCCTTGGAGCCTTAGTGCAAAAACTGGGACCACTTGAAATGGAGCAACACAAGAATGCCCTTCAGGTATGATAAACTATGGTCACCAAGGGCTTTGCCCACCGACTCATCAGGCCAGGATACTGGGGTATCTAAAATGCTGGAAATCAGCAGCCCACAAGGCCAGCTCCCTCCTAAGGGAAAAGGACCCCACGTCGTGATCCTAACCACCCATCATGTCCTGAAGTTGCAGGGGTCGCTCTGTGGACACACTGATCTCGAGTGAGGAGGCCCTCCAACTCCTACCTCCAGAGAGACAAATGGGGGCAACGGGCCCCCAAGATGACTCGTGTGACCATCACTTGACCTGGAGTTTCTCTCAGAAAACAACAAGACTCTGCCCCGAAAGAGCAGACTACTGCTTGCAGGACTTACTGCACCCAGAGGGGAGCTAATAAGCTTGGCGGGGGAAACGTATATCACGCTTTCACCATAGAAAACCCTACAGACACCACGGTGATGGTGGCCAATATGACCGGCTGGACTGCTGGCTACTTCTAAAGGCCGTTGACTCAGTGGACGCCATGGTCCTGGATCACCACTGACCCTCGACGGTCTGGGAGTTGCACGGGCAGGGCTCTGACACATGGTGCTGTTTGTACATTAATTCAGGGACCTAATTAAAGAAAGCACAGACTACTGGTCAGAGCATCTAGGCCGGCAAAAAACGTCAGCCTAAGGTCACCGAACAAATGTGGGGTGGGGTGAAACCTGCCACCTCAGCATCTCTGCGCATCTCTTTCCTGGACCTTTAAAGGTCATTAGAATCTATAACACTTCCAATGCTGGTGCTCAGGCAGACGAGAAGTGAGGCAGGAGGCTTTGGGACAATCAACCTCACATGGAGGCTGGTGGGGAGACGTTTTTCCCCTCGCCCCAGGTATCAGGGCTCCCACCACAGCATGAAGCAGTTACAAAAGAGGGGTCCACACCCTCAACATCCCAAGAATGAGGAACGGAACAAAAAGCAGAGGAGGTGTTCGTCTCTGGCAAAGTTCATTAAAGATTCCTGGGAGATAAAAAGAGAATCTGGGCAATAAAATAAAGTCTAAGCTGTTTTTCCTTTGTGCTTTGTCTAATTTCACGTGCTCCTAGGGTTCCGCATGCAGAGGTCCCACACCCGGCACTTCAGATCCGACTTCCTAGTGCAGAATGGCTGGGTCGACACCTCAGCTAGCGGAGTCCCATGCAGACTCCACGGCATAGAGCCTGAGCTGCAGCCAACCCAGCCCTCGAGAGCTCCATCCCCTAACTCCCACTGACGCTGCCGGGATCCCTACACAGCATCCCAGCCCACAGCCCGTGGGGGAGTGCACGCTCTCACCTCTCCATTCGGTTTTCAAAATAATGTTTCCTTTGCTTCTGAACCAAACTCAGTCTTGATCTGTTGGCTCCAATGACACTGGGCACGGGGACTCCTGTTGGGGTCCCCTCTGCATGATCAGTAACAGAAATTGAGAACATTGTAACTTCATTGAACAGATGTGTGAGCCAAACTGTAGTTAACATAGAGCAGTGTATAATGCTCAGGTAAAATAAGATTTTTCTAAGACTTACCTTTGATATTTCCATCACTTTACTATAAGCAAGTTCAGTGAAGATGTCTGTCTTATTTGTCAGGTCAACATTAGAGAAATGAAGTGATTTATTTCCATGGATGTACATCGAATACTCTTGGCTGAGGCTTCAATCTTTTTTTGAATGCTTTTCCATTGAAAAGGATACCTCTCTTTCAGCTCCCCCATTTCTGAGAAGCATAAAAACTTATAATTTATTATTACCAAAGGGGAATGGTAGGAGAAGGGATAAATTAACAGTTTGGGATTAACACATACACACTGCTATGTATAAAAGAGATCATCAACAAGGAACTACTGTATAGCACAGGGAACTACACTGAATATTTTGCAATAACCTATAAGGGGAAATAATCTGAAAAAGAATCGATATTTTTATTGACATCATCTATCAATGACAGATAAAATGTAACCTAAGCAAGGCCGATGGTGAGCGCTTCTGAACCTGAAGATTTCAATCATCTAAAGTTTGGGCTCTGCCTATTTCCCAAGGCCCTTAATGGACATACGTGTAGCTGTAGCTTAAAAATTCCCCAGTTTGGGGTTCGGGGAGGCACTGATTTGGAAAATTCCCTGGTGTTCTCCTTCCATGCACGGGACCCTTCCTACAGCTAAAACATGCCTGTCACACCTAGAGGATGGTACACCATTTGATCGGAAAGAGTTTGGAAATGGCACCTCATCTCCTCATCGCCTGGTGCTCGGGTTCACCCCTCCAGCATCTTTCCTAACAATCTCCTCACTTGGGGATATCAGCACCGTCAACATCCTGTTGCACACAGTTTGTAATTTGTCCAGAGGATGAAGTGGAAGGATGAGAAAAATTTAGAGACAAGTCTTAGGTGTTCGGACAGGCACATGCCACTCTAATTTCCAATCCGGAAGACAAATTCATCAAAGGCTAGAATTGCCCATGGAAAGAGAATAGGGCTAGAGGAAATCCCGCTGTTTTGTGTCCAGTTTCCAAAAACACAAGTTGAAAAATGGAACTCAGGGGCACTAAAATTCATGAAACTGCAGAGTTGAAAATATCTATTGTTGAAAAATATCCTGAGGTAAGTCACAGAAAAGGAGTTGTAAGCAAGGGAGAGTGGCAGGAAACAGATTTGAAGAGGTAGAAAGGACTCCCCATTAAAGAACAAGAAAAGGGGCTGAACATCGCCAATGAGGCACTTGGCCCAAAAGGGTGTATGCATATTTTTTCTGAATATATTAAAGTAAAGGCCATTCACACTTTTTATCCAACCAAACAGGTGGGCACTGGAAATCAATATTACAAAATGTATCACTTCACATCAGTCAGAAGGGTCATCCACATAATGTGTAAACACCAGAAATGCAGGACAGTGTGAGGAGAAAAGGGAGCCCTGTGAGGCTGATAGTGGAAATGTAATTTGCCAACGGCCACTCTGGAGAAGTGTATTGTGTTTGCTAAAACATCTAAAAGATGAGCTACAGAGCATAGGGCACTTGCACTCATGGGCGTATACCTTGGGAAAAACAAAAAATGACAGAAAACAGGCACCCCGTCGTTTACCACCTCTCTGTTAAAAAGGGCCTCCACTTGGATATAACCTAACTGTCCCTGGAAGGATAAAATGGATAAAAGAGATGGGGTACTTATGTAGAGTGGAATATTACTCATCCCGAAATCAATGAAATAAGGCCAGTTGGAACAACTCTGGAGGAGTTACATACGATCATTCTAAGTGACACATGTCAGAAAGAAAAAGACACATATCATAAGATGTCACTTAAAGGTGGAATCAAAAATAGCTACACATGAAATAAACTACAAAACAGAAACATAGTCAAATATGTAGAAAATAGACATAAGGCTGCTAAATGGGAAAGGTGGGGAATGGTGAGGTATTATCCAGGAGGTTGAAATTAGCAAAGATACCATACCAAGTACCGAATTGAATAACTGGCAAGGCCTACACGGTACCTCAAAGAACTGCACTCAGTCCACTCAAGTCACTGGAAAATAATACATATGACTCGTAAGCATCTGAGAAAGAATTTATTGTTGTCTCACAGTACATGAATCAAGAGGATGTACAGCAGCAAAAAACAGAGCTTTGAAAATCAGCTGTAACCAATATAAAAATAAATTTATATATATTTATAAAAACAGTGAGACAGACAAAAATTCTTACAACTTTTGTTGAAGGGCTACGATGTAACATGGATTGAACACATGTAGACCCACAGCAGGATGATATATAAGGCTGGAAGCTATGCACGCTAAGAGATGTTAGAGAGGCTGGGTGAGGAAATGCAGACCTTTTAAAGTAATACTGCCTGGTACCCATTCCATGGGTCCCAAATCGGCAGGTTCAAGGGAATCTTCTGACAGGGAAAACATGCCTGGGAAACCGAGATGAATGTACACCGTGTGCTCAGGAGAGGTGTCTAAAATGCACCTCATTTTTGATCTCCTGGTGCTGGGGTTCGCCATTCCAGCCACATTACTAACAATCTCCCCACTTGGAGAATCAGCACCTTTAACCTCCTGTTTCACACAGTTTGCAATTTTTGCAGAGGATAAATGGGAAGAGGAGGAACCAATGAGAGATTAGCTGTAGGAGTTTTGACAGGCACATGTCACTCTAATTTCCCATTAGGAAGAAGAATTAACCAAAGGCTCAGCCTGCCTCCCAAGGATCAGAAGAGGGCCGGAATCAACCCAATGGTTTGGCGGTCAGCTCACAAAAAAAGCGAGTTTCAAAATGGAGCTCAGGAGCAGACAATTCAAAGACCTGCAAAGATATAAATGATAACCAACGTCCAAAAATATATTCAGGTAAGGCAACGAAGAGGTTCTGAATGAGAGGCAGAATTGCAGGAAACATTTTTCAAAAGGTAGATTGTACTCACATTTAAAATATATGAAAAGCAGCAGAATTTCTAAAATGATGCAGTTGGGCCAAAGGGTGTATGCGTTTTTTTCGTGAATATCTTCAGGAAAAAAACACATACAGAGATTTTGGCCAACCAAGCAAGAGGGAAATGCAAATCCGCACAATAAAGAAGTCTCAATTTCCACTGCTCAGAAAGGCCATCCAAAAAATGTGTACAAATCAAAAATGCAGGAGTGGCCATGGAAAACAGGGAGACTAGTCACGCTGATGGGTGGGGTATAAATATCCAAGAGCTACTCTGAAGAAGTGTATGCTGTTTCCTAAAACATCTAAAATACAAAGCCCCCGAGCAAAGGGGACTTCAACTCATGGACATATAACTTGGGAAGACTAAATATCAACAAGACACAGGCACCCCAAAGTTTAGGGCTGCTCTGCATACAAGAACCTCAACTTCGGTACACCTAAAGTATCCCAGGAAAAAGATAAATGCATAAAGAAATTGTGGTAATTTTGTACAACGGAATATCACTCAGACGTGAAATCAATGTCATAAGGCCAGTAGCAGCATAATGAGAGGATTTAGGTATGATGATTCTAAGGGAAATTAGTCACACAGAAAAAGAATCTTATCATAAGATATCACTTAGAGAGGGAATGTCAACATCACAACACATGAACTGAATTAGGAAAGAGAGCAGCGTCTCACATTTAGAAAACACTCTTATGCCTCCTTAAGGGGAAAGGAGAGGTGGGGTGATGCATAAAACCAGAGTTTGATATTAGCACAGGTACCATTCCATAAACCAAATACAGAATAGACAAGACCTACACCTTCCTCAGTGAACGGGACTCTAAACCCCTATTCCCCACAGAGGAATATATCTGATTAGTAAGAATCTTAAAACCTATGTATTGATATGCCTCTGTAAGGGAATCAAGTGTGTCTAGGCCGACATAAACACGTCAGTGAAAATCAGCTCAACCCCATTATAAAAATGAATTTCAAAAACAAAACAAAAAACAGCGAAATTCTTACACAATTCCTTCAGGGGTTCTGATGAAACCTAGAATGACCCTATCTGCAAAGACAGCTGGATGAGACATAAGGCTGGACACTTGGGACTGAGAGGACTGGTGAGATTGGGAGAGAAAATGCAGACCCTTTAAAGTAGTAATGCATGCCACCATTCCATGGGTCCCAAATTTCCAGGTAGAAGGGAATATCACTACAGTTATAACATGTATGGGAAACCTAGAGAATGGACACCCTGTGATGGCGAAAGGTTTCTGAAAGTCTCCTACTTTTTCCTCTCCTTGTGCTACAGTTTGCCATTCCAACAACTTTACTATCAATCTCCCAACTTAGGAGAGTCATCCCCTATAACCTCCTGGTTCGCACAGTTTGCTAATTGTGCAGAGGATGAAAGGGAAGAGGGAGAACCAATCAGAGAGTAGATGTTGGCATTTGGACGGACACATGTCACTCTAAATTCCCGTCAGGAAGAAGAATTAACCAAAGCCTCAGCCACCCACAGGGAACCAGTATAGCCACCCCTGGAACCAGTATAGGTCCTGAAGCAAAATTGTGGATTTGCGGTCAGCTTCCAATAATGGGATTTGAAAATTGGAGCTCAGGGGCAAAGCAAATCAAAAACCTGCAGAGTTATAAAGGACTACTCTCTTCCAAAAATCTGTTGAGGGAAGGCAACAAAGCGGACCTGAAAATGAGGCAGAATTGCACAAAACATATTTCAAGAGGTAAATTGGAATCGCCTTTAAAGCACAGGAAAGGCATCACAACTTCGAGAAGGATGCACTTGACCAAAAACAGCGTATGACTTTTCTCCTGAATATATTCAGGAGAAATGGCATAGGCCCTTTTTGGCCAATCAAGCAAGTGCACAATGCAAATCCACACTACAAAGAATTGTCGCTTGCCACTGGTCAAAAAGGGCATCCAAAAATCTGTAAAAACCAGAAAGGCAAGATAGAGATGACAAGGGCATAAAGCAATGTGATCCCAAGGGTCATGGAGGATTGTGATGACAAGCACATGGGGCATTTTGATGACAAGATTATGTATCATTTTGCTGACAAAGGCATTGTGATGACAAGGTTCATGGAGCACTGTGATGACAAGCGTCATGGAGCATTGTGATTAAAGGGTTCATGGAGCATTGGGATGACAAGGGCATGGAGCATTTTGATGACAAGAGTCCCGGATCATTGTGTTGTCAGGGTTCATGGAGCGTTGTGATGACAGTGGTCATGGGGCATTGTGATGACAGAGGTCATGGAGCATTGTGATGAGAACATCATCGAGCATTGGGCTGAAAATGTTCATGGAGTATTGTGATGACAGGGGTCAAGGAGCAATTTGATGAAAAGTGTCATGGAACATTTTGATGACAGTGGTTATGGAACATTGTGATGTCAGGAGTCATGGAACATTTTCATGACGGTTTTGTGGACCATTGTGATGACAGGGGAGTGGGTGTATTGTGATGACAAGTGAGGGAACATTTTGATATCATTCGTGAGAGAGCATTTTGATAAGAAATGCATGGAGCATTGTGATGACAAGTTTTATGGAGCATTGTGATGACAAGGTTTTGGAGCATTGTTATGACAAGCACATGGCGCATTGTTATGACATGGGTCATGGTGCCATGTTCTGACAAAGGCATGGAGCATTGTGATGAGAATGGTCAACGAGCATTGTGATGAAAATTTCATGGAACATTTTGGTGACAAATGTCACAGAGCCTTGTGATGACGAAGGCATGGACCATTGTGATGAAAAAGGTCATGAAGCATTGTGATGACTGGAGTCACGGAGCATTGTGATGACAGGGGTCATAGAGCATTGTGATGAAAAGGCAATGAGCATTGTGATGACAGGTGCATGGAGCATTGGCCTGACATGTTTCATGGATTATTGTGATGACAGTGGGCATGGTTCAATCTGATGACAAAGGCATGGAGCATTGTGATGAGAAGGTCATGGAGTATTTTGAAGACAGGTCTCAGGGAGCATTGTGATGACATATGTCATGGTCCATTGCGATGACAATGGAATGGAACATTGTGATGCCAAGTGTCATGGAGGATTGTGATGACAAATGTAATGGAGCATTTTGATGACAAGGGCTTGGAGCATTGTGATGACAAGGGACATGAAGCATTGTGATGACAAGGGCATGGAGCATTGTGATGACAAGGGCCATTGAGAATTTTGATGACAAGTTCATGAAGCATTGTGATGAGAAGCACATGGAGCTTCCTATGACAGGGGTCATGGAGCATTGCAATGACAAGTGCATAGAGAATTGTGATGACAAATCATGCAACAGTGATGAGAAGTGTCATGGAGCATAGTGATGCCAAGAACGAGGAGAATTGTGATGACAGGGAACATGGAGCATTGTGATGACCAGGGCAAGGAGCATTGTGATGGCAAGACCATGGAGCATTGTGATGAGATGACCATGGATAATTGTGATGACGAGCGTCATGGAGCACTGTAATGACAAGGGGAATGGAGCATTGTGATGACAGTGGCCATGGAGCATTGTGATGACAAGGGTCATGGAGCATTTGATGACAAGGGCGTAGAGCATTGTGATGAGATGACCATGGATAATTGTGATGACGAGCGTCATGGAGCACAGTAATGAAAAGGTGTATGGAGCATTGTGATGACAGTGGCCATGGAGCATTGTGATGACAAGTGTCATGGAGCATTCTGATGACAAGCTTGTGGAGTACTGTGACGACAATGGCATGGAGCATTATGATGAAAAGGGCAGGGAGCATTGTGATGAAAAAGGCATGAAGCCATTTCATGACAGGTTTCAAGGAGCATTCTGACGACAAGTGTCAGGGAACATTGTGATGACAAGTGTATTGAGAATGGTGATGAAAAAGATCATGGAGCATTTTGACGAAAAGGGCATGGAGTATTGTGATGACAGGCATCATGGAGCGTTGTGATGACAAGTGTTATGGAACATTGTGATCACTAGGTTTTGGAGCATTGTGATGATAGAAGTCATGGATCATTGTGTTTTCAAGGAGCATGGAGCATTGGGATGACAAGGGCATGAAGCAATGTGATCCCAAGGTTCATGGAGGATTGTGATGACAATGGTAAGGGAGTATTGTGATGACAAGCAAATGGAGCATTTTGATGACAAGTCATGTAACATTTTGCTGACACAGGCATGGAGCATTGTGATGATAAGGGTCATAGAGCACTGTGATGAGAATCATCATGGATCATTGTGATTACAGGGGTCATGGAGCATTGGGATGGCAAAGGCATGGATCATTGTGATGACAAGTGTCATGGAGCATTGGGTTGAAAATGTTCATGGAGCATTGTGATGACTAGGGAATGGAGCTTTGTGATGACAAGAGTCCCGGATCACTGTGTTGTCAGGGGTCATGGAGCGTTGTGATGACAGTGGTCATGGAGCATTGTGATGATAGGGATCATGAAGCATTGTGATGAGAAGTTCCTGGAGAATTGGACTGAAAATGTTCAGGAAGTATTGTGAGGACAGGGGTCATGGAGCATTGTGATGACAAGGGAATGAAGCACTGTGATGAAAAGTTCCTGGAGAATTGTGATGAGAAGACCATCGAGCCTTTTAATAACATGTCTCATGGAGCATTCTGATGAAAAGGGGCATGGAGTATTGTGATTACAGGGGTCTTGGGGCATTGTGATGACAAGTGCATGGAGCATTGTGATTACTGGTGTCTTGGAGCATTGTGATGAAATTGGCATGGATCATTGTTATGAAAATGTTATGGAGCCTTGTCATGACAGGGTTCCAGGAGCATACTGATGACAAGTGTCAGGGAGAATTGTGATGACAAGTGTATAGAGCACTTTGATGACAAAAGTCATGGAGCACTGTGATGAGAAGACCATGGATAATTGTGATGATGGGCGTCATGGGACGTTGTGATGATAAATGTTATGGAAAATTGTGATCACAAGGATTTGGAGCATTGTGATGAGATAGATCATCGAATATTTTGATATCATTGTGATGACAATAGCCTGAAGCATTATGATGATGGGCAAGGTGCATTTTGATGACAGGGTTCATGGAGCATTGAGATGCAAAGGGGCATGGAACATTGTGATTAGAGGGTTCATGGAGCATTGTGATGACAATGGCATGGAGCATTGAGATGCCAAGGGTCATGGATCCTTCTGATGACAAAGGTCATGGAGCATTTTGATGACAAGGGCGTGGTACATTGTGATGAGAAGGGCAGGGAGCATTGTGATGACAGGGTTATAGAGCAATCTGATGAAAAAAGTCATGGAATATTTTGATGACAGTTGTTATGGAACATTGTGATGTCAGGGGTCATTGAGCATTTTGAGGAAAAGTGTTATGGAGCATTTTGATTACAGGGGTTATGGAACATTGTGATATCAGTGGTCATCGAACTTTGTGATGATATGTGCATGTAGCATTGCAAAGACAGAAGTCATGGAACATTGTGATGACATGGGTGAGGGAGTATTGTGATGAATAGTGATGTAACATTTTGATATCATTGTTGAGAGAGCATTTTGATGAGAAGTGCACGGAGAATTGTGATGACAACTTTTATGGAGCATTGTGGTGACAAGATTGTGGAGCACTGTGATGAAAAGTGCAGGGTGCATTGTGATGAAATGGGTCATGGAGCATTGTGCTGACAAGCGCATGGAGCATTGTGATGACAAGAGTCATGGAGCATTGTGCTGAGAAAGGCATAGAACATTGTTATGACAAGGGTCAAAGAGCATTGTGATGAAAAGTTCATGGAGCATTGTGGTTAAATATGACACAGAGACTGTTGATGACGAGGGCATGGACCATTGTGATGACAAAGGTCATGAAGCATTGTGATGAATGGAGGCATGGAGCATTGTGATGTCAGGGGTCATGGACCATTGTGATAACAAGGGCATGGAGCATTGTGATGACAAGGGAATGGAGCATGGGTCTAATATGTTTCATGGATTATTGTGATGACAGTTGGAAAGGTGCATTGTGATGAAAAGGGCATGGAGCATTGTGAAGACCAGGTCATGCAGTATTGTGAAGACAGGTGTCAGGGAGCATTGTGATGACATATGTAATGGCCCATAGTGATGACAATGGCATGGAGCATTGTGATGCCAAGTGTGATGGAGGATTCTGATGACAAAGGTAATGGAGCATTGTGATGACAATGGCTTGGAGCATTGTGATTACAAGGGTCATGGAGCATTGTGCTGACAAGTGCATGGAGAATTGTGATGAAAAGGGACATGGAGTATTTTGATGACAAGCTTGTGGAGTATTTTGATGACAATGGCATGGAGCATTGTAATGAAAAAGGCATGGGGCATTGTGTTGACAAGTGTATTGAGAATTGTGATTACAAATTCATGGAGCATTGTGATGAAAAGGGCATGGAGTATTGTGATGACAGGCATCATGGAGCGTTGTGATGACAACTGTTATGGAACATTGTGATCACAAGGGTTTTGAACATTGTGATGACAGAGGTCATGGATCATTTTGATTTCAAGGAGCATGAAGCATTGTGATGACAAGGGCATGAAGCAATGTGATCCCAAGGTTCATGGAGGACTGTGATGACAATGGTAATGGAGTATTGTGTTGACAAGAGAATAGAGCATCGCAATGACAAGGTCAGGTAGCATTTTGCTGACAAAGGCATGGAGCATTGTGATGACTGGTGTCATGGAGCACTGTGATGACAAGCGTCACGGAGCATTGTGAATACAGGGGTCATGGAGCATTGGGATGACAAGGGCATGGATCCTTGTGATGACAGTGGTCATGGAGCATTGGGCTGAAAATGTTCATGGAGTATTGTGATGACAGGGGTCATGGAGCATTTTGATGAGAAGGGCATGGAGCATTGGGCTGAAAATGTTCATGGAGTATTGTGATGACAGTGATCATGGAGCATTTTGGTGATAAGTTCCTAGAGCACTTTGATAAGAAGACAATTGAGACTTCTGATGACAAGTCTCATGGAGCAGTCTGATGAAAAGGTACATGGAGCATTGTGATTACAGGTGTCTTGGAGCACTGTAATGACAAGTGCATGGAGCATTTTGATGAGAAGGCCATGGAGCATTCTGATGACATGCGTCATTGAGCTTTGTGATGACAAGGGCATGGAGCATTGTGATTACATGGGTTTTGGAGCATTGTGATTAAAAGGGCATGGATCATTGTGATGAAAAAGGCATGGAGACTTGTCATGACAGGGTTAATGGAGCATACTGATGACAAGTGTCAGGGAGCATTGTGATGACAAGTGTATTGAGCATTGTGATGACAAAGTTCATGGAGCATTGTGATGAGAAGACCATGGATAATTGTGATGATGAGCGTCATGGGGTGTTGTGATGATAAGTTTTATGGAACATTGTGATCATCAGGGATTGGAGCATTGTGATGACAGAGGTCATGGAGCTTTTTGATTTTACTGTGATGACAATAGCCTGAAGCATTATGATGATGGGCATCGTCCATTGTGATGACAGGGTTCATGGTGCATTGAGATGAAAAGACGCATGGAGCATTTTGATTAAAAGGGTCTTGGAGCATTGTGATGACAAGTGAATGGAGCATTGTGATGACAGGGCCATGGATCATTCTGATGACATGCGTCATGTAGCTTTTTGAAGACAAGGGCATGGAACATTTTGATTAGAGGGGTCGTGGAGCATTGTGATGACAAGTGTCATGGAGCCTTGTGATGACAAGGCCGTGGAACATTGTGATGGCAGGTGTCATGGAGCATAGTTTTGACAGAGGTAAAGGAGCATTGTGATGAGAAGGGCATGGAGCATTGGTCTGAAATGTTTCATGGATTACTGTGATGAGAGTGGGCATAGAGCATTGTGATGATAAGGGCATGGAACACTGTGATACATGGGTCATGGAGGATTGTAATGACAAGGTCATGGGGCATTGTGATGAGAAAGGCATCGAGCATTGTGATGACAAGTGTCATGGATCTTTGTGATGACAAGGGCATGGAGCAATGTGATGAGAGGGTTCATGGAGCATTGTGATGACAATGACATGGAGCATTGTGATGACAAGTGTACTGAGCATTGTGATGACAAATGTCATGGAGGACTCTGATGAAAAGGGCATGGAATTTTGTGATGACAGGCATCATGGAGCATTGTGATGACAAGTGTTATGGAACATTGGGATCACAAGGGTTTGGAGCATTGTGATGAGAGAGGACATGGATCATTTTGATTTCAAGGAGCATGGAGCATTTTGATGACAAGGGCATGGAGCAACGTGATGAGAGTGTTCATGTAGCATTGTGATGACAATGACATGGAGCATTGTGATGCCAAGGGTCATGGATCTTTGTGATGACAAAGGTCATGGAGCATTTTGATGACAAGGGCGTTGTGCATTGTGATGAGAAGGGCAGGGAGCATTGTGATGACAGAGGTCATGGAGCATTTTGATTTCATTGTGATGACAATAGCATGAATCATTATGATGATGGGCATGGTGCATTGTGATGACAGGGTTCATGGATCATTGAGATGAAAAATGGGCATGGAGCATTGTGATTACCGGGGTCTTGGAGCATTGTGATGAGAAGGGTCATGGAGCCTTGTGATGACAAGGCCACGGAACATCGTGATGGCAGGGGTCATGGAGCATTGTTATGACAGGGGTACAGGAGAATTGTGACGGCAAGGGCATGGAGCATTGTGATGAGAAGGCCATGGAGCATTCTGATGACATGTGTCATGGAGCTTTGTGATGACAAGGGCATGGAGCAACGTGATGAGAGTGTTCATGGAGCATTGTGATGACAATGACATGGAGCATTGTGATGCCAAGGGTCATGGATATTTGTGATGACAAAGGTCATGGAGCATTTTGATGACAAGGGCGTTGTGCATTGTGATGAGAAGGGCAGGGAGCATTGTGATGACAGGGTCATGGAGCAATTTGATGAAAAGTGTCATGGAACATTTTGATGACATGGGTTATGGAACATTGTGATGTCAGGGCTCATGGAGCATTATGATGAAAAGGGTCATGGAACATTTTGATGACAGGGGTTATGGAGCATTGTGATGTCAGGGGTCATCGAACATTGTGATGATAAGTGCATGTAGCATTGTGATGACAGGGTTCATGGAACATTGTGATAACAGGGGTGAGGGAGTATTGTGACGAATAGTGATGTAACATTGTGATATCTGTGGTGAGAGAGCATTTTGCTGAGAAGTGCATGGAGCATTGTGATGATAAGGTTTATGGAGCATTGTGATGACAAGCATGTGGAGCACTGTGATGACAAGCGCATGGTGCATTATGATGACATGTGTCATGGAGCATCGTGCTGACAAGCGCATGGAGCATTGTGATGACAAGGATCACGGAGCTTTGCGCTGAGAAAGGCATAGAGCATTGTGATGACAAGGATCAAAGAGCATTGTGATGAAAAGTTTATGGAGCATTGTGATTACAAGGGTCAAGGAGCATTGTGATGACAAGGGCATGGAGCATTGGTCTAATAAGTTTCATGGATTATTGCGATGACTGTTTGAATTGTGCAATGTGGTGACAAGGGCATGGAGCATTGTGATGACCAGGTCATGCAGTATTGTGAAGAGAAGTGTCAGGGAGCATTGTGATGACATATGTAATGGCCCATTGTGATGACAATGGCATGGAGCATTGTGATGCCAGGTGTCATGGAGGATTCTGATGACAAAGGTAATGGTGCATTGTGATGACAGTGGCTTGGAGCATTGAGATGACAAGGGTCAGGGAGCATTGTGCTGACAAGTGCATGGAGAATTGTGATGGCAAGGGTCATGGAGCATTCTCATGATAAGCTTGTGGAGTATTTTGCTGACAGTGGCGTGGAGCATTGTGATGAAAACGGCATGGGGCATTGTGTTGAAAAAGGCATGGAACCTTTTCGTGACAGGGTTCAAGGAGCATTCTGACGACAAGTGTCAGGGAGCATTGTGATGACAAGTGTATTGAGAATTGTGATGACAAATGTCATGGAGCATTTTGATGAAAAGTGCATGGAGTATTGTGATGACAGGCATCATGGAGCGTTGGGATGACAAGTGTTATGGAACATTGTGATCACAAGGGTTTGGAGCATTGTGATGACAGAGTTCATGGATCATTTTGATTTCAAGGAGCATGGAGCATTGTGATGAAAAGGGCATGTAGCAATGTGATCCCAAGATTCATGGAGGATTGTGATGACAATGGTAATGGAGTATTGTGATGACAAGCGCATAGAGCATGGTAATGACAAAGTCATGTAGCATTTTGCTGACAAAGGCATGGAACATTGTGATGACATGTGTCATGGAGCAGTGTGATGACAAGCGTCACGGAGCATTGTGAATACAGGGGTCATGGAGCATTGGGATGACAAGGGCATGGAGCATTTTGATGACAGGTGTCATGGAGCACTGTTATGACAAACGTCACGGAGCATTGTTTATACAGGGGTCATGGAGCATTGGGATGACAAGGGCATGGATCATTGTGATGACAAGTGTCATGGAGCATTGGACTGAAAATGTTCATGGAGTATTTTGATGACAGGGGTCATGGAGAATTGTGATGACAGACGTCATGGAGGATTTTTATTTCACTGTGGTGACAATAGCCGGAAGCATTATGATGAAGGGTATAATGCACTGTGATGACAGGGTTCATGGAGCATTGAGATGAAAAGGGGCATGGAGCATTGTGATTACAGGGGTCTTGGAGCACTGTAATGACAAGGGCATGGAGCATTTTGATGAGAAGGCCATGGAGCATTCTGATGACATTCGTCATTGAGCTTTGTGGTGACAAGGGCATGGAGCATTGTGATTACATTGGTCTTGGAGCATTGTGATTAAAAGGGCATGGATCATTGTGATGAAAAAGGCATAGAGACGTGTCATGACAGGGTTAATGGAGCATACTGATGACAAGTGTCAGGGAGCATTGTGATGACAAGTGTATTGAGCATTGTGATGACAAAGTTCATGGAGCATTGTGATGAGAAGACCATGGATAATTGTGATGATGAGCGTCATGGGGTGTTGTGATGATAAGTTTTATGGAACATTGTGATCACCAGGGATTGGAGCATTGTGATGACAGGGGTCATGGAGCATTTTGATTTTATTGTGATGACAATAGCCTGAAGCATTATGATGATGGGCATCGTCCATTGTGATGACAGGGTTTATGGAGCATTGAGATGAAAAGACGCATGGAGCATTTTGATTAAAAGGGTCTTGGAGCATTGTGATGACAAGTGAATGGAGCATTGTGATGACAGGGCCATGGATCATTCTGATGACATGCGTCATGTAGCTTTTTGATGACAAGGGCATGGAGCATTTTGATTAGAGGGGTCGTGGAGCATTGTGATGACAAGTGTCATGGAGCCTTGTGATGACAAGGCCGTGGAACATTGTGATGGCAGGTGTCATGGAGCATAGTTTTGACAGAGGTAAAGGAGCATTGTGATGAGAAGGGCATGGAGCATTGGTCTGAAATGTTTCATGGATTACTGTGATGAGAGTGGGCATAGAGCATTGTGATGATAAGGGCATGGAACACTGTGATACATGGGTCATGGAGGATTGTAATGACAAGGTCATGGGGCATTGTGATGAGAATGGCATCGAGCATTGTGATGACAAGTGTCATGGATCTTTGTGATGACAAGGGCATGGAGCAATGTGATGAGAGGGTTCATGGAGCATTGTGATGACAATGACATGGAGCATTGTGATGCCAAGGGTCTTGGCGGTTTGTGATGACAAAGGTCATGGAGCATTTTGATGACAAGAGCATGGTGCATTGTGATGAGAATGGCAGGGAGTATTTTGATGACAGGGTCATGCAGCAATATGATGGAAAGTGTATTGGAACATTTTGATGACAGGGGTTATAGAATATTGTGATGTCAGGGGTCATGGAACATTGTGACGATAAAGGGATGTAGCATTGTGATGACAGGGGTCATGGGACATTGTGATTAGAGTGGTGAGGGAGTATTGTGACAACTAGTGATGGAACACTGTGATATCTCTTGTGAGAGAGCATTTTGATAAGAAGTGTATGGAGCATTGTGATTACAAGGTTTATGGAGCATTGCAATGACAATTTTCTGGACCGTTGTGATGAAAAGCGAATGGCACATTGTGATGACAAGGGTCATGAAACATTTTTCCGACAAAGTCATGGAGCATTTTGATGACAATGGTCACGGAGCATTGTGATGAAAACGGAATTGGGCATTGTGATGAAAAAGGCATGGAGCCTTTTCGTGACAGGGTTCAAAGAGCATTCTGATGACAAGTGTCAGGGAGCATTGTGATGACAAGTGTACTGAGCATTGTGATGACAAATGTCATGGAGCACTCTGATGAAAAGGGCATGGAATTTTGTGATGACAGGCATCATGGAGCATTGTGATGACAAGTGTTATGGAACATTCGGATCACAAGGGTTTGGAGCATTGTGATGACAGAGGACATGGATCATTTTGATTTCACGGAGCATGGAGCATTGTGTTGACAAGGGCATGAAGCAATGAGCTCTCAAGGTTCATGCAGGGTTGTGACGACAATGGAAATGGAGTATTGTGATGACAAGCGCATAGAGCATTGTAATGACAAGGTCATGTAGCATTTTGCTAACAAAGTCATGGAGCATTGTGATGACAGGTGTCATGGAGCACTGTGATGACAAGCGTCACGGAGCATTGTGAATACAGGGGTCATGGAGCATTGGGATGACAAGGCCATGGATCATTGTGATGAGAAGGTCATGGAATATTGTAAATACAGGTGTCAGGGAGCATTGTGATGATATATGTCATGGTCCATTGAAAAGACAATGGCAGGGAGCATTGTGATGCCAAATGTAATGGAGGATTTTGATGACATATATAATGGAGCATTGTGATGACTAGGGCTTGGAGCATTATGATGAAAAGGGCCATTGAGAATGTTCAGAACAAGGTCGTGAAGCATTGTGATGACAAGTTCCTGGAGCACTGTGATGAGAAATCCACAGAGACTTGTGATGACAAATCTCATGGAGCATACTGATGAAAAGGGGCATGGACCATTGTGATTACAGGGGTCTTGGAACATTGTGATGACATGGGCATGGAGCATTGTGAGGAGAAGTCCAAGGAGCATTCTGAAGACATGTGTCATTGAACTTTGTGATGACAAGGGCATGGTGCATTGTGTTTAAAGGGGTCTTGGAGCATTGTGATGAAAAGGGCATGGATCATTGTGATGAAAAAGGCATGGAGCCTTGTCATGACAGGGTTCAAGGAGTATACAGACAACAAGTGTCAGGGAGCATTTTGATGACAAGTGTATTGAGCATTGTGATGACAAAGGTCATGGAGCATTGTGATGAGAAGTCCATGGATAATTGTGATGACGCGTGTCATGGGGCACTGTGATGACAAGTGTTATGGAATATTGTGATCACAAGGGTTTGGAGCATTGTTATGACAGAGGTCATGGAGCAATTTGATTTCATTGTGATGACAATAGCATGAAGCATTATGATGATGGACATGGTGCATTGTGATGACAGGGTTCATGGATCATTGAGATGAAAAATGGGCATGGAGCATTGTGATTACAGGGGTCTTGGAGCATTGTGATCAGAAGGGTCATGGAGCCTTGTGATGAGAAGGCCACGGAACATCGTGATGGCAGGGGTCATGGAGCATTGTTATGACAGGAGTACTGGAGCATTGTGACGGCAAGGGCATGGAGCATTGTGATGAGAATGCCATGGAGCATTCTGATGACATGTGTCATGGAGCTTTGTGAAGACAAGGGCATGGAGCAATGTGATGAGAGCGTTCATGGAGCATTGTGATGACAGTGACATGGAGCATTGTGATGCCAAGGGTCATGGATCTTTGTGATGACAAAGGTCATGGAGCATTTTGATGGCAAGGGCGTTGTGCATTGTGATGAGAAGGGCAGGGAGCATTGTGATGACAGGGTCATGGAGCAATTGGATGAAATGTGTCATGGAACATTTTGATGACAGGTGTTATGGAACATTGTGCTGTCAGGGGTCTTGGAGCATTTTGATGAAAAGGGTCATGGAGCATTTTGATGACAGGTGTTATGGAACATTGTGATGTCAGGGGTCATCGAACATTGTGATGATAAGTGCATGTAGCATTGTGATGACAGGAGTCATGGAACAGTGTGATGACAGGGATGAGGGAGTACTGTGACAAATAGTGATGTAGCATTGTGATATCAGTGGTGAGAGAGCATTTTGATGAGAAGTGCGTGGAGCACTGTGATGACAAGATTGTGGAGCACTGTGATGACAAGCGCATGGTGCATTGTGATGACCTGTGTCAAGCAGCATTGTGCTGACAAGCGCATGGAGCATTGTGATGACAAGGGTCATGGAGCATTGTGCTGAGAAAGGCATAGAGCATTTTAATGACAAGGGTCAAAGAGCATTGTGATGAAAATTCATGGAGCATTGTGGTTAAAAAGGTCACAGAGACAGTTGATGATGAGGACATGGACCATTGTGATGACAAAGGTCATGAAGCAATGTTATGACTGGAGTCACGGAGCATTGTGATGACAGGGGTCATGGAGCATTGTGATAACAAGGGCATGGAGCAGTGTGATGACAAGGGCATGGAACATTGGTCTAATAAGTTTCATGAATTATTGCGATGACAGTTGGAATGGCGCATTGTGATGACAAGGGCATGGAGCATTGTGATGAGAAGGTCATGGAGTATTGTGAAGACAGGTGTAAGGGAGCAATGTGATGACATATGTAATGGCCCATTGTGATGACAATGGCATGGAGCACTGTGATGCCAAGTGTCATGGAGGATTCTGATGACAAAGGTAATGGAGCATTGTGATGACAATGGCTTGGAGCATTGTGATGACAAGGGTCAGGGAGCATTGTGCTGACAAGTGCATGGAGAATTGTGATGACAAGGGTCATGGAACATTCTGATGACAAGCTTGTGGAGTATTTTGATGACAATGTCATGGAGCATTGTGATGTAAATGGCATGGGGCATTGTGATGAAAATGGCATGGAGCCTTTTCGTGACAGGGTTCAAGGAGCATTCTGACGACAAGTGTCAGGGAGCATTGTGATGACAAGTGTATTGAGAATTGTGATGACAAAGGTCATGGAGCATTGTGATGAAAAGGGCATGGAGTATTGTGATGACAGCCATCATGGAGCGTTGTGATGACAAGTGTTATGAAACATTGTGATCACAATGGCTTGGAGCATTGTTATGACAGAGGTCATGGATCATTTTGATTTTAAGGAGCATGGAGCATTGTGATGACAAGGGCATGTAGCAATGTGATCCCAAGGGTCATGGAAGGTTTTGATGACATTGGTAATGGAGTACTGTGATGACAATCACGTAGAGCATTGTAATGACAACGTCATGTAGCACTTTGCTGACAAAGGCATGGAGCATTGTGATGACAGGTGACATGGAACACTGTGATGACAAGCATCATGGAGCATTGTGAATACAGGGGTTATGGAGCATTGGGATGACAAGGGCATGGATCATTGTGATGACAAGTGTCATCGAGCATTGTGATGAGTAGGGAATGGAGCATTGTGATGACAAGAGTCCCGGATCATTGTGTTGTCAGGTGTCATGGAGTGTTGTGATGACAGTGGTCATGGAGAATTGTGAAGATATTGGTCATGGAGCATTGTGATGACAAGGGAATGGAGCATGGTGATAACAATATCCAGGAGCATTGTGATGAGGAGACCATGGAGACTTTTCATGAGAAGTCTCATGGAGCATTCTGTTGAAAAGGGGCATGGAGCATTGTGATTACAGGGGTCTTGGAGCATTGTGATGACAAGGGCCTGGATCATGGTGATGAGAAGGCCATGGAGCATTCTGATGACATGCGTCATGGAGCTTTGTGATGACAAGGGCATGGAGCATTGTGATTACAGGTGTCTTGGAGCACTGTAATGAAAAGGGCATGGATCATTGTGATGAAAAAGGCATGGAGCCTCGTCATGACAGGGTTCAAGGAGTATACTGACGACAAGTGTCAGGGACCATTGTGATGACAAGTGTATTGAGGATTGTGATGACAAAGGTCATAGAGCATTGTGATGAGAAGTCCATGGATAATTGTGAAGATGAGCGTCATGGGGTGTTGTGATGGTAAGTGTTATGTAATATTTTAATCACAAGGGTTCGGATTATTATGAGGACAGAGATCATGGTGCATTTTGATTTCATTGTGATGACAATAGCCTGAAGCATTATGATGATGGGCATGGTGCATCGTGATGACAGGGTTCATGGAGCATTGAGATGAAAAGGGGCATGGAGCATTGTGATTACAAGGGTCTTGGAGAATTGTCATGACAAGGGCAGGGAGCATTGCGATGAGAAGGCCATGGAACTTTCTGATGACATGCATCATGGAGTTTGTGACGACAAGGGCATGGAGCATTGTGATTTCAGGGGTCTTGAGCATTGTGATGACAAGTGTCATGGAACCTTGTGATGATTGGGCGTGGAACACTGTTATTGTAAGGGTCATGGTGCATTGTTTTGACACGAGTAATGGAGCATTGTGATGAGAAGGGCATGGAATATAGGTCTGAAATGTTTCATGGATTATTGTGATGAGAGTGGGCATGGAGCATTGTGATGACAAGGGTATGGAACACTATGATACATGGGTCATGCAGGATTGTAATGACAAGGACATGGAGCATTGTGATGACAAGGGCATCCAGCATTGTGATGACAAGTGTCATGGAGCTTTGTGATGACAAGGACATTGAGCAATGATATGAGAGGGTTCATGGAGCATTGTGATGACAATGACATGGAGCATTGTGATGCCAAGGGTCATCGAGCTTTGTGATGACAAGTCATGGAGCATTTTGATGACAAGTGCATGGTGCATTATGATGGGAAGGGCAGGGAGCATTTTGATGGCCGGTGTATGCAGCAATTTGATGAAAAATGGAATGGAACATTTTGATGGCAGGGGTTTTAGAACATTGTGATGTCAGGGGTCTTGGAGCTTTGGGATGAAAAGGGTCATGGAGCATTTTGATGACAGGGGTTATGGAACATTGTGATGCCTGTGGTCATGGAACATTGTGATGATAAGGGGATGTAGCAGTGTGATGACAGGGTCATGGAACATTGTGATTACAGGGGTGAGGGAATATTGTGATGACTAGCGATGGAACACTGTGATATCTCTGGTGAGAGAGCATTTTGATGAGAAGTGCATGGAGCATTGTGATTACAAGATTTATGGAGCGTTGCAGTGACAATGTTGTGGACCGTTGTGATGAAATGCGTGTGGCACATTGTGATGACAATGGCATGGAGCACTGTGAAGAGAAGGTCATGGAGTATTGTGAAGACAGGTGTCAGGGAGCATTGTGATGACATATGTCATGGTCCATTGCGATGAAAATGGCAGGGAGTAATGTGATGCCAAATGTAATTGAAGATTGTGATGACAAATATAAAGGAGCATTGTGATGACAGGGGTCTTGGAGCATTGTGATGACCAGTGCATGGAGCATTGCAATGACAAGTGCACGGAGAACTGTGATGACAAGAGCATGTAATATTTTGATGAGAAGTGTCATGTAGCATTCTGATGACAAGGACGTGGAGAATTGTGATGACAAGGGACATGGAGCATTGTGATAACCAGGGCATGGTGCATTGTGATGGCAGCGGTCATGGAGCATTATTATGACAAGTGCCATGGTGCATTCTGACATAAGATATCACTTATGAAGGGAATGTAAACATGACACATATGAACTGAATTAGGGAAGAGAACAGAGTCTCAGATTTAGAAAACACTCTTATGCTTGCTTAAGGGGAAAGAGAGGTGGGGAGATGCACAAAAGTTTGATATTAGCACAGGTACCGTTCCATAATTCAAAAACAGAAGAGACAAGCCCTACTTCTTCCTCAGTGAACGGAACTCAACATCCCTATTCCCTGCAGAGATATATATCTGACTAGTAAGAATTTTAAAACCTATGTATTGATATGTCTCTGTAAGGGAACCAAGTGTGTCTAGAACGAGATAAACATGGCAGTGAGAATCAGCTCAAACCCACTATAAAAATGAATTTCAAAACAAAACATAAAAACAGTAAAATTCTTACACAATACGTTCAGGGGTTCTGATGAAACCTGGAATGACCCTATCTACAATGACAGCTGGATGTGGCATAAGGCTGGTCACTTGGGACTGAGAGGATTGGTGAAATTGGGTGAAAAAATGCAGACCCTTTAAAGCAATAATGCGTGCCACCCATTCCATGGTTCCCAACTCTCCAGGTAGAAGGGAATATCACTACAGTTATAACATGTATGGGAACCTAGAGAATGGAAACCATCTGATGGTGAAAGGTTTCTAAAACTCTACTACTTTTTTCTCTCCTTGAGCTCCAGTTTGACATTCCAGCTGCTTTAATATCAATCTCCCAACTTGGAGAGTCAGGCCCTATAACCTCCTGGTTCGAACAGCTGGCAAATTGTGCAGAGGATATAAGGGAAGAGAGAGAATCAATGAGAGAGTAGCTGTAGGCATTTGGACGGCCATATGTCACCTAATTTCCCGTCATGAAGAGGAATTAACCAAAGTCTCAGCCTGCCCCCCAGAACAAGTATAGGTTCTGAAGCAAAATTGTGGATTTGCGGTCAGCTCACAAAAACGCGAGTTGAAAAATGGAGCTCAGGGCCACAGCAATTCACTAACCAGCAGAGTTATATAGGACTACGCTCTTCCAAAAATCTGTTGAGGGAAAGCCACGAGGCAGAATAGAAAATGAAGCAGAATGGCACGAAACAGATTTGAAGAGGTACATTGGAATCGCCTTTAAACACAGGAAAAGCATCACAACTTCGAAAATTATGGAAATGGCCATAAAGGGTGTATGGGTTTTCACGTGAATATATTCAGGAGAAAACGCATATGCCATTTTCCGTCAAGCAAGCAAGCCGGCAATTCAAATCTGCACTACAAAGAAGTATCATTTCGCACCTGTCAAAAGGGACATCCGCAAAATGGGTAAAAATCAGAAAGGCAAGACAGGCCCTGGAGAACAGGGAGACTTGTTATGGTGATGGGCGGGATGTAAATTGCCAACTGTCTCTCTGGAGGAGTGCATTGTGTTCCCTAAAACAAGTAAACAACAGAGCTACAGAGCCAAGGGCAATTCCAGCCTTGGGAATATACCTGGGGAAAACTGAAAATCAATAAGACAGATCCACACCAAAATTCAGGGCTGCACTGCTTACAAGAACCTCAACTTGGGTATACCTTAAATATCCCAGGAAAGACAAAAATGGTTCAAGAAATTGTGGTACTTACGTATGATGGAATATCCCTCAGCCATGAAATCAATGTCATCAGGCCAGTAGCAGCAAAATGAGTGGATTCAGGTACGATAATTCTAAGTGAAATAAGTCACACAGAAAAAGAAACTTATCATAAGATATCACTTATGAAAATCCTGTAAACATGGCTACACATGAAATGAGTTAGGAAAGAGAAGAGAGTCTCACATTTAGAAAACACACTTATGCCTGCTTAAGGGGGAAGGAGAGGTGGGGTGATGCATAAAAGCAGATTTTGATATTAGTACAGGTACCGTTCCAAAAACCAAATACGGAATAGAAAAGACCAACTCCTTCCTCAGTGAAAGGGACGCAACACCCCATATTCCATGCAGAGTAATATATCTGACTAGTAAGAATCTTAAAACCTATGTATTGATATGTCTCCATAAGGGAATTAAGTGTGTCTAGATTGGCATAAACTTGGCTGTGAAAATCAGCTCAATCCCACTATAAAAAGGAAATACAAAAACAAAACAAAAAAACAGGGAAATCCTTTACAATTCCTTCCAGGTCTCTGATGAAAGCTGGAATGACCCTATCTACAACGACAGCTAGATGTGGCATAAGGCTGGACACTTGGGACTGAGAGGATTGGTGAGATTGGGTGAGCAAATGCAGACCCATTAAAGCAATAATGCATGGCACTCATTCCATGGGTCCCAACCATCCAGGTTGAAGGGAATATTACTACAGCTATAACATGTACGGGAAACCTAGAGAATGGACACACTGTGAATACGAAAGGTTTCCAAAACTCAACGAATAGTCCCTCGCTTGGTGCTCGGGTTTGAATTTCCAACTTATTTACTATCAATCTCCCAACTCGGTGAGACAGCCCCTTTAACCTCCTGCTTCGCACAGGTTGCCACTTTGGCAGAGAATGAAAGGGAAGAGGGAGAACCAAGGAGAGAGTAGCTGTTAGGCATTTAGACGGGCATAAGTCACTCTAATTTCCTGGCAGGAAGGAAAATTAAACAAAGTCTCAGCCATGCACTGTCAAACAGTATAGGTCGTGAAACAAAATTTTGGACTTGCATTCAGCTCACAAAAACGAGTTGAAAAATGGAGCTCAGGGGCATAGCAATTCAAAAACAGGCTGGGTAATAAAGGACAACTATCATCCAAAAATCTGTTGAGGGAAGGCAATGAGGCGGACTTGAAAGTGAGGTAGAATAGCAGGAAACAGATTTCAAGAGGTACGTTGGAATCACCTTTAAAACACAGGAAGAGGGGCACAAATTCGACAATGATGCACTTGGCCAAAAAGGGCATATGCGTTTTCTCCTGAATATATTCAGGAGAAAACGCATACGCCCTTCTTGGCCAAACAATGAAGCGGGCAATGCAAATCAGCACTACAACGAAATATCACTTCCGGCCAATAAAAAGGGACATCCACAAAATGTGTAAAAACCAGAAAGGCTACAGAGGCCCTGGAGAACAGGGAGCCTTGTTATGCTGATGGATGTGATATGAATTGCCAACTGCCTCTCTGGAGGAGTGCATTGTGTGCCCTAAAACAAGTAAACAACAGAGCTACAGAGCCAAGGTCACTTCAAGTCTAGGGAATATACCTTGGGAAAACTGAAAACCTATAAGACACAGCCACCCGAAAATTCAGGCCTACAATGCGTACAAGAAGCTCAACTTGGCTACACCTTAAATATCCCAGGAAATTCAAAAATGGTTCAAAATTGCTGGTACTTACTTACGATGGGATATCGCGCAGCCATGAAAACAATATCATAAGGCCAGTAGCAGCAAAATGAGAGGATTCAGGTACGATGATTCTATGTAAAATAAGTCACAGAGTAAAAGAAACTTACCATAAGATATCACTTATGAAGGTCCTGTAAACATGGCTACACATGAACTGAGTTAGGAAAGAGAACAGAGTCTCACATTTAGAAAACACACTTATGCCTGCTTAAGGGGGAAGGAGAGGTGGGGTGATGCACAAAACCAGAGTTTCATATAAGCACAGGTACCGTTCCATAAACCAACTATGGAATAGACAAGACCTACCTATACCTTCCGCAGGTAAGGGACTCAAAACCCCATATTTCGCGCAGAGGAATATATCTGACTAGTAAGAATCTTAAAACCTATGTATTGATATGTCTCCTTGAGGGAATCTAGTGTTTCTAGACTGGCATAAACAAGGCAGCGAGAATCATCTCAAACCCACTATAAAAAGGAATTTCAAAAACAAAAAAAGGGAAATTCTTTACAATTCCTTCAGGGTCTCTGATGAAACCTGCAATGACCCTATCTACAATGACAGCTGGATATGGCATAAGGCTGGACACATGGGACTGAGAGGATTGCTGAGATTGGGTGAGGAAATGCAGACCCTTTAAAGCAATAAGGCAGGGCACCCATACCATGGGTCACAACTCTCCAGGTTGAAGGGAATATTACTACAGCTAGAACATGTACGGGAAACCTAGAGAATGGACACACAGTGAATACGAAAGGTTTCTAAAACTCAACGAATTGTCCCCATCCTGGTGCTCTGGTTTGACTTTCCAACTGCTTTACTATCAATCTCCCATCTTGGAGAGACAGGCCCTTTAAACTCCGGGTTCACACAGGTTGCCAATTTGGCAGAGGATGAAAAGGAAGAGGGAGAACCAATGAGAGAGTAGCTGTTAGGCATTTGGACGGGCACACGTCACTCTTATATCCCGGGAGGAAGAAGAATTAACCAAAGTCTCAGCCAACGACCGGGAACCAGAATAGGTCCTCCACCAAAATTTAGGACTTGCATTCAGGTCACAAATTCGAGTTAAAAAATGGAGCTCAGTGGCACAGCAATTCACAAACTGGCAGAGTAATAAAGGACAACTATCATCCAAAAATCTGTTGAGGGAAGGCAACGAGGCAGACTTCAAAGCAAGGCAGAATAGCAGGAAACAGATTTCAACAGGTACGTTGGAATCACATTTAAAACACAGGAAGAGGGGCACAACTTCGACAATGATGCACTTGGCCAAAAAGGGCCTATGCATTTTCTCCTGAATATATTCAGGAGAAAACTCTTACGCCCTATTTGGCCAAGCAAGGAAGCGGTCAATGCAAATATTCACTACAAAGAAGTATCACTTCCCACCGGTCAAATGGGACATCCACAAAATGGGTAAAAACCAGAAAGGCAAAGCAGGCCCTGGAGACCAAGGAGCCTTGTTATGCTGATGGATGGCATGTAAATTGCCAATTGCCTCTCTGGAGGAATGCATTGTGTTCCCTAAAACAAGTAAACAACAGAGCTACAGAGCCAAGGGCACTTCCAGTCTAGGGAATATACCTTGGGAAAACTGAAAATCATAAAGACAGAGCCACCCCAAAATTTAGGGCTTCACTGCTTACAAGAACCTCAACTTGGGTACACATTAAATATCCCAGGAAAGATAAAAATGGTTCAAACATTTGTGGTAATTACGGACGATGGAATAGACCTCAGCCATGAAATCAAAGTCATAAGACCAGTAGCAGCAAAATGAGTGGATTCACGTACGATGATTCTAAGTGCAATAAGTCACACAGAAAAAGAAGCTTATCATAAGATATCACTTATGAAGATCCTGTAAACATGGCTACACATGAACGGAGTTAGGAAAGAGAAGAGAGTCTCACATTTAGAAAACACTCTTATGCCTGCTTAAGGGGGAAGGAGAGGTGGGGTGATGCATTAAACCAGAGTTTGATATAAGCAAAGGTACCGTTCGAAAAACCAACTATGGAATAGACAAGACCTCCCTATTCCTTCCTCAGTGACAGGGACTCAAACCCCATATTTCACGCAGAGGAATATATCTGACTAGTAAGAATCTTAAAACCTATATATTGATATGTCTCCGTAAGGGAATCAAGTGTGTCTAGACTGGCATAAACATGGCAGAGAGTATCAGCTCAAACCCCCTATAAAAAGGAATTTCAAAAAGAAAACCAAAAAACAGGGATATGCTTTACAATTACTTCAGGGTCTCTGATGAAACGTGGAATGACCTTGTCTACAATGACAGCTGGATGTGGCATAAGGCTGGACACTTGGGACTGAGAGGATTGGTGAGATTGGGTGAGCAAATGCAGACCCTTTAAAGCAATAATGCATGGCACCCATTCCATGGGTCCCAACTCTCTAGGTTGAAGGGAATATTACTACAGCTATAACATGTACGGGAAACCTAGAAAATGGACACACTGTGAATATGAAATGTTTCTAAAACTCAACGAATAGTACCTCTCCTGGTGCTCCCGTTTGACTTTCCAACTGGTTTACTATCAATCTCCCAACTTGGAGAGACAGCCCCTTTAAACTCCTGGTTCGCACAGGTTGCCAATTTGGCAGAGGATGAAAGGGAAGAGGGAGAACCAATGAGAGAGTAGCTGTTAGGCATTTGGAAGGGCATATGTCAATCTAATTTCCCGGCAGGAAGAAGAATTAACCAAAGTTAAAACCACCCACCGGGAACCAGTATAGGTCCTGAACCATAATTTTGGAAATGCGTTCAGCTCACAAAAAATGAGTTGAAAAGTGGAGCTCAAGGGCACAGCAGTTCACAAACTCGCAAAGCAATAAAGGACAACTATCATCCAAAAATCTGTTGAGGGAAGGCAACGAAGCGGACTTGAAAGTGAGGCAGAATAGCAGGAAACAGATTTCAACAGGTACGATGGAATCACCTGTAAAGCCCAGGAAGAGGGGCACAACTTCGACAATGATGCACTTGGCCAAAAAGGGCGTATGCTTTTTCTCCTGAATATATGCAGGAGAAAATGAATTCGCACTTTTTGGCCAAGCAAGCAACGGGCAATGCAAATCTGCACTACAAAGAAGTATCACTTCCCACCTGTCAAAAGGGACATCCAAAAAATGTGTAAAAACCAGAAGTTCAAGACAGGCCCTGGAGAAGAGGGAGCATTTTTATGCTGATGGGCCAGATGTAAATTGCCAAGTGCCTCACTGGAGGAGTGCATTGTGTTCCCTAAAGCAAGTAAACAACAGAGCTACAGAGCCAAGGGAACTTCAAGTCTAGGGAATATACCTTGGGGAAACTCAAAATCAATAAGACAGAGCCACCCCCAAATTTAGAGCTGCACTGCTTACAAGAACCTCAACTTGGGTACACCTTAATTATCCCAGGAAAGATAAAAATGGTTCAAAAAATTGTGGTACTTACGTACGATGGAATATCCCTCAGCCATGAAAACAATGGCATAAGACCAGTAGCAGTAAAATCAGTGGATTCAGGTACGATGATTCTAAGTGAAATAAGTCACACAGAAAAAGAAGCTTATCATAAGATATCACTTATGAAGATACTGTAAACATGGCTACACATGAACTGAGTTAGGAAAGAGAACAGAGTCTCACATTTAGAAAACACTCGTATGCCTGCTTAAGGGCGAAGGAGAGGTGGGGTGATGCATAAAACCAGAGTTTGATATAAGCACAGGTACCGTTCCAAAAACCAACTATGGAATAGACAAGACCTACCTATACCTTCCTCAGTGAAAGGGACTCAAAACCACATATTTCCCGCAGAGGAATATATCTGACTAGTAAGAATCTTAAAACCTATGTATTGATATGTTTCCGTAAGGGATTCAAGTGTGTCTAGACTGGCATAAACATGGCAGCGAGAATCAGCTCAAACCCACTATAAAAAGGAATTTCAAAAACAAAACAAAAAAAACAGGGACATTCTTTACAATTCCTTCAGGGTCTCTGATGAAACCTGGAATGACCTTGACTAAAATGACAGCTGGATGTGGCATAAGGCTGGACACTTGGGACTGAGAGTATTGGTGAGATTGGGTGAGCAAATGCAGACCCTTTAAAGCAATAATGCATGGCACCCATACCATGGGTCACAACTCTCCAGGTTGAAGGGAATATTACTACAGCTATAACATGTACGGGAAACCTAGAGAATGGACACACTGTGAATACGAAATGTTTCTAAAATTCAACGAATAGTCCCTCTCCTGGTGCTCCAGTTTGACTTTCCAACTTGTTTACTATCAATCTCCCAACTTGGAGAGACAGCCCCTTTAACCTCCTGGTTCTCACAAGTTGCCAGTTTGGCAGAGAATGAAAGGGAAGAGGGAAAACCAATGAGAGAGTACCTGTTAGGCATTTGGACGGGCATATGTCACTCTAATTTCCCGGCAAGAAAAAGAATTAACCACAGTTGCAGCCACCCAACGGGAACCAATATAGGTCCTGAACGAAAATTTTGGACATGCGTTCAGCTCAAAAAAAACGAGTTGAAGAATGGAGCTCAAGGGCACAGCAATTCACAAACTGGCAGATTAATAAAGGACAACTATCATCCAAAAATCTGCTGAGGGAAGGCAACGAGGCGGACTTGAAAGTGATGCCGAATAGCAAGAACCAGATTGCAAGAGGTACGTTGGAATCGTCTGTAAAGCACAGTTAGAGGGCACAACTTCGACAATGATGCACTTGGCCAAAAAGGGCGTATGCATTTTCCCCAGAATATATGCAGGAGAAAACGCATACGCCCGTTTTTGGCAAGCAAGGAGCAGGCAATGCAAATCTGCACTACAAAGAAGTATCACTTCCCACCAGTTAAAAGGGACATCCACAAAATATGTAAATACCTGAGAGGCAAGACAGGCCCTTGAGAACAGGAAGCATTGTTTTGCTCATGGGCGGGTTGTAAATTGCCAACTGCCTCACTGGAGGAGTGCATTGTGTTCCCTAAAACAAGTAAACAACCGAGCTACAGAGCCAAGGACACTTCCAGTCTAGGGAATATACCTTGGGAAAACTGAAAATCAATAAGACAGAGCCACCCCCAAATTTAGGGCTGCACTGCTTACAAGAACCTCAACTTGGGTACACCTTAAATATCCCAGGAAAGATAAAAATTGTTCAAAAATTTGTGTTACTTTCGTACGATGGAATATCCCTCAGCCATGAAATCAATGGCATAAGACCAGTAGCAGCAAAATGAGTGGATTCATGTACGATGATTCTAAGGAAAATAAGTCACACAGAAAAAGAAACTTATCATAAGATATCACTTATGAAGATCCTGTATACATGGCTACACATGAACTGAGTTAGGAAAGAGAACAGAGTCTCACATTTAGAAAACACTCTTATGCCTGCTTAAGGGGGAAGGAGAGGTGGGGGGATGCATAAAACCAGAATTTGATATAAGCACAGGTACCGTTCCAAAAACGAACTTCGGAATACACAAGACCTACCTACAGCTTCCTCAGTGAAAGGGACTCAAAACCCCATATTTCCCGCAGAGGAATATATCTGACTAGTAAGAATCTTAAAACCTATGTATTGATATGTCTCCATAAGGGAATCAAGTGTGTCTAGACTGGCATAAACATGGCAGCGAGAATCAGCTCAAACACCCTATAAAAAGGAATTTCAAAAACAAAACAAAAAAACAGGGACATTCTTTACAAGTCCTTCACGTTCTCTGATGAAACCTGGAATGTCCCTGTCTACAATGACAACTCGATGTGGCATAAGGCTGGAAACTTGGGACTGAGAGGATTGGTGAGATTGGGTGAGCAAATGCAGACCCTTTAAAGCAATAATGCATGGCACCCATTCCATGAGTCACAACTCTCCAGGTTGAAGGGAATATTACTACAGCTATAACATGTACGGGAAACCTAGAGAATGGACACACTGTGAATACGAAAGGTTTCTAAAACTCAACGAATACTCGCTCTCCTGTTGCTCCGGTTTGACTTTCCAACTGATTTACTATCAATCACCCAAGTTGGAGAGACAGCCCCTTTAACCTCCTGGTTCTCACAGTTTGCCAATTTGGCAGAGGATGAAAGGGAAGAGGGAGAACCAATGAAAGAGTAGCTGTTAGGCATTTGGACGGGCATATGTCACTCTAATTTCCTGGCAGGAAGAAGAATTAACCAACGTTGCAGCCACCCATCGGGAACCAGTATAGGTCCTGAACCAAAATTTTGGACATGCGTTCAGCTCACAAAAAAACGAGTTGAATAATGGAGCTCAAGGGCACAGCAATTCAGAAACTGGCAGAGTAATAAATGACAACTATCATCCAAAAATCTGTTGAGTGTAGGCAACGAGGCGGACTTGAATGAGAGCAAGAATAGCAGGAAACAGATTTCAATAGGTACGTTGGAATCACCTGTAAAGCACAGGAAGAGGGGCACAACTTCGACAATGATGCACTTGGCCAAAAAGGGCGTATGCCTTTTCTACTGAATATATGCAGGAGAAAACGCATACACCCTTTTTGGCCAAGCAAGCATGCGGGCAATGCAAATCTGCACTACAAAGAAGTATCACTCCCCACCTGTCAAAAGGGACATCCACAAAATATGTAAATACCAGAAAGGCAAGACAGGTCCTGTAGAACAGGGAGCATTGTTATACTGATGGGCGGGATGTAAATTGCCAACTGCCTCACTGGAGGAGTTCATTGTGTTCCCTAATGCAAGTAAACAACAGAGCTACAGAGCCAAGGGCACTTCCAGTATAGGGAATATACCTTGGGAAAACTGAAAATCAATAAGACAGAGCCACCCCCAAATTTAGGGCTGCACTGCTTACAAAAACCTCAACTTGGGTACACCTTAATTATCCCAGGAAAGATAAAAATGGTTCAAAAAATTGTGGTACTTATGTACGATGGAATATCCCTCAGCCATGAAATCAATGTCATAAGACCAGAAGCAGCAAAATGAGTGGATTCAGGTACGATGATTCTAAGGGAAATAAGTCACACAGAAAAAGAAACTTATCATAAGATATCTCTTATGAAGATCCTGTAAACATGGCTACACATGAACTGAGTTAGGAAAGAGAACAGAGTCTCACAATTAGAAAACACTCTTATGCCTGCTTAAGTGGGATGGAGAGGTGGGGTGATGCATAAAACCAGAGTTTGATAGAAGCACAGGTACCGTTCCAAAAACCAACTATGGAATAGACAAGACCTACACCTTCCTCAGTGAAAGGGACTCAAAACCCCATATTTCCCGCAGTGGAATATATCTGACTAGTAAGAATCTTAAAATCTATGTATTGATATGTCTCCATAAGGGAAACAAGTGTGTCTAGACTGGCATAAACATGGCAGCGAGAATCAGCTCAAACCCACTATAAAAAGGAATTCAAAAACAAAACAAAAAAACAGGGAAATTCTTTACAATTCCTTCAGGGTCTGTGATGAAATGAGGAATGACCCTTTCTACAATGACAGCTGGATGTGGCATAAGGTTGGACAACTGGGACTGAGAGTATTGGTGAGATTGGGTGAGCAAATGAAGACCCTTGAAATCAATAATGCTTGGCACCCATTCAATTGGGCCCAACTCTCCAGGATGAAGGAATATTACTACAGCTATAACCTGTACGGGAAACCTAGAGAATTGACACACTGTGAATACAAAAGGTTTCTAAAACTCAACGAATAGTCCCTCTCCTGGTGCTCCAATTTCACTTTCCAACTGCTTTACTAACAATCTCCCAACTTGGAGACACAGCTCCTTTAACCTCCTGGTTCTCACAGTTTGGCAATTTGGCAGAGGATGAATGGTAAGAGGGAGAACCAATGAGAGAGTAGCTGATAGGCATTTAGATGGGCATATGTCACTCTTATTTCTCGGGAGGAAGAAGAATTAACCAAAGTCTCAGCCACCCAACGGGAACCAGTATAGGTCCTGAACCAAAATTTTGGACTTGCATTCAGCTCACAAAAAACGAGTTGAAAAATGGAGCTCAGGGGCAGAGCAATTCACAAACTGGCAGAGTAATAAAAGACAACTATCGTCCAAAAATCTGTTGAGGGAAGGCAATGAGGCGGATTGGAAAACTAGGCAGAATAACAGGAAACAGATTTCATGAATTACATTGGAATCGCCTTTAAAGCACAGGAAGAGGGGCACAACTTTGACAATGATGCACTTGGCCAAAAATGGCGTATGTGTTTTATCCTGAATATATTCAGGAAAGAACGCATATGCCCTTTTTGGCCAAGCAAGCAAGCGGGCAATGCAAATCTTCACTAAAATAACGATCACTTCCCACAGGTCAAAAGGGATATCCGAAAAATGTGTAGAAACCAGAAAGTCAAGACATGCCCAGGAGATCAGTGAACGTTGTTAGTCTAAAGGGCAGGATATAAATTGCCAACTACCTCTCTGGAGGAGTGCATTGTGTTCCCTATAACAAATAAACAACAGAGCTATAAATCCAAGGGCTGTTCCCATCTAGGGAATATACCTTTGGAAAACTGAAAATCAATAAGACACATCCATGCCCAAATTTAGGGCTGCACTGCTTACAAGAACCTCAACTTGGGTACACCTTAAATATCCCAGGAAAGACAAAAATGTTTCAAGAAATTGTGGTACTTACGTACGATGGAATATCCCTCAACCATGACATTAATGACATAAGGCCAGTAGCAGCAAAATGAGTGGACTCATGTACGATGATTCTAAGTGAAATAAGTCACACAGAAATGAAACTTATCATAAGATATCACTTATGAAGGTCCTGAAAACATGGTTACCCATGAACTGAGTTAGGAAAGATAACAGAGTAATGAGTCTTATCATAAGATATCACTCATAGCGGTAGTGTACACATGACTACACATGAACTGAATTAGAAACACCACAGAGTCACACATTTAGAAAAGAATCTTCTTCCTGCTTAATGGGAAAGGCGAGGTGGGGTGATGCATAAAACCACAGTTTTAAATTAGCACAGATACCGTTACATAAACCAAGTATTTAATAGACCACACCTACTCGAGCATAATGAACTGGACTCAACAACCCTTATTCATTTCAGAGGAATATATATGACTCTAAGGATTTTAAAACATATGTATTCTCATGTCTCCATAAAGGAATCATGTGTGTGTATAACGGCATGAACACAGCACTGAAATTCAGCTAAACCCCCTTATGAAAATAAATTGCAAAAGCAAAATGCAAAAACAGCGAAACAGAGAGAAAGTCTTACAATTTACCATCATGGCCTGTGATGCAACCTGGATTGCCCACCTTTACACCCACAGCTGGATGAGTCATAAGACTGGACACTTGGGGCTGACAAGATTGCTGAGGTTGTGTGAGCAAAAGAGAACCACTTAGAGCAATACTGTGTGCTACCCATTCTAGTGGTCACAAATCTCCAGGTGTAAGGGAATCCTCCTACAGTTAAATCATGCATGGGAAACCCAGTGGATGGTACACTGTGTAATTGGGAAAGTTTTCTAAAAGGTACCTCACTTTTCCTTTTGTCATGCTCGGCTTCACCATTCCATCTGCATTACTCAAAATCTCCCCACTTGGAGTGTCAGCGTCTTTACCCTCCTGTTATGCACAGTTTGCAAATTGTGCAGAGGATGAACAGGAAGAGGGGAAACAAATGAGAGATAAGCTGTAGGTGTTTGGATGGGCACATGTCACTCTAGTTTCCCATCAGGAAGAATAATTAACCAAAGGCTCAGCCTGAAGCCCCGGAACCAGACTAGGGCCTAAAGCCATCCTGCGGTACTGCAGCCAGCTCACAAATAGGCGAGTTGAAAAATGGAAATCAGGGGCACAGCAATTCACAAACTTGCAGAGTTATAAAGGACAACTATCATCCAGAAATATATTGAGGTAAGTAAGTGAAGAGGATTTGAATGCAAGGCAGAATTGAAGGAAACAGATTTCAAGAGGTAGATTGGAGTCGTCTTTAAAGCACATGAAAAACGACAGAACTTCGACAATGTTGCTCTTGGCTGAAAAGGGGGTATGTGTATTTTCTTGAATATATTCGGGAAAAATGCATATGCCCTTTTTGGCCAAGCAAGCCATCAGGCATTGCAAATCCACACTACAGAGAAGTGTCCCTTACCTCCAGTCAAAAGGGCCATCCGCAAATAGTGTAAAAACCGCAAATGCAGGACAGGCCATGGAGAAAAGGGAGCCTGGTTATGCCGAAGGACAGGATGTAAATTGCCAACAGCCTCTCTGGAGAACTGTATGTTGTTTTCTAAAACAGAGCTACAGAGCATAGCACACTTCCACTCATGGGCGTGTATTTTGGGAAAACTAAAAATCGACAACACTCAGCCAGCCCAATCTTTAGGGCTGCTCTGTTTACAAGAACCTCGACTTCGGTACACTTTAAATATCCCAGTAAAGGAAAAAAAAATGGATATAGATGTTGTGGTACTTATATACAATGGAATGTCACTCAGACATAAAATCAATGTCATAAGGCCAATAGCAGCATAATGAGTGGCTTTAGGTACGATGATGCTAAGTGAAATGAGCCACAAAGAAAAAGAAACTTATTGTAATATATCACTTATAGAGGGAATGTAAACATGGCCACACATGAACTGAATTTCAAAAGAGAACGGAGTTACACATTTAGAAAACACACTTATGCCTCCTTAAGCGGAAAGGTGATGTGGGGTGATGTGTAAAAGCAGAGTTTGAAATTAGCACAGATCCCATTCCATATACCAAATATGTAATAGACAAGACCTACTCCTTTCTCAATGAACTGGACACAAAACCCCCTATTCACTGAAGAGGAATATATCTGACTTGTAATAACCTTGAAACCTATGTATTTATATGTCTCCATAATGGAATCAAGTGTATGTAGATTGGCATAAACACAGATCAATGGAACAGGACAGAAAGCCCAGAGATAAACCTACATACCTATGGCTATCTCATCTATGACAAAGGAGCTAAGGATATACAATGGAGAAAAGACAGTCTCTTCAGTAATTGGTGCTGGGAAAACTGGACCCCTACATATAAAAGAATGAAATTAGAACACTCTATAATACCATACACAAATATAAACTCTAAGTTAATTAGAGATCTAAATATAAGACCAGACACTATAAAACACTTAGAGGAAACCATAGGCAGAACACTCTATGACATAAATCACAGCAAGATCCTTTTTGACCCACCTCCTAGAGAAATGGAAATAAAAACAGAAATCAACAAATGGGACCTAATGAAACTTAAAAGCTTTTACGCAGTACAGGGAAACATAAACAAGATGCAAAAACAACCCTCAGAATGGGAGAAAATATTTTCAAATGAAGCAATTACCAAAGGATTAATCTCCAAACTTTACAAGCACCTCATGTAGCTCAATATCACAAAAACAAACAACCCAATACAAAAACGGGCAGAAGACCTAATAGACATTTCTCAAAAGAAGATATACAGATTACCAAGAAACACATGAAAGGATGCTGAACATCACTAACCATTAGAGAAATGCAAATCAAAACTACAGTAGGTATCACCTCACAGCAGCCAGAGTGGCAATCATCAAAAAAATCTACAAAACAATAAATGCTGGAGAGGCCTTTATTGGAGAAAAGGGAACAAACTTGCACTGTGGGTGGGAATGTAAATTGATATGGGCACTAGGGAGAACAGTACGGAGGTTCCTTTAAATAACTAACAATAGAAGTACCATACGACACAACAATCCAACTACTGGGCATTTGCCTTGCGAAAACCATAATTCAAAAAGAGTTATGTACAAAAATGTTCATTGCAGCTCTATTTGCAATAGCCAGGACATGGAAGCAACCTAAGTGTCCATTGACAGATGAATGGATAAAGAAGATCTGGCACATATATACAATGGAATATTACTCAGCCATAAAAAGAAGCAAAACTGAGTTATTTGTACTGAGGTGGATGGACTTAGAATCTGTCCTATACAGTGAAGTAAGTCAGAAAGGGAAAAAACAAATACTGTATGTTAACAGAGATATATGAAATCTAATGAAGAAGAAAAAAAAGATTTTGAAGAACGTAGTGGCAGGACAGGATTAAGGACACAGACATAGAGAAAGGACTTGAGGACACCGGAAGGGGGATGGGTAAGCTGGGACGAAGTGAGAGAGTGGCATGGACATAAATACATTACCAAATGTAACACCGATAGCTATTGGGAAGCAGC
This sequence comes from Mesoplodon mirus, assembly GCF_964341445.2. NCBI lineage: Eukaryota > Metazoa > Chordata > Mammalia > Artiodactyla > Ziphiidae > Mesoplodon > Mesoplodon mirus. Next base: position 766,342 of record NW_028295682.1, on the reverse strand, counting down.
CACATAGAACAGGGAGTTCAGCTCGGTGCTCTGTGAGCACATAAAGGAATGGGATATGGAGTGGGAGAGGGAGATGCAAGAGGGAGGGGATCTAGTGATATTTGTATATGTATAGCTGATTCACTTTGTGATACAGCAGAAAGGAACACTCCATTGTAAAGCAATTATACTCCAATAAACGTGTAAAAGGAAAAAAAAAAAAAGAAAGCCCAGGGATAAACCTACACACCTATGGTCAACTAATCTATGAAAAAGGAGCCAAGACTATACAATGGAGATAAGACAGTCTCTTCAATCATTGGTGCTGGGAAATATGGACAGCTACATGTAAAAGAATGAAATTAGAACACTCCCCACCACCATACATAAAAATATATTCAAAATGGATTAGAGACCTTAATGTAAGACCGGACAGTATAAAACTCTGAGAGGAAAACTTACGAAGGATACTCTGACGTAAATCACAGCAAGATCTTTTTTGATCCACCTCCTATAGTAATGAAATTAAAAAGAAAACTAAACAGATGGGACCTAATGAAACGTAAAAGCTTTTGCAAAGCAAAGGAAACTACAAACAAGATGAAAAGACAACCCCCAGAATGGCAGAAAATATTTGCAAATGAATCAATGGACAAATGATTAATCTCCAATATATATAAACAGCTCATGCAACTCAATATTAATAAAACAAACAACCCAATACAAAAATGGAAGAAGATCTAAATAGACATTTCTTCCAAGAAGACATAGAGGTGGCCAGTACGCACATGAAAATCTGCTCAACATCACTAATTATTAGAGAAATGGAAATGGAAACTACAATGAGGTGTCACGTCACACCTGTTAGAATGGGCATCATCAGAAAATCTACAAACAACAAATGCTGGAGAGGGTGTGGAGAAAAGGAACTTTATTCCACTATTGTTGGGAATGTAAATTGATACAGTCTCTATGGGGAACAGTATGGAGGTTCCTTAAAAAACTAAACATAGAATTACCATATAATCCAGCAATCCCACTACTGGGCATATACCCAGAGAAAACCATAAATCAAAAAGACACATTCACCACAATGTTCATTGCAGCACTATTTACAATAGCCAGGTAATGAAAGCGACCTAAGTGCCCACAGAGAGACGAATGGATAAAGATGAGGTACATATATACAATGGAATATTACTCAGCCATACATAGGAATGAAATTGGGTCATTTGTAGAGACCTTGATGGATCTAGAGACTGTCATACAGAGTGAAGTAAGTCAGAAAGAGAAAAACCAATATTGTATATTAATGCATATATGTGGAACCTAGAAGGAAGGTACAGATGAACTGGTTTGCAGGGCATAGATAGAGACACAGATGTAGAGAACAAACATATGGACACCAAGGGGGGAACGCCATATGTGGGTGGTGGTGGGATGAATTGGGAGACTGAAATTCACATGTGCACACTTATATGTATAAAATAGATATCCAATAAGAACCTGCTGTATAAAAGAAATAAATTTAAAAAAATAAAAATAAATAACATTTAATAAAAGAAAACAGAAAAAAGTTTTTCCCTTCACATAGACGTGTATATATTAATGCATTATTTCCATGTATATATCTCCAAATTTAAAAAAAAGAGGAATAAATAAAATCTACCTTGAACCAAAAAGAAAAAAAGAAAAAAAAAAAAAAAAACAGAGCCCACCAGTTATACAGAGGAAAATCGTATCAGGGCACTTGCTCCAGTGGTAAAAAATTCTTAAGTTGGTCAGAGGTGGGAAATCGTCTCCCATGCAGTCAGCAGTCCTCCCCCAGACAAGAAGCATCCTCATTGCAAAGCTGGGAGACTGTGTTGAGGCGTCTGTGAGTAAATGTGAGCTGAGCACCAGTCCTACTGCAGCTGAAATCTTCCCACCCTTTCCAGGTAAAACACCTGAATATGTACAAGTACTTGCAAGCCTAGAGGAAGGGCTGTGGAGCCACACCAGTGACAGCACGCAGGCCGACTTGGTGCCTGAAGGCCAGCCAGGATGGTCCTGACACCAGATGCTCTTCTGGAAGCTTTCCATTTCCCTGCCTGAGATACCCCGCCTGCCATGGCCCCCACTGCTTTTTTACTTCCTCACCTCTGCCTGGGGAGAAATTCCAGTGGCAGGTATGTGTGACACATCCTCTTCTTTAGCAGGTGGCAGCCTGGCAACTCCTGCAGAAAGTCCAGCAGAGCCTCACTCACACTGGGCCACCCACAAAGCCACGGCCCCTCAATCCCTCCCACCACCCCAGCCCCGACACTGATGTTGGGGCAGAGAATATGGTGTCAGGCAAAGCTACTGGGGCTCTTGTTGACTGGAGAGGTGTTTATATTGACCTCAACCCGGGCACACCTTGGGGGGGGGCTGGCAGGCAGTGTCAGGCTGCCCAAATCAGCCAATCCTCACCCCTCAGGGGCTCACAGTTGCAGAAAATGAAACTTGCTAAACGGGCCAGTCCCAAGGAACAGGTGTGGCCTCTTGAGAGTCAGGCTAGACAAGGGGCTGCAGCTGAGGCTTGTTTTCTTATCATTTTATCTGGTCCATGAGTGGAAAACAACTTCAAGAAGACCCTATCCTAATGAGAGGAACCCAGGAGTCAGGGAGAGGAGTGATGGTGGGTGGAGACAGAGGCCTGGTGCCCTGGCTGCAGTGGAAGTGTCTGGAAGACCAGGCAGAGAGAGGCTGCACAGAGTGATAGCCAGGGTCACAGACCTGTCAGAGCTGCTGTTTGTTAGTTCAACTCCTGCTCGGAGGTGTTCTGTGTCAGCTGTGAGCGACAGGTGAGCTGGGGGTTCTCTGCAAGGTGGGCTATGTGCACAGTTCCTGTGTGTCCAGCCCTGCTGGGGTACCTGCCCAGGTGAGCTCCATACCCTGGGAGGGACTTGAACACGAGAGCCTCGTGGGCTGTGGGGTGGGGGGTGCAGCCAAGGTGAGCTCCATATCCTGGGATTGGCCTGACCACGAGAGCCCCATGGGCTGCTGGAGACCTGGTAAAGGGTATCAGGACAGTCAGTGAAGCCACCAAGGTTATACATCCAGTAGCTCCTATTTCCTACACCCTGCTGCTCATTCTACCATCCACCAGGCCATGGCATTCTGTATTACACTTCAATGATGCCTTCTTCTGTATTCCATTCATCTCAGAGTCACAAGAATTTTTGGCTTGTGAGTGGCAGGACACAACATGCAACAAAACCAATAATGCTGGGCCGTCCTGCACCAATGGTACAAAAATCCCCACACCATCATTGGGAAAATGACCTCTAAAGACCTAAACGTTCTACCTCTGTAAAAGGGAAACCTTCTTCAATATGCTGATGACATTCTGATCGCCAGGCGTACTAAAGGAGCCTCTGAACTACCTAGCCAAGAAAGGATAGAAGGTGTCCAAGAAAAAAGCTCAAATATCCCAGGCTAAGGTGACATGCCTGGGCTTCATTCTCACAGTTATTCGGAGAAACGCATCCCAGGATAGGGAAGAAGCCATTTGCAGCCTTACCTCTTCTAAAACTAGAAGACAGCTTACGGGTTCCTGGGGAGGCCAAGGTTTTCTGCATCTGGATCCCTAACTACAGTCTAATAGCTGGGCCTCTACATGAAACACTGACATGAAAAGATGATGATCCTTTTGAATAGAATCCAGAAGCAGCCTTCAAGAATGGAAAGAGCAGTCAATTCAGACCCTTGCCCAGGAACTCCCTAATTTAGCTAAGCCCTTTGACCTTTACATACCCGGTCAAAGGTTAATCGCCCTTGGAGCCTTAATGCAAAAATTGGGACCACTTGAAATGGAGCAACACAAGAATGCCCTTCAGGTATGATAAACTATGGTCACCAAGGGCTTTGCCCACCGACTCATCAGGCCAGGATACTGGGGTATCTAAAAAGCTGGAAATTAGCAGTCCACAAGGCCAGCTCCCTCCTAAGGGAAAAGGACCCCACGTGGTGATCCTAACAACCCATCATGCCCTGAAGTTGCAGGGGTCGCTCTGTGGACACACTGACCTCGAGTGAGGAGGCCCTCCAACTCCAACCTCTAGAGAGACAAAGGGAGGCAACGGGCCCCCAAGATTACTCATGTGACCATCACTTGACCTGGAGTTTCTCTCAGAAAACAACAAGATTGTGCCCCGAAAGAGCAGACTACTGCTTGCAGGACTTACTGCACCCAGAGGGGAGCTAATAAGCTTGGCGGGGGAAACGTATATCACGCTTTCACCATAGAAAACCCTACAGACACCGCGGTGATGGTGGCCAATATGACCGGCTGGAGTGCTGGCTACTTCTAAAGGCCGTTGACTCAGTGGACGTCATGGTCCTGGATCACCACTGACCCTGGACTGTATGGGAGTTGTGCGGGCAGGGCTCTGACACATGGTGCTGTTTGTACATTAATTCAGGGACCTAATTAAAGAAAGCACAGACTACTGGTCAGAGCATCTAGGCTGGCAAAAACCGTCAGCCTATGGTCACAGAAAAAATGTGGGGTGGGGTGATACCTGCCACCTCAGAATCTATGCACATCTCTTTCCTGGACACTTAAAGGTTATTAGAATCTGTAACACTTCCAATGCTGGTGCTCAGGCGGACGAGAAGTGAGGCAGGAGGCCTTGGGACAATCAACCTCACCTGGAGGCTGGTGGGGAGACGTTTTGCCCCTCCCCCCAGGTATCAGGGCTGCCACCACAGCATGAAGCAGTTATAAAAGAGGGGTCTGCACCCTCAACACCCCAAGAATGAGGAACGGAACAAAAAGCAGAGGTGGTGTTCGTCTCCGGCAACGTTCATTAAAAATTCCTGGGAGATAAAAAGAGAATCTGGGCAATAAAATAAAGTCTAACATGTTTTTCCTTTGTGCTTTGTCTAATTCACGTGCTCCTAGGGTTCCGCATGCAGAGGTCCCACACCCGGCACTTCAGACCCGATTTCCTAGTGCAGAATGGCTGGGTCGACACATAAGCTAGCGGGGTCCCATCCAGACTCCGAGGCTTAGTGCCTGAGCTGCAGTGAAACCAACCCTCGAGATCTCCATCCCCTCCCTCCCACTGACTCTGCCGGGATCCCTACACAGCAGACCAGCCCACAGCCCATGGGGGCGTGCACGCTCTCACCTCTCCATTCTGTTTTCAAAATAATGTTTCCTTTGCTTCTGAACCAAACTCAGTCTTGATCTGTTGGCTCCAATGACACTGGGCATGGGGACTCCTGTTGGGGTCCACTCTGGAGGATCAGTAACAGAAATTGAGAACGTTGTAAATTCAATGAACAGATGTGTGAGCCAAACTGTAGTTAACATAGAGCAGTGTATAATGCTCGGGTAATATAAGATGTTTCTAAGACTTACCTTTGATATTTCCATCACTTTACTATAAGCAAGTTCAGTGAAGACGTCTGTCTTATTTGTCAGGTCAACGTTAGAGAAATGAAGTGATTTATTTCCATGGATGTACATCAAATACTCTTGGCTGAAGCTTCAATCTTGTTTTGAATGCTTTTCCATTGAAAAGGATACCTCTCTTTCAGCTCCGCCATTTCTGAGAAGTATAAAATCTTATAATTTATTATTACCAAAGGGGAAAGGTAAGAAAAGGGATAAATTAACAGTTTGGGATTAACACATACACACTGCTATGTATAAAATACATCATCAACAAGGAATTACTGTATAGCAGAGGGAACTACACTGAATATTTTACAATAACCTGTAAGGGGAAATAATCTGAAAAAGAATCGATATTTTTATTGACATCATCTATCAATGACAGATAAAATGTAACCTAAGCAAGGCCGATGGTGAGTGCTTATGAACCTGAAGATTTCAATCATCTAAAGTTTGGGCTCTGCCTATTTCTCAAGGCCCTTAATGGACATACGTATAGCCGTAGCTTAAAAATTCCCCAGTTTGGGGTTCGGGGAGGCACTGATTTGGAAAAATCCCTGGTGTTCTCCTTCCATGCATGGGACCCTTCCTACAGCTAAAACATGCCTGTCACACCTAGAGGATGGTACACCGTTTGATTGGAAAGAGTGTGGAAAAGGCACCTCATCTCCTCATCGCCTGGTGCTCGGGTTCACCCCTCCAGCATCTTTCCTAACAATCTCCTCACTTGGGGATGTCAGCACCGTCAACATCCTGTTGCACACAGTTTGGAAATTGTCCAGAGGATGAAGCGGAAGGATGAGAAAAATTTAGAGACAGGTCTTAGATGTTCGGACAGGCACATGCTACTCTAATTTCCAATCCGGAAGACAAATACATCAAAGGCTAGAATTGCCCACGGAAACAGAATAGGGCTAGAGGAAATCCCGCTGTTTTGTGTCCAGTTTCCAAAAACACAAGTTGAAAAATGGAACTCAGGGGCACTAAAATTCATGAAACTGCAGAGTTGAAAATATCTATCATCGACAAATGTCTTGAGGTAAGTCACAGAAAAGGACTTGTAAGCAAGGGAGAGTGGCAGGAAACAGATTTGAAGAGGTAGAAAGCACTCCCCATTAAAGCACAAGAAAAGGGGCTGAACATCGCCAATGATGCACTTGGCCCAAATGGGCGTATGCATTTTTTCTGAATATATTCAAGTAAAGGCCATACACACGTTTTATCCAACCAAACAGGTGGGCACTGGAAATCAATACTACAAAATGTATCACTTCACATCAGTCAGAAGGGCCATCCACATAAAGTGTAAACACCAGAAATGCAGGACAGGGTGAGGAGAAAAGGGAGCCCTGTGAGGCTGATAGTGGAAATGTAATTTGCCAACGGCCACTCTGGAGAAGTGTATTGTGTTTGCTAAAACATCTGAAATATGAGCTACAGAGCATAAGGCACTTGCACTCATGGGTGTATACCTTGGGAAAAACAAAAAATCAACAGAAAACAGGCACCCCAACGTTTACCACCTCTCTGTTAAAAGGGCCTCCACTTGGATATAACCTAACTGTCCCTGGAAGGATAAAATGGATAAAAGAGATGGGATGCTTATGTAGAGTGGAATATTACTCATCCAGAAATCAATGAAATAAGGCCAGTTGGAACAACTCTGGAGGAGTTACATACGATCATTCTAAGTGACATATGTCAGAAAGAAAAAGACACATATCATAAGATGTCACTTAAAGGTGGAATCAAAAATGGCTACACATGAAATAAACTACAAAACAGAAACATAGTCAAATATGTAGAAAATAGTCATAAGGCTGCTAAATGGGAAAGGTGGAGAATGGTGAGGTATTATCCAGAAGGTTGAAATTAGCAAAGATACCATTCCAAGTACCAAATTGAATAACTGACAAGGCCTACACGGTACCTCAAAGAACTGCACTCAGCCCACTCAAGTCACTGGACAATAATACATATGACTCGTAAGCATCTGAAAAAGAATGTATTGTTGTCTCACAGTACATGAATCAAGTGGATGTATAGCAGCAAAAAACAGAGCTTTGAAAATCAGCTGTAACCAATATAAAAATAAATTTAAAAATATTTATAAATACAGTGAGACAGACAAAAATTCTTACAACTTTCGCTGAAGGGCTACGATGTAAAATGGATTGAACACATGTAGACCCACAGCAGGATGATATATAAGGCTGGAAGCTATGCAGGCGAAGAGATGTTAGAGAGGCTGGGTGAGGAAATGCAGACCTTTTAAAGTAATACTGCCTGGTACCCATTCCATGGGTCCCAAATCGGCAGGTTCAAGGGAATCTTCTGACAGCGAAAACATGCCTGCGAAACCGAGATGAATGTACACTGTGTGCTCAGGAAAGGTGTCTAAAATGCACCTCATTTTTGATCTCCTGGTGCTGGGGTTCGCCATTCCAGCCACATTATTAACAATCTCCCCTCTTGGAGAATCAGCACCTTTAACCTCCTGTTTCACACAGTTTGCAATTTGTGCAGAGGATATATGGGAAGAGGGGGAACCAATGAGAGATTAGCTGTAGGAGTTTTGACAGGCACATGTCACTCTAATTTCCCATTAGGAACAAGAATTAACCAAAGGCTCAGCCTGCCTCCTCAGAACCAGAATCGGGCCAGAAGCAATCCAATGGTTTGGCGGCAAGCTCACAATAAATGCGAGTTGCAAAATGGAGCTCAGGAGCAGACAATTCAAAGACCTGCAAAGATATAAATGATAACCAACGTCCAAAAATATATTCAGGTAAGGCAACGAAGAGGATCTGAATGAGAGGCAGAATTGCAGGAAACAGATTTCAAAAGGTAGATTGTACTCACATTTAAAGCATATGAAAAGCAGCAGAATTTCTCAAATGATGCAGTAGGGCAAAAGGATGTATGCCATTTTTTCGTGAATATCTTCAGGAAAAAAACACATACAGAGTTTTTGGCCAACCAAGCAAGCGGGAAATGCAAATCTGGACAACAAAGAAGTCTCAATGTCCACTGCTTAGAAAGGCCATCCAAAAAATGTGTACAAACCAGAAATGCTGGAGAGGCCATGGAGAACAGGGATCCTAGTCACGCTGATGGGTGGGGTAAAAATATCCAAGAGCCACTCTGAAGAAGTGTATGCTGTTTCCTAAAACATTTAAATACAAAGGCCCCGAGCAAAGGGGACTTCAACTCATGGGCATATAACTTGGGAAGACTAAATATCGACAAGACACAGGCACCCCAAAGTTTAGGGCTGCTCTGCATACAAGAACCTCAACATCGGTACACCTAAAATATCTCAGGAAAAAGAGAAATGCATAAAGAACTTGTGGTAAATTTGTACAATGGAATATCACTCAGACGTGAAATCAATGTCATAAGACCAGTAGCAGCATAATGAGTGGATTTAGGTATGAAGATTCTAAGTGAAATTAGTCACACAGAAATAGAATCTTATCATAAGATATGACTTACAGAGGGAATGTCAATATCACAACACATGAACTGAATTAAGAAAGAGAACAGAGTCTCACCTTTAGAAAACACTCTTATGCCTGCTTAAGGGGAAAGGAGAGGTGGGGTGATGCATAAAACCAGAGTTTGATATTAGCACAGGTACCATTCCATAAACCAAATACAGAATAGACAAGACCTACACCTTCCTCAGTGAACGGGACTCAAAACACCTATTACCCGCAGAGGAATATATCTGAGTAGTAAGAATCCTAAAACCTATGTATTGATATGTCTCTGTAAGGGAATCATGTATGTGTAGACCGGCATAAACACGTCAGTGAAAATCAGCTCAACCTCATTATAAAAATGAATTTCAAAAACAAAACAAAAAAACAGCGAAATTCTTACACAATTCCTTCAGGGGTACTGATGAAACCTGGAATGACCCTATCTGCAAAGACAGCTGGATGAGACATAACGCTGGACACTTGGGACTGAGAGGACTGGTGAGACAGGGAGAGAAAATGCAGACGCTATAAAGTAGCAATGCATGCCACCATTCCATGGGTCCCAAATCTCCAGGAAGAAGGGAATATCACTACAGTTATAACATGTATGGGAAACCTAGAGAATGGACACCCTGTGATGGTGAAAGGTTTCTAAATGTCTCCTAATTTTTCCTCTCCTTGTGCTCAGTTTGGCATTCAAACTGCTTTACTATCAATCTCCCAACTTAGGAGAGCCAGCCCCTATATCCTCCTGATTTGCAAAGTTTGCTAATTGTGCAGAGGATGAAAGGGAAGAGGGAGAACCAATCAGAGAGTAGATGTAGGCATTTGGACGGACACATGTCACTCTAAATTCCCGTCAGGAAGAAGAATTAACCAAAGCCTCAGCCACCTCCAGGGAACAGTATAGCCACGCCTGGAACCAGTATAGGTCGTTAAGAAAAATTGTGGATTTGCGGTCAGCTCCCAAAAATGGGATTTGAAAATTGGAGCTCAGGGGCACAGCAATTCACAAACCTGCAGTTATAAAGCATAACTCTCTTCCAAAAATCTGTTGAGGGAAGGCAACAAAGCGGACTTGAATATGAGGCAGAATTGCACAAAACATATTTCACGAGGTAAATTGGAATCGCGTTTAAAGCACAGGAAAAGAATCACAACTTTGACAATGATGCAATTGGCCAAAAACGGCGTATGCCTTTTCTCCTGAATATATTCAGGAGAAAACGCATACCCCCTTTTTGGCCAATCAAGCAAGCGTGCAATGCAAATCCACACTACAAAGAATTGTCACTTCCCACCGGTCAAAAGGGACATCCGAAAATCTGTAAAATCCAGAAAGGCAGGAGAGAGATGAGAAGGGCATGAAGCAATGTGATCCCAAGGGTCATGGAGTATTGTGATGACAAGCGCATGGAGCATTGTGATGACAAGAGTCCCGGATCATTGTTTTGTCAGGGTTCATGGAGCATTGTGATGACAGGTGTCATGGATCATTGTGATGGCAGGGGTCATGAAGCATTGTGATGAGAAGGTCATGGAGCATTGGGATGAAAATATTCATGGAGTATTGTGATGACAGGCGTCATGGAGCATTGTGATGACAAGGTACTGGAACATTGTGATGAGAAGACCATGGAGCATTGTGATGACAAGTCTCATGGAACATTCTGATGAAAAGGGGCATGGAGCATTGTGATTACAGTGGTCTTGGAGCATTGTGATGACAAGGGCATGGAGCATTGGGATGAGAAGGCCATGGAGCGTTCTGATGACATGCATCATGGAGCTCTGTGATGACAAGGGTATGGAACATTGTGATGAAAAATGCATGGAGCCTTGTCATGACAGGGTTCAAGGAGAATACTGACGACAAGTGTCAGGGTACATTGTGATGACAAGGGTATTGAGCATTGTGATGACAAAGGTCATGGAGCATTGTGATGAGAAGACCATGGATAATTGTGATGACGAGCGTCATGGTGCATTGTGATGATATGTGTTATGGAACATTTTGATCACAAGGATTTGGAGCACTGTGATGACAGAGGTCATGGAGCATTTTGATTTCATTGCGATGATAATAGCATGAAGCAATATGATGATGGGCACGGTGCATTGTGTTGCCAGGTTTCATGGATCATTGAGATGAAAAGGGGCATGGAGCATTGTGATTACAGGAGTCTTGGCGCATTGTGATGACAAGGGCATGGATCATCGTAAATGAGAAGGCCATGGAGCATTCTGATGACATGCGTCCTGGAGCTTTGTGATGACAAGGGCATGGAGCATTGTGATTACAGGGGTCTTGGAGCATTGTGATTACAAGGGTCATGGATCCTTTTGATGACAAGGCTGTGGAACATTGTGATGGCAGCGGTCATGGAGCATTGTTATGACAGGGGTAATGGAGCATTGTGATGACAAGGGAATGGAAAATTGGTCTGAAATGTTTCATGGATTATTGTGATAAGAGGGGGCAAGGAGCATTGTGATGACAAGGGCACGGAACACTGTGATACATGGGTCATGGAGGATTGTAATGACAAGCGCAGGGAGCATTGTGAGAAGAATGGCATCGATCACTGTGATGAAAAGCATCATGGAGCCTGTGATTACAAGGGCATGGAACAATGTGATGAGAAGGTTCATGGAGCATTGTGATGACAATGGTATGCAGCATTGTGATGCCAAGGGTCATGGAGCTTTGTGATGACATAGGTGTTGGAGAATTTTGATGACAAGGGTGTGGTGCATTCTGTTGTGAAGGGCAGGGTGCATTGTGATGAGAGGGTCATGGAGCAATTTGATGAAAAGTGTCATGGAACATTTTGATGACAGGGGTTATGGAACATTGTGATGCCAGTGGTCATGGAACATTTTCATGACTGGGGTTATGGACCATTGTGATGACAGGGGAGTGAGTGTATTGTGATGACTAGTAAGGGAACATATTGATATCAGTGGTGAGAGAGCATTTTGATAAGACGTACATGGAGCATTGTGATGACAAGGTTTATGGAGCATTGTGATGAAAAGCTTGTGGAGCATTGTAATGCCAAATTTTATGGAGGATTGTGATGACAAATGTAATGGAGTATTGTGATGACAAGGGCTTGGAGCATTGTGATGACAAGCGCCATGGAGCATTGTAATGACAAGGTAATGGAGCATTGTTGTGAAAACGACCACTGAGAATTTTGATGAAAAGTTCGTGAAGCATTGTGATGACAAAGGCATGGAGGTTGCTATGACAGGGGTCATGGGACATTGCAATGACAAGTGCATGGAGAATTGTGATGACAAGAGCATGTAACATTGTGATGAGAACTGTCAAGGAGCACTGTGATGACAAGGACGTGAAGAATTGTGATGACAAGGGACATGGGACATTGTGATAACCAGGGCATGGAGCATTGTGATGACAAGGGCATGGAACATTGGTCTAATAAGTTTCATGAATCATTGCGATGACATTTGGAACGGTGCATTGTGATGACAAGGGCATATAGCATTGTGATGAAAAGGGAATGGAGTATTGTGATGACAGGCATCATGGAGCGTTCTGATGACAAGTGTTATGGAACATTGTGATCACAAGGGTTTGGAGGATTGTGATGACAGTGGTCATGGATCATTTTGATTTCAAGGAGCATGGAGCATTGTGATGACAAGGGCATGAAGCAATGTGATCCCAAGGTTCATGGAGAATTGAGATGACAATGGTATTGGAATATAGTGATGACAAGCACATAGAGCATTCTAATGACAAGGTCATGTAGCATTTTGCTGACAAAGGCATGGAGCATTGTGATGACAGGTGTCATGGAGCACTGTGATGACAAGCGTCATGGACCATTGTGAATACAGGGGTTATGGAGTATTGGGATGACAAGTGCATTGATCTTTGTGATGGCAAGTGTTATGGAGCATTGTGATGACTAGGGAATGGAGCATTGTGATGACAAGAGTCCCGGATCATTGTGTTGTCAGGTGTCATGGAGGGTTGTGATGACAGGTGTCATGGAGAATTGTGATGATATTGGTCATGGAGCATTGCGATGACAAGGGAATGGAACATGGTGATGACAAAGTCCTGGCTCATTGTGATGAGAAGACCATGGAGACTTCTGATGAGAAGTCTCATGGAGCACTCTGTTGAAAAGGGGCATGGGGCATTGTGATTACAGGTGTCATGGAGCATTGTGATGACAAGAGCATGGAGCATTGTGAGGAAAAGGCCATGGAACATTCTGATGACATGCATCATGGAGCTTTGTGATGACAAGGGCATGGAGAATTGTGATTACAGGGGTTTTGGAGCATTGTTATGTAATGGGCATGGATCATTGTGATGAAAAAGGCATGCAGCCTTGTCATGATAGGGTTCAAGGAGCATAGTGACGACAACTATCAGGGAACATTGTGATGACAAGTGTATTTAGCATTGTGATGACAAAGGTCATAGAGTATTGTGATGAGAAGACCGTGGATAATTGTGATGATGAGCGTCATGTGGTGTTGTGATGATAAATGTTATTGAACATTGTGATCACAAGGGTTCGGGGCATTATGATGACAGAGGTCATGGAGCATTTTGATTCCACTCTGATGACAATAGCCTGAAGCATTATGATGATGGGCATGGTGCATTGTGATGACAGGTTTCATGGAGCATTGAGATGAAAAGGGGCATGGAGTATTGTGATTACAGGAGTCTTGAAGCATTGTGATGACAAGGGCATGGAGCACTGTGATGTGAAGGACATGGAACATTCTGATGACATGCGTCATGGAGCTTTGTGATGACAAGGGCATGGAGCATTGTGATTACAGGGGTCTTGATTATTGTGATGACAAGTGTCATGGGGCCTTGTGATGACAAGGCCGTGGAACATTGTGATGGCAGGGGTCATGGCACATTGTTATGACAGCGGTAATGGAGCATTTTGATGAGAAGGGCATGGAGCACTGTTCTGAAATATTTCATGGATTATTGTGATGAGAGTGGGCATGGAGCATTGTGATGACAAGGGCACGAAACACTGTGATACATGGGTCATGGGTAATGGAGCTTTGTGATGACAAGTCATGGAGTACTTTGATGACAAGGGCATGGATCATTGTGATGACAGGGGCATGGAGCATTGGTCTGACAAGTTTCATAGATTATTGTGATGACAGTGGACATGGTGCATTGTGATGACAAGGGCATGGATCATTGTAAAGAGAAGGTCATGGAGTATTGTGAAGACAGGTGTCAGGGAGCATTGTGATAACATATGTCATGGTCCATTGTGGTGAAAATGGCAGGGAGTATTGTGATGCCAACCGTAATGGAGGATTGTGATGACAAATATAATGGAGCACTGTGATGACTAGGGCTTGTGGCATTATGATGACAAGGGCCATTGAGAATTTTCATGACAAGGTCGTGAAGCATTGTGATGACAAGGTCCTGGAGCACTGTGATGAGAAATCCATGAAGCCTTGTGATGACAAGTCTCATGGTGCATACTGAAAGAAAAGGGGCATGGAGCATTGTGTTTACAGGTGTCTTGGCACATTGTGATGAAAAAGGCATGGAGCATTGTGAGCAGAAGGCCAAGGAGCATTCTGATGACATGTGTCATTGAGCTTTGTTATGACAAGGGCATGGAGCATTCTGATTACAGGGGTCTTGGAGCATTGTGATGAAAAGGGCATGGATCATTGTGATGGAAAAGGCATGGAGCCTTGTCATGACAGGGTAAAAGGAGCATACAGACAACAAGTGTCAGGGAGCATTTTGATGACAAGTGTATTGAGGATTGTAATGACAAAAGTCATGGAGCATTGTAATGAGAAGACCATGGATAATTGTGATGACGAGCGTCATGAGGCATTGTGATGACAAGTGTTATGGAATATTGTGATAACAAGGGTTTGGAGCATTGTTATAACAGAGGTCATGGAGCATTTTGATTTCTTTGTGATGACAATAGCATGAAGCATTATGATGATGGGCATGGTGCACTGTGATGACAGGGTTCATGGATCATTGAGATGAAAAGGGGCATAGAGCATTGTGATTATAGGGTTCTTGGAGCATTGTGATGAGAAGGGTCATGGAGCCTTGTGATGACATGGCCATGGAACATCGTGATGGCAGGGGTCATGGAGCATTGTCATGACAGCGTTAATGGAGTATTGCGATGGCAAGGGCATGGAGCATTGTGATGAGAAGGCCATGGAGCATTCTGATGACATGTGTCATGGAGCTTTGTGAAGACAAGTGCATGGAGCATTGTGATGAAAAAGGTCACGAAGCATTGTGTTGACTGGAGTCACGGAGCATTGTGATGACAGGGGTCATGGAGCATTGTGATAACAAGGGAATGGAGCATTGTGATGACAAGGGCATGGAACATTGGTCTAATAAGTTTCATGAATTATTGCGATGACAGTTGGAATGGCATATTGTGATGACAAGGGCATGAAACATTTTGATGACCAGGTTATGCAGTATTGTGAAGAGAGGTGTCAGGGAGCATTGTGATGACATATGTAATGGCCCATTGTGATGACAATGGCATGGAGCATTGTGATGCCAAGTGTCATGGAGGATTCTGATGACAAATGTAATGGAGCATTGTGATGACTATGGTTTGGAGCATTGTGATGACAAGGGTCAGGGAGCATTGTGCTGACAAGTGCATGGAGAATTGTCATGACAAGTGTCATGGAGCATTCTGATGACAAGCTTATGGAGTATTTTGATGACAATGGCATGGAGCATTTTGATGAAAACAGCATGGGGCTTTGTGATGAAAAATTCATGGAGCCTTTTAGTGATAGATTTCAAGGAGCATTCTGGCGACATGTGTCAGGGAGCATTGTGATGACAAGTGTATTGAGAATTGTGATGACAAAGGTCATGGAGCATTGTGATGAAAAGGGCATGGATTATTGTGATGACACGCATCATGGAGCGTTGTAATGACAAGTGTTATGGAACATTGTGATCACAAGTGTTTGGAGCATTGTGATGAAAGAGGTCATGGCTCATTATGATTTCAAGGAGCATGGAGCATTTTGATGACAAGGGCATGAAGCAATGTGATCCCAAGGTTCATGGAGGATTGTGATGGCATTGGTAATGGAGTATTGTGATGACAAGTGCATAGAGCATCGTAATGACAAGGGCATGTAGCATTTTGCTGACAAAGGCATGGAGCATTGTGATGACAGGTGTCATGGAGCACTGTGATTGCAAGCGTCACGGAGCATTGTGAATAAAGGGGTCATGGAGCATTGGAATGACAAGGGCATGCACCATTGTGATGAGAAGCGTCATGGTACATTTGGCTGAAAATGTTCATGGAGTATTGTGATGCCAGGGGTCATGGAGCATTGTGATGACAAGGGAATGGAGCACTGTGATGAAAAAGTCCTGGAGCACTGTCATGTGATGACCATGGAACCTTGTGATGACAAGTCTCATGGAGCATTCTGATGAAAAGGTGCAGGGATCATTGTGATTCCAGGGGTCTTGGAGCATTGTGATGACAAGGGCATGGAACATTATGATGAGAAGGCCATGGAGCATACTGATGACATGTGTCTTGGAGCTTTGTGATGACAAGTGCAAGGAACATTGTGATTACAGGGATCTTGGAGCATTGTTATGAAAAGGGCATAGATCATTTTGATGAAAAAGGCATGAAGCCTTGTCATGAAAGAGTTCCAGATGCATACTGAGGGCAATAGTCAGGGAGCATTGTGATGACAAGTGTATTGAGCATTGTGATGACAAAAGTCATGGTGCATTGTGATGAGAAGACCATGGATAATTGTGCTGACCACCGTCATGGTGCATTGTGGTGACAAGTTTTATGGAACATTGTGATCACAAGGGTTTGGAGCATTGTTATGACAGAGGTCATGGAGCATTTTGATTTCATTGTGAAGACAATAGCATGAAGCATTATGATGATGGGCATGGTATATTGTGATGACAGCGTTCATGGAGCATTGTGATGAAAAGTGGCATGGAGCATTGGTCTGACAAGTTTCATGGATTATTGTGATAAGAGTGAGCATGGCACATTGTGATGACAAGGGCATGGAGCACTGTGATGACAAGGTCATGGATTATTGTGAAGAAAGGTGTCAGGGAGCATTGTGATGAAATATGTCATTTTCCAGTTTCATGACAATATCATGGAACATTGTGATGCCAAGTGTCATGGAGGATTGTTGTGACAAAGTAAAGGAGCATTTTGAAGACAAGGGCATGGAGCATTGTGATATCAAGGGCCATTGATAATTTTAATGTCCAAGTCATGAAACATTGTGATCACAAGCGCATGGAGCTTCCTAT
Source organism: Mesoplodon mirus (assembly GCF_964341445.2). Lineage (NCBI taxonomy): Eukaryota > Metazoa > Chordata > Mammalia > Artiodactyla > Ziphiidae > Mesoplodon > Mesoplodon mirus. Next base: position 749,091 of record NW_028295682.1, on the reverse strand, counting down.
GACAGTGGTCATGGAGCATTGCGATGACAAGTGCATGGAGTACTGTGATGACAAGTGCATATAACATTGTGATGTGAAGTGTCATGGAGCATTTTAATGACAAGGACGTGGAGAATTGTGAGGTCAAGGGACATTGAGCTTTGAGATGACAAGGCATGGAGCATGGTGATGGCAAAACTGTGGAGCATTGTGATGAGAAGACCTAGGGTAATTGTGATGTCGAGCATCATGGAGCACTGTAATGACAAGGGACATAAAGCATTGTGATGACATGTGTCAGGGAGCATTGTGATGACGGGGTCATGGAGCATTGTGATAACAAGGGCATGGAGCATTGTGATGACAAGTGCATGGAGCATTGCAAGAAAAATGCACGGACAATTATGCTGATAACGGCATGTAACATTTTGAGGAGAAGTGTCATGTAGCATTGTGATGACAAGCACGTGGAGAATTGTGATGACAAGGGACATGGAGCACTGTGATAACCAAGGCATGGAGCATTGTGATGACAGGGGTCATGGAGCATTATTATGACAAGGGCCATGGTGCATTCTGACATAAGATATCACTTATGAAGGGAATGTAAACATGGCAACATATGAAATAAATTAGGGAAGAGAACAGAGTCTCAGATTTAGAAATCACTCTAACACTTGCATAAGGGGAAAGACAGGTCGGGAGATGCACAAAACAAAAGTTTGATATTAGCACAGGTACCGTTCCATAATCCAAAAACAGGAGACAAGCCCTACTCCTTCCTCAGTGAACGGAACTCAATATCCCTCTTCCCTGCAGGGAAATATATCTGACTAGTAAGAATTTTAAAACCTATGTAATGATATGTCTCCATAAGGGAACCAAGTGTGTCTAGAACAACAAAAACATGGCAGTGAGAATCAGCTCAAACCCAATATAAAACTGAATTTCAAAACAAAACATAAAAACAGTAAAATTCTTACACAATACCTTCAGGGGTTCTGATGAAACTTGGAATGACCCTATCTACAATAACAGCTTGATGTGGCATAAGGCTGGTCACTTGGGTCTGAGAGGATTGGTGAGATTGGGTGAAAAAATGCAGACCCTTTAAAGCAATAATGCCTGCCACCCATTCCATGGTTCCCAACTCTCCAGGTAAAAGGGAATATCACTACAGTTATAACATGTATGGGATCCCAGAGAATGGAAACCATCTGATGGTTAAAGGTTTGTAAAACTCTACTGCTTTTTTCTCTCCTTGTGCTCCAGTTTGACATTCCAAATGCTTTACTATCAATCTCCCAACTTGGAGAGTCAGCCCCTATAACCTCCTGGTTCACACAGTTGGCAAATTGTGCAGAGGATATAAGGGAAGAGAGAGAACCAATGAGAGAATAGCTGTAGGCATTAGGACGTCCATATGTCACCCTAATTTCCCGTCATGAAGAGGAATTAACCAAAGTCTCAGCCTGCCCCCCAGAACAAGTATAGGTCCTGAAGCAAAATTGTGAATTTGCGGTCAGCTCACAAAAACGCGAGTTGAAAAATGGAGCTCAGGGCCACAGCAATTCACTAACCTGCAGAGTTATATAGGACTACCCTCTTCCAAAAATCTGTTGAGGGAAAGCCACGAGGTGGAATTGAAAATGAGGAAGAATGGCATGAAACAGATTTCAAGAGGTACAGTGGAATCGCCTTTAAACACAGGAAAGGCATCACAACATCGAAAATTATGGAAATGGCCATAAAGGGCGTATGGGTTTTCACGTGAATATATTCAGGAGAAAACGCATATGCCATTTTCGGCCAAGCAAGCAAGCCGGCAATGCAAATCTGCAGTACAAAGAAGTATCATTTCACACCAGTCAAAAGGGACATCCGCAAAATGAGTAAAAACCAGAAAGGCAAGACAGGCCCTGGAGAACAGGGAGCCTTGTTATGCTGATGGGCAGGATATAAATTGCCAACTGCCTCTCTGGAGGAGTGCACTGTGTTCCCTAAACCAAGTAAACAACAGAGCTACAGAGCCAAGGGCACTTCCAGTCTGGGGAATATACTTTGGGAAAACTGAAAATCAATAAGACAGATCCACACCAAAATTCAGGGCTGCACTGCTTACAAGAACCTCAACTTGGGTATACCTTAAATATCCGAGGAAAGACAAAAATGGTTCAAGAAATTGTGGTACTTACGAATGTTGGAATATCCCTCAGCCACGAAATCAGTGTCATAAGACCAGTAGCAGCAAAAGGAGTGAATTCAAGTACGATAATTCTAAGTGAAATAAGTCAAACAGAAAAAGAAACTTATCATAAGATATCACTTATGAAGATCCTGTAAACATGGCTACACATGAACTGAGTTAGGAAAGGGAAGAGAGTCTCATATTTAGAAAACACACTTATGCCTGCTTAAGGGGGAAGGAGAGGTGGAGTGATGCATAAAACCAGAGTCTGATATTAGTACATATAACATTCCAAAAACCAAATACGGAATACACAACACCTACACCTTCCTCAATAAAAGGGACGCAACACCCCATATTCCATGCAGAGGAATAAATATGACTAGTTAGAATCTTAAAACCTATGTATTGATATGTCTCCGTAAGGGAATCAAGTGTGTCTCGACTGGCATAAACATGGCAGCGAGAATCAGCTCAAACCCACTATAAAAATAATTTCAAAAACAAAACAAAAAAAACAGGGAAATTCTTTACAATTCCTTCCGGATCTCTGATGAAATCTCGAATGACCCTATCTACAACGACAGCTGGATGTGGCATAAGGCTGGAAACTTGGGACTGAGAGGATTGGTGAGATTGGGTGAGCAAATGCAGACCTTTAAAACCAATAATGCATTGCTCCCATTCCATGGGTCCCAACCCTCCAGGTTGAAGGGAACATTACTACAGCTATAATATGTACGGGAAACCTAGAGAATGGACACACTGTGAATACGAAAGGTTTCTGAAACTCAACTAATAGTCCCTCTCTTGGTGCTCCGGTTTGAATTTCCATCTGCTTTACTATCAATCTGCCAACTTGGAGAGACAGCCCCTTTAACTTCCAGGTTCACACAGGTTACCAATTTGGCAGAGGATGAAAGGGAAGAGGGAGAACTAATGAGACAGTAGCTGTTAGGCATTTAGACGTGCACATGTCACTCTAATTTCCCAGCAGGAAGGAGAATTATCCAAAGTCTCAGCCACACGCCGGGAACCAGTACAGGTCCTGAACCAAAATTTTGGACTTGCGGTCAGCTCACAAAAAACGAGTTGATAAATGGCGCTTAGGGGCACAGCAATTCACAAACTGGCAGAGTAATAAAGGACAACTATCGTCCAAAAATCTGTTGAGGGAAGGTAACCAGGCGGAATTGAAAGCGAAGCAGCATAGCAGGAAACAGATTTCAAGACATACGTTGGAATCACATTTAAAGAACTGGAAGAGGGGCACAACTTCGACAATGAGGCACTTGGCCAAAAAGGGCGTATGCATTTTCTCCACAATATATTCAGGAGAAAACGCATACGCCATTTTTGGCCAAGCTAGCAAGCGGGCAATGCAAATCTGCACAACAACGTAGTATCACTTCCCACCGGTCAAAAGGGACATCCACAAAATGGGTAAAATCCAGAAAAGCAAGACAGGCGCTGGAGTACAGGGAGCCTTGTTATGCTGATGGGCAGGATGTAAATTGCCAAATGCCTCTCTGGAGGAGTGCATCGTGTTCCCTAAAACAAGTAAACAACAGAGCTACACAGGCAAGGGCACTTCCAGTCTAGAGAATATACCTTGGGAAAACTGAAAATCAATAAGACAGAGCCACCCCAAAATTTAGAGCTGCACTGCTTACAAGAACCTCAATTTGGGTACACCTTAAATATCCCAGGAAAAATAAAAATGGTTCAAAAAACATTGGTAATTACGTACGATGGAATATCCCTCAGCCATGAAATCAAAGTCATAAGACCAGTAGCAGCAAAATGAGTGGATTCAGGTATGATGATTCTAAGTGAAATAAGTTACACAGAAAAAGAAACTTATCATAAGATATCACTTAAGAAGATCCTGTAAACATGGCTACACATGAACTGAGTTAGGAAATAGAACAGAGTCTCACATTTAGAAAACACTCTTATGCCTGCTTAAGGTGGAAAGAGTGGTGGGGTGATGCATAAAACCAGAGTTTGACATAAGCAGAAGTACCGTTCCAAAAACCAACTACGGAATAGACAAGACCTACACCTTCCTCAGTGAAAGGGACTCAAAACCCCATATTTCTCGCAGAGGAATATACCTGACTAGTAAGAATCTTAAAACCTATGCATTGATATGTCTCCGTTAGGGAATCAAGGGTGTCTAGACAGGCATAAACATGGCAGTGAGAATCAGTTCAAACCCACCATAAAATGGAATTTCAAAAACAAAACAACAAAACAGGGAAATTCTTTACAATTTCTTCAGGGTCTCTGATGAAACCTGAAATGACCCTATCTACAATGATAGCTGGATGTGACATAAGGCTGGATACTTGGGACACAGAGGATTTTTGAGATTGGGTGAGCAAAGGAGACCCTTTAAAGCAATAATACGTGGAACACTTTCCATGGGTCCCAACTCTCCTGGTTGAAGGGAATATTACTACAGCTATAACATGTACGGGAAATGTAGCGAATGGACACACTGTGAATATGAAATGTTCCTAAAACTCAATGAAGAGTCCCTCTCCTGGTTCTCCTGTAAGACTTTCCAACTGCTTTACTATCAATCTCCCAACTTGGAGAGACAGCCCCTTTAACCTCCTGGTTCGCACATGTTGCCAAGTTGACAGAGGATGAAAGGGAAGAGGGAGAACCAATGAGAGAGTATCTGTTAGGCATTTGGATGAGAAAATGTCACTCTAATTTCCCGGCATGAAGAAGAATTTACAAAAGTCTCAGTGATGTGCCGGGAACCAGTATAGGTCCTGTACCAAAATTTTGGACTTGCGGTCAGCTCAGCAAAAACTACTTCATAAATCTTGCTCAGGGGCACAGCAATTCACAAACTGGCAGAAAAATAAAGGACAACTATCGTCCAAAAATCTGTTGAAGGAAGGAAACGAGGCGGCCTTCAAAGCGAGGCAGAATAACAGGAAACAGATTTCAAGAGGTACGTTGGAATCACCTGTAAAGCACAGGAAGAGGGGCACATCTTCTACAATGATGCACTTGACCAAAAAGGGCGTATGCATTTTCTCCTGAATATATTCAGGAGAAAACGCATACGCCCTTTTTGGCCAATGAAGCAAGCATGCCATGCAAATCGGCACTACAAAGAAGTATCATTTCCGGCCGGTCAAAAGGGACATCCACAAAATGTGTAAAAACCAGAAAGGCTAGAGAGGCCCTGGAGAACAGGGAGCCTTGTTATGCTGATGGGCGGGATATAAATTGCCAACTGCCTCTCTGGAGGAGTGCATTGTGTTCCCTAAAACAAGTAAACAATAGAGCTACAGAGCCAAGGGCACTTCCAGTCTAGGGTATATACCTTGGGAAAACTGAAAATCTATAAGACAGAGCCACCCCCAAATTTAGGCCTGCACTGCTTACAAGAACCACAACTTGGCTACACCTTAAATATCCCAGGAAAGACAAAAATGTTTCAAGAAATGCTCGTAATTACATACGATGGAATATCGCTCAGTCATGAAATCAATGTCATAAGGCCAGTAGCAGCAAAATGAGTGGACTCAGGTATGATGATTCTAAGTGGAATAAGTCACATAGAAAAAGAAGCTTATCATAAGATATCACTTATGAAGATCCTGTAAATATGGCTACACATGAACTGAGTTAGGAAAGAGAACAGAGTCTCACATTTAGAAAACACTCTTATGCCTGCTTAAGGGGGAAGGAGAGGTGGGGTGATGCATAAAACCAGAGTTTGATATAAGCACAGGTACCTTTTCATAAACCACCTATGGAATAGACAAGACCTACACCTTCCTCAGTGAAAGGGACTCAAAACCCATATTTCCCGCAGAGGAATATATCTAACTAGTAAGAATCTTAAAACCTATGTATTGATATGTCTCCGTAAGGGAATCAAGTGTGTCTAGACTGGCATATACATGGCAGTGAGAATCAGCTCAAACCCACTATAAAAAGGAATTTCAAAACAAACCAAAAAAACAGGGAAATTCTTTACAATTCCTTCAGGGTCTCTGATGAAACCTGGAATGACCCTATCTACAACGACAGCTGGATGTGGCCTAAGGCTGGACACATGGGACTGAGAGGATCGGGGAGATTGGGTGAGCAAATGTCGAACCTTTAAAGCAATAATGCATGGCACCCATTCCATGGGTCCAAACTCTCCATGTTCAAGGGAATATTACTACAGCTATAACATGTACGGTAATCCTAGAGAATGGACACACTGTGAATATGAAAGGTTTCTAAAACTCAACGAATAGTCCCTCTGCTGGTGCTCCTCCTTGACTTTTCAACTGCTTTACTATAAATCTCCCAACTTGGAGAGACAGCCCCTTTAACCTCCTGGTACACAGGTTGCCAATTTGGCAGAGGATGAATGGGAAGAGGGAAAACCAATGAGAGAGTATCTGTTAGGCATTTAGACGGGCACATGTCACTCTACTTTCCCGGCAGGAAGAAGAATTAACCGAAGTCTCAGCTACCAACCGCGAACCAGTATAGGTCCTGAACCAAAATTTTGGACTTGCATTCAGCTCACAAAACACGAGTTGAAAAACGGAGCTCAGGGGCACAGCAACTCAAAAACTGGCAGTGTAGTAAAGGACAACTATCCTCCAAAAATCTGTTGAGGGAAGACAAAGAGACATACTTGAAAGCAAGGCAGAATAGCAGGAGACAGATTTCAAGAGATTCGTGTGAATAGCCTTTAAAGCACAGGAAGAGGGGCACAACTTCGAAAATGATGCCCTTGGACAAAAAGGGCATAAGCATTTTCTCCTGAATATATGCAGGAGAAAACACATATGTCCATTTTGTCAAAGCAAGCAAGCAGGCAATGCAAATCTGCACTACAAGAAGTATCATTTCCCACCGGTCAAAAGGGACATCCACAAAATGTGTAAAAACCAGAAAGGCAAGACAGGCTTTGGAGAACAGGGAGCCTTTTTATGTTGATGGGTGGGATGTAAGTTGCCTACTGCCTCTCTGGAGGAGTGCATTGTGTTCCCTAAAACAAGTAAACAACAGCGCTACAGAGCCAAGAGCACTTTCAGTTTAGGGAATATACCATGGACAAACTGAAAATCAATAAGAGAGGGCCAGCCCAAAGTTTAGGGCTGCACTCCTTACAAGAACCTCAACTTGTCCACACCTTAAATATCCCTGGAAATATAAAAGTGGTTAAAAAATTTGTGGTACTTACGTACGATGGAATATCCCTCAGCCATGAAATCAATGTCATAAGACTAGTAGCAGAAAAATGAGTGGATTCAGGTAAGATGATTCTACGTGAAATAAGTCACATAGAAAAAGAAACTTATCATAATATATCACTTATGAAGGTCCTGTAAACATGGCTACACATGAACTGAGTTAGGAAAGAGAACAGAGTCTCACATTTAGAAAATATTCTTATGCCTGCTTAAGGGGGAAAGAGAGGTGGGGTGATGTATTAAAGCAGATTTTGATATGAGTTCAGGTACCGTTCCAAAAACCAACTATGGATTAGACAAGACCTACACGTTCCTCAGGGAAAGGGACTCAACTCCCCATATTCCATGCAGAGGGATATATCTTACTAGTAATAATCTTAAGACCGATGTATTGATATGTCCCCGTAATGGAATCAAGTGTGTCTAGACTGGCATAAACATGGCAGTGAGAATCAGCTCAAACCCAGTATAAAATGGAATTTCATAAACAAAACAAAAAAACAGGGAAATTCTTTACAATTCCTCAGGGTCTCTGATGAAACCTGGAATGACCCTATCTACAATGACAGCTGGATTAGGCATAAGTCTGGACACATGGGACTGAGAGGATTGGTGAGATTGGGTGAGCAAATGCAGACCCTTTAAAGCAATAATGCATGGCACCCATTCCATGAGTCCCAACTCTCCAGGGGTAAGGGAATATTACTACAGCTATAATATGTACGGGAAACCTAGAGAATGGACACACTGTGAATACGAAAGGTCTCTAAAAATCAACAAATAGTCCCTCTCCTGGTGCTCCGGTTTGACTTTCCAACTGCTTTACTATCAATCTGCCAACTTGGAGAGACAGCCCCTTTAACTTCCAGGTTCACACAGGTTACCAATTTGGCAGAGGATGGAAGGGAAGAGGGAGAACTAATGAGACAGTAGCTGTTAGGCATTTAGACGTGCATATGTCACTCCAATTTCCCAGCAGGAAGGAGAATTATCCAAAGTCTCAGCCACACGCCGGGAACCAGTACAGGTCCTGAACCAAAATTTTGGACTTGCGGTCAGCTCACAAAAAACGAGTTGATAAATGGAGCTTAGGGGCACAGCAATTCACAAACTGGCAGAGTAATAAAGGACAACTATCGTCCAAAAATCTGTTGAGGGAAGGCAACCAGGCGGAATTGAAAGCGAAGCAGCATAGCAGGAAACAGATTTCAAGACATACGTTGGAATCACATTTAAAGAACAGGAAGAGGGGCACAACTTCAACAATGAGGCACTTGGCCAGAAAGGGCGTATGCATTTTCTCCACAATATATTCAGGAGAAAACGCATACGCCATTTTTGGCCAAGCTAGCAAGCGGGCAATGCAAATCTGCACAACAATGTAGTATCACTTCCCACCGGTCAAAAGGGACATCCACAAAATGGGTAAAATCCAGAAAAGCAAGACAGGCGCTGGAGTACAGGGAGCCTTGTTATGCTGATGGGCAGGATGTAAATTGCCAAATGCCTCTCTGGAGGAGTGCATCGTGTTCCCTAAAACAAGTAAACAACAGAGCTACACAGGCAAGGGCACTTCCAGTCTAGAGAATATACCTTGGGAAAACTGAAAATCAATAAGACAGAGCCACCCCAAAATTTAGAGCTGCACTGCTTACAAGAACCTCAATTTGGGTACACCTTAAATATCCCAGGAAAAATAAAAATGGTTCAAAAAACATTGGTAATTACGTACGATGGAATATCCCTCAGCCATGAAATCAAAGTCATAAGACCAGTAGCAGCAAAATGAGTGGATTCAGGTATGATGATTCTAAGTGAAATAAGTTACACAGAAAAAGAAACTTATCATAAGATATCACTTAAGAAGATCCTGTAAACATGGCTACACATGAACTGAGTTAGGAAATAGAACAGAGTCTCACATTTAGAAAACACTCTTATGCCTGCTTAAGGTGGAAAGAGTGGTGGGGTGATGCATAAAACCAGAGTTTGACATAAGCAGAGGTACCGTTCCAAAAACCAACTACGGAATAGACAAGACCTACACCTTCCTCAGTGAAAGGGACTCAAAACCCCATATTTCTCGCAGAGGAATATACCTGACTAGTAAGAATCTTAAAACCTATGCATTGATATGTCTCCGTTAGGGAATCAAGGGTGTCTAGACAGGCATAAACATGGCAGTGAGAATCAGTTCAAACCCACCATAAAATGGAATTTCAAAAACAAAACAACAAAACAGGGAAATTCTTTACAATTTCTTCAGGGTCTCTGATGAAACCTGAAATGACCCTATCTACAATGATAGCTGGATGTGACATAAGGCTGGATACTTGGGACACAGAGGATTTTTGAGATTGGGTGAGCAAAGGAGACCCTTTAAAGCAATAATACGTGGAACACTTTCCATGGGTCCCAACTCTCCTGGTTGAAGGGAATATTACTACAGCTATAACATGTACGGGAAATGTAGCGAATGGACACACTGTGAATATGAAATGTTCCTAAAACTCAATGAAGAGTCCCTCTCCTGGTTCTCCTGTAAGACTTTCCAACTGCTTTACTATCAATCTCCCAACTTGGAGAGACAGCCCCTTTAACCTCCTGGTTCGCACATGTTGCCAAGTTGACAGAGGATGAAAGGGAAGAGGGAGAACCAATGAGAGAGTATCTGTTAGGCATTTGGATGAGAAAATGTCACTCTAATTTCCCGGCATGAAGAAGAATTTACAAAAGTCTCAGTGATGTGCCGGGAACCAGTATAGGTCCTGTACCAAAATTTTGGACTTGCGGTCAGCTCAGCAAAAACTACTTCATAAATCTTGCTCAGGGGCACAGCAATTCACAAACTGGCAGAAAAATAAAGGACAACTATCGTCCAAAAATCTGTTGAAGGAAGGAAACGAGGCGGCCTTCAAAGCGAGGCAGAATAACAGGAAACAGATTTCAAGAGGTACGTTGGAATCACCTGTAAAGCACAGGAAGAGGGGCACATCTTCTACAATGATGCACTTGACCAAAAAGGGCGTATGCATTTTCTCCTGAATATATTCAGGAGAAAACGCATACGCCCTTTTTGGCCAATGAAGCAAGCATGCCATGCAAATCGGCACTACAAAGAAGTATCATTTCCGGCCGGTCAAAAGGGACATCCACAAAATGTGTAAAAACCAGAAAGGCTAGAGAGGCCCTGGAGAACAGGGAGCCTTGTTATGCTGATGGGCGGGATATAAATTGCCAACTGCCTTTCTGGAGGAGTGCATTGTGTTCCCTAAAACAAGTAAACAATAGAGCTACAGAGCCAAGGGCACTTCCAGTCTAGGGTATATACCTTGGGAAAACTGAAAATCTATAAGACAGAGCCACCCCCAAATTTAGGCCTGCACTGCTTACAAGAACCACAACTTGGCTACACCTTAAATATCCCAGGAAAGACAAAAATGTTTCAAGAAATGCTCGTAATTACATACGATGGAATATCGCTCAGTCATGAAATCAATGTCATAAGGCCAGTAGCAGCAAAATGAGTGGACTCAGGTATGATGATTCTAAGTGGAATAAGTCACATAGAAAAAGAAGCTTATCATAAGATATCACTTATGAAGATCCTGTAAACATGGCTACACATGAACTGAGTTAGGAAAGAGAACAGAGTCTCACATTTAGAAAACACTCTTATGCCTGCTTAAGGGGGAAGGAGAGGTGGGGTGATGCATAAAACCAGAGTTTGATATAAGCACAGGTACCTTTTCATAAACCACCTATGGAATAGACAAGACCTACACCTTCCTCAGTGAAAGGGACTCAAAACCCATATTTCCCGCAGAGGAATATATCTAACTAGTAAGAATCTTAAAACCTATGTATTGATATGTCTCCGTAAGGGAATCAAGTGTGTCTAGACTGGCATATACATGGCAGTGAGAATCAGCTCAAACCCACTATAAAAAGGAATTTCAAAACAAACCAAAAAAACAGGGAAATTCTTTACAATTCCTTCAGGGTCTCTGATGAAACCTGGAATGACCCTATCTACAACGACAGCTGGATGTGGCCTAAGGCTGGACACATGGGACTGAGAGGATCGGGGAGATTGGGTGAGCAAATGTCGAACCTTTAAAGCAATAATGCATGGCACCCATTCCATGGGTCCAAACTCTCCATGTTCAAGGGAATATTACTACAGCTATAACATGTACGGTAATCCTAGAGAATGGACACACTGTGAATATGAAAGGTTTCTAAAACTCAACGAATAGTCCCTCTGCTGGTGCTCCTCCTTGACTTTTCAACTGCTTTACTATAAATCTCCCAACTTGGAGAGACAGCCCCTTTAACCTCCTGGTACACAGGTTGCCAATTTGGCAGAGGATGAATGGGAAGAGGGAAAACCAATGAGAGAGTATCTGTTAGGCATTTAGACGGGCACATGTCACTCTACTTTCCCGGCAGGAAGAAGAATTAACCGAAGTCTCAGCTACCAACCGCGAACCAGTATAGGTCCTGAACCAAAATTTTGGACTTGCATTCAGCTCACAAAACACGAGTTGAAAAACGGAGCTCAGGGGCACAGCAACTCAAAAACTGGCAGTGTAGTAAAGGACAACTATCCTCCAAAAATCTGTTGAGGGAAGACAAAGAGACATACTTGAAAGCAAGGCAGAATAGCAGGAGACAGATTTCAAGAGATTCGTGTGAATAGCCTTTAAAGCACAGGAAGAGGGGCACAACTTCGAAAATGATGCCCTTGGACAAAAAGGGCATAAGCATTTTCTCCTGAATATATGCAGGAGAAAACACATATGTCCATTTTGTCAAAGCAAGCAAGCAGGCAATGCAAATCTGCACTACAAGAAGTATCATTTCCCACCGGTCAAAAGGGACATCCACAAAATGTGTAAAAACCAGAAAGGCAAGACAGGCTTTGGAGAACAGGGAGCCTTTTTATGTTGATGGGTGGGATGTAAGTTGCCTACTGCCTCTCTGGAGGAGTGCATTGTGTTCCCTAAAACAAGTAAACAACAGCGCTACAGAGCCAAGAGCACTTTCAGTTTAGGGAATATACCATGGACAAACTGAAAATCAATAAGAGAGGGCCAGCCCAAAGTTTAGGGCTGCACTCCTTACAAGAACCTCAACTTGTCCACACCTTAAATATCCCTGGAAATATAAAAGTGGTTAAAAAATTTGTGGTACTTACGTACGATGGAATATCCCTCAGCCATGAAATCAATGTCATAAGACTAGTAGCAGAAAAATGAGTGGATTCAGGTAAGATGATTCTACGTGAAATAAGTCACATAGAAAAAGAAACTTATCATAATATATCACTTATGAAGGTCCTGTAAACATGGCTACACATGAACTGAGTTAGGAAAGAGAAGAGAGTTTCACATTTAGAAAATATTCTTATGCCTGCTTAAGGGGGAAAGAGAGGTGGGGTGATGTATTAAAGCAGATTTTGATATGAGTTCAGGTACCGTTCCAAAAACCAACTATGGATTAGACAAGACCTACACATTCCTCAGGGAAAGGGACTCAACTCCCCATATTCCATGCAGAGGGATATATCTTACTAGTAATAATCTTAAGACCGATGTATTGATATGTCCCCGTAATGGAATCAAGTGTGTCTAGACTGGCATAAACATGGCAGTGAGAATCAGCTCAAACCCAGTATAAAATGGAATTTCATAAACAAAACAAAAAAACAGGGAAATTCTTTACAATTCCTCAGGGTCTCTGATGAAACCTGGAATGACCCTATCTACAATGACAGCTGGATTAGGCATAAGCCTGGACACATGGGACTGAGAGGATTGGTGAGATTGGGTGAGCAAATGCAGACCCTTTAAAGCAATAATGCATGGCACCCATTCCATGAGTCCCAACTCTCCAGGGGTAAGGGAATATTACTACAGCTATAATATGTACGGGAAACCTAGAGAATGGACACACTGTGAATACGAAAGGTCTCTAAAAATCAACAAATAGTCCCTCTCCTGGTGCTCCGGTTTGACTTTCCAACTGCTTTACTATCAATCTGCCAACTTGGAGAGACAGCCCCTTTAACTTCCAGGTTCACACAGGTTACCAATTTGGCAGAGGATGGAAGGGAAGAGGGAGAACTAATGAGACAGTAGCTGTTAGGCATTTAGACGTGCACATGTCACTCCAATTTCCCAGCAGGAAGGAGAATTATCCAAAGTCTCAGCCACACGCCGGGAACCAGTACAGGTCCTGAACCAAAATTTTGGACTTGCGGTCAGCTCACAAAAAACGAGTTGATAAATGGAGCTTAGGGGCACAGCAATTCACAAACTGGCAGAGTAATAAAGGACAACTATCGTCCAAAAATCTGTTGAGGGAAGGCAACCAGGCGGAATTGAAAGCGAAGCAGCATAGCAGGAAACAGATTTCAAGACATACGTTGGAATCACATTTAAAGAACAGGAAGAGGGGCACAACTTCAACAATGAGGCACTTGGCCAGAAAGGGCGTATGCATTTTCTCCACAATATATTCAGGAGAAAACGCATACGCCATTTTTGGCCAAGCTAGCAAGCGGGCAATGCAAATCTGCACAACAATGTAGTATCACTTCCCACCGGTCAAAAGGGACATCCACAAAATGGGTAAAATCCAGAAAAGCAAGACAGGCGCTGGAGTACAGGGAGCCTTGTTATGCTGATGGGCAGGATGTAAATTGCCAAATGCCTCTCTGGAGGAGTGCATCGTGTTCCCTAAAACAAGTAAACAACAGAGCTACACAGGCAAGGGCACTTCCAGTCTAGAGAATATACCTTGGGAAAACTGAAAATCAATAAGACAGAGCCACCCCAAAATTTAGAGCTGCACTGCTTACAAGAACCTCAATTTGGGTACACCTTAAATATCCCAGGAAAAATAAAAATGGTTCAAAAAACATTGGTAATTACGTACGATGGAATATCCCTCAGCCATGAAATCAAAGTCATAAGACCAGTAGCAGCAAAATGAGTGGATTCAGGTATGATGATTCTAAGTGAAATAAGTTACACAGAAAAAGAAACTTATCATAAGATATCACTTAAGAAGATCCTGTAAACATGGCTACACATGAACTGAGTTAGGAAATAGAACAGAGTCTCACATTTAGAAAACACTCTTATGCCTGCTTAAGGTGGAAAGAGTGGTGGGGTGATGCATAAAACCAGAGTTTGACATAAGCAGAGGTACCGTTCCAAAAACCAACTACGGAATAGACAAGACCTACACCTTCCTCAGTGAAAGGGACTCAAAACCCCATATTTCTCGCAGAGGAATATACCTGACTAGTAAGAATCTTAAAACCTATGCATTGATATGTCTCCGTTAGGGAATCAAGGGTGTCTAGACAGGCATAAACATGGCAGTGAGAATCAGTTCAAACCCACCATAAAATGGAATTTCAAAAACAAAACAACAAAACAGGGAAATTCTTTACAATTTCTTCAGGGTCTCTGATGAAACCTGAAATGACCCTATCTACAATGATAGCTGGATGTGACATAAGGCTGGATACTTGGGACACAGAGGATTTTTGAGATTGGGTGAGCAAAGGAGACCCTTTAAAGCAATAATACGTGGAACACTTTCCATGGGTCCCAACTCTCCTGGTTGAAGGGAATATTACTACAGCTATAACATGTACGGGAAATGTAGCGAATGGACACACTGTGAATATGAAATGTTCCTAAAACTCAATGAAGAGTCCCTCTCCTGGTTCTCCTGTAAGACTTTCCAACTGCTTTACTATCAATCTCCCAACTTGGAGAGACAGCCCCTTTAACCTCCTGGTTCGCACATGTTGCCAAGTTGACAGAGGATGAAAGGGAAGAGGGAGAACCAATGAGAGAGTATCTGTTAGGCATTTGGATGAGAAAATGTCACTCTAATTTCCCGGCATGAAGAAGAATTTACAAAAGTCTCAGTGATGTGCCGGGAACCAGTATAGGTCCTGTACCAAAATTTTGGACTTGCGGTCAGCTCAGCAAAAACTACTTCATAAATCTTGCTCAGGGGCACAGCAATTCACAAACTGGCAGAAAAATAAAGGACAACTATCGTCCAAAAATCTGTTGAAGGAAGGAAACGAGGCGGCCTTCAAAGCGAGGCAGAATAACAGGAAACAGATTTCAAGAGGTACGTTGGAATCACCTGTAAAGCACAGGAAGAGGGGCACATCTTCTACAATGATGCACTTGACCAAAAAGGGCGTATGCATTTTCTCCTGAATATATTCAGGAGAAAACGCATACGCCCTTTTTGGCCAATGAAGCAAGCATGCCATGCAAATCGGCACTACAAAGAAGTATCATTTCCGGCCGGTCAAAAGGGACATCCACAAAATGTGTAAAAACCAGAAAGGCTAGAGAGGCCCTGGAGAACAGGGAGCCTTGTTATGCTGATGGGCGGGATATAAATTGCCAACTGCCTCTCTGGAGGAGTGCATTGTGTTCCCTAAAACAAGTAAACAATAGAGCTACAGAGCCAAGGGCACTTCCAGTCTAGGGTATATACCTTGGGAAAACTGAAAATCTATAAGACAGAGCCACCCCCAAATTTAGGCCTGCACTGCTTACAAGAACCACAACTTGGCTACACCTTAAATATCCCAGGAAAGACAAAAATGTTTCAAGAAATGCTCGTAATTACATACGATGGAATATCGCTCAGTCATGAAATCAATGTCATAAGGCCAGTAGCAGCAAAATGAGTGGACTCAGGTATGATGATTCTATGTGGAATAAGTCACAAAGAAAAAGAAGCTTATCATAAGATATCACTTATGAAGATCCTGTAAACATGGCTACACATGAACTGAGTTAGGAAAGAGAACAGAGTCTCACATTTAGAAAACAATCTTATGCCTGCTTAAGGGGGAAGGAGAGGTGGGGTGATGCATAAAACCAGAGTTTGATATAAGCACAGGTACCTTTTCATAAACCACCTATGGAATAGACAAGACCTACACCTTCCTCAGTGAAAGGGACTCAAAACCCATATTTCCCGCAGAGGAATATATCTAACTAGTAAGAATCTTAAAACCTATGTATTGATATGTCTCCGTAAGGGAATCAAGTGTGTCTAGACTGGCATATACATGGCAGTGAGAATCAGCTCAAACCCACTATAAAAAGGAATTTCAAAACAAACCAAAAAAACAGGGAAATTCTTTACAATTCCTTCAGGGTCTCTGATGAAACCTGGAATGACCCTATCTACAACGACAGCTGGATGTGGCCTAAGGCTGGACACATGGGACTGAGAGGATCGGGGAGATTGGGTGAGCAAATGCCGAACCTTTAAAGCAATAATGCATGGAACCCATTCCATGGGTCCAAACTCTCCATGTTCAAGGGAATATTACTACAGCTATAACATGTACGGTAATCCTAGAGAATGGACACACTGTGAATACGAAAGGTTTCTAAAACTCAACGCATAGTCCCTCTGCTGGTGCTCCTCCTTGACTTTTCAACTGCTTTACTATAAATCTCCCAACTTGGAGAGACAGCCCCTTTAACCTCCTGGTACACAGGTTGTCAATTTGGCAGAGGATGAATGGGAAGAGGGAAAACCAATGAGAGAGTAGCTGTTAGGCATTTAGACGGGTACATGTCACTCTACTTTCCCGGCAGGAAGAAGAATTAACCGAAGTCTCAGCTACCAACCGCGAACCAGTATAGGTCCTGAACCAAAATTTTGGACTTGCATTCAGCTCACAAAACACGAGTTGAAAAACGGAGCTCAGGGGCACAGCAACTCAAAAACTGGCAGTGTAGTAAAGGACAACTATCCTCCAAAAATCTGTTGAGGGAAGACAAAGAGACATACTTGAAAGCAAGGCAGAATAGCAGGAGACAGATTTCAAGAGATTCGTGTGAATAGCCTTTAAAGCACAGGAAGAGGGGCACAACTTCGAAAATGATGCCCTTGGACAAAAAGGGCATAAGCATTTTCTCCTGAATATATGCAGGAGAAAACACATATGTCCATTTTGTCAAAGCAAGCAAGCAGGCAATGCAAATCTGCACTACAAGAAGTATCATTTCCCACCGGTCAAAAGGGACATCCACAAAATGTGTAAAAACCAGAAAGGCAAGACAGGCTTTGGAGAACAGGGAGCCTTGTTATGCTGATGGGTGGGATGTAAGTTGCCTACTGCCTCTCTGGAGGAGTGCATTGTGTTCCCTAAAACAAGTAAACAACAGCGCTACAGAGCCAACAGCACTTTCAGTCTAGGGAATATACCATGGACAAACTGAAAATCAATAAGAGAGGGCCAGCCCAAAGTTTAGGGCTGCACTCCTTACAAGAACCTCAACTTGTCTACACCTTGAATATCCCTGGAAAGATAAAAGTGGTTAAAAAAATTGTGGTACTTACGTACGATGGAATATCCCTCAGCCATGAAATCAATGTCATAAGACCAGTAGCAGAAAAATGAGTGGATTCAGGTAAGATGATTCTACGTGAAATAAGTCACATAGAAAAAGAAACTTATCATAAGATATCACTTATGAAGGTCCTGTAAACATGGCTACACATGAACTGAGTTAGGGAAGAGAAGAGAGTTTCACATTTAGAAAACATTCTTATGCCTGCTTAAGGGGGAAAGAGAGGTGGGGTGATGTATTAAAGCAGATTTTGAAATTAGTTCAGGTACCGTTCCAAAAACCAACTATGGAATAGAAAAGACCTAAACCTTCCTCAGGGAAAGGGACTCAACTCCCCATATTCCATGCAGAGGGATATATCTTACTAGTAATAATCTTAAGACCGATGTATTGATATGTCCCCGTAATGGAATCAAGTGTGTCTAGACTGCCATAAACATGGCAGTGAGAATCAGCTCAAACCCAGTATAAAATGGAATTTCATAAACAAAACAAAAAAACAGGGAAATTCTTTACAAATCCTCAGGGTCTCTGATGAAACCTGGAATGACCCTATCTACAATGACAGCTGGATGTGGCATAAGCCTGGACACATGGGACTGAGAGGATTGGTGAGATTGGGTGAGCAAATGCAGACCCTTTAAAGCAAAAATGCATGACACCCATTCCATGAGTCCCAACTCTCCAGGGGTAAGGGAATATTACTACAGCTATAATATGTACGGGAAACCTAGAGAATGGACACACTGTGAATACGAAAGGTCTCTAAAACTCAACAAATAGTCCCTCTCCTGGTGCTCCGGTTTGGCTTTCCAACTGCTTTACTATCAAACTCCCAACCTGGAGAGACAGCCCCTTTAACCTCCAGTTTCACACAGGTTGCCAGTTTGGCAGAGGATGAAACGGAAGAGGGAGAACCAATGAGAGAGTAGCTGTTAGGCATTTGGACGGGCACATGTCAATTTTATTTCCCGGGAGGAAAAAGAATTAACCAAAATCTCAGCCACCCACCGGGTACCAGTATAGGTCCTGAAGCAAAATATTGGACTTGCGTTCAGCAAACAAGAAATGAGTTAAATAATGGAGTTCTGGTGCACAGCAATTCACAAACAGGCAGAGTAATAAAGGACAACTATCGTCCAAAAATCTGTTGAGGGAAGGCAACGAGGCGGACTTGAAAGCGAGACAGAATAGCAGGAAACAGATTTCAAGCGGTACGTTGGAATCGCCCGTAAAGAACAGGAAGAGGGGCACAACTTCGACAATGATGCATTTGGCCAAAAAGGGCGTATGCGTTTTCTCCTGAATATATTCAGGAGAAAACGCATACGCCCTTTTTGGCCAAGCAAGCAAGAGGGCAATGCAAATCTGCACTACAAAGAAGTATCACTTCCCACCAGTCAAAAGGGACATCCACAAAATGTGTAAAAACCAGAAAGGCAAGACAGGCCCAGGAGAACAGGCAGCCTTGTTATGCTGATGGGTGGGATGTAAATTGCCAACTGCCTCACTGGAGGAGTGCATTGTGTTCCCTAAAACAAGTAAAGAACAGAGCTACAGTGACAAGGGCACTTCCAGTCTAGCGAATATACCTTGGGCAAAATGAAAATCAATACGACAGAGCCACCCCCAAATTTATGGCTGAACTGCTTACAACAACCTCAACTTAGGTACACCTTAAATATCCCAGGAAATATAAAAATGGTTCAGACTTCCGGGTAAGATGGCGGAAGAGTAAGACGCGGAGATCACCTTCCTCCCCACGGATACACCAGAAATACAGCTACACGTTGAACAACTCCTACAGAACACCTACTGAACGCTGGCAGAAGACCCCAGACCTCCCAAAAGGCAAGGAACTCCCCACATACCTGGGTAGGGCAAAGCGGAGAGATCCGCACACAGAGGATCGGTGCCGAGCGGCACTCACCAGCCCGAGAGGCTTGTCTGCTCGCCCGCCGGGGCGCGCAGCGCTGGAAGCTGAGGCTCGGGCTTCGGTCAGAGCGCAGGGAGAGGACTGGGGCTGGCGGCGAGAACTCAGCCTGAAGGGGGCTAATGTGCCACAGCTAGCCGGGAGGGAGTCCGGGAAAACTCTGGAGCTGCCGAAGAGGCAAGAGACTTTTTCTTCCCTCTTGGTTTCCTGGTGCGCGAGGAGAGGGGATTAAGAGCGCTGCTTAAAGGGGCTCCACGGACGGGCGCGAGTCACGACTGAAAGCGCGGAGCCCAGTGACAGGCGTGGGACGCTGGGGCTGCTGCTGCCGCTGCCAAGAAGCCTGTGTGCGAGCGCAGGTCACTGCCCACACCTCCCTTCCGGGAAGCTGTGCAGCCCGCCACTGCCGGGGTCCTGGGATCCAGGGGCGGCTTCCCTGGGAGAACGCACGGCGCGCCTCGGGCTGGTGCAACGTCACGCTGACCTCTGCCGCTGCAGGCTCGCCCCGCACTCAGTGCCCCTCCCTCCCATCCGGCCTGAGTGAGCCAGAGTCCCCGAAGAGGCTGCTCCTTTAACCCTGTCCTATCTGAGCGAAGAACAGACGCCCTCCGGCGAACTACACGCAGAGGCGGGGCCAAATCCAAAGCTGAGACCCAGGAGCTGTGGGAAAAAAGAAGAGAAAGGGAAACCTCTCCCAGCAGCCTCAGAAGCAGCGGATTAAAGCTCCACAATCAACTTGATGTATCCTGCATCTGTGGAATACATGAATAGACAACACATCATCCCAAATTGAGGAGCCCGGAGTCAGTGTTGTGCCTCTGAGGTGGGAGAGCCAACTTCAGGACACTGGTCCACAAGAGACCTCCCAGCTCCACATAATATCAAATGGCGAAAATCTTCCAGAGATCTCCATCTCAACACCAGCACCCAGCTTCACTCAACGACCAGCAGGCTACAGTGCTGGACACCCTGAGCCAAGCAACTAGCAAGACAGGAACACAACGCCACCCATTAGCAGAGAGGTGGCCTAAAATCATAAAAAGTCCACAGACACCCCAAAACACACCACCAGACGTGGACCTGCCCACCAGAAAGACAAGATCCAGCCTCATCCACCAGAACACAGGCACTAGTCCCCTCCACCAGGAAGCCTACACAACCCACTAAACCAACCTTAGCCACTGGGGACAGACACCAAAAACAAGAGGAACTACGAACCTGCAGCCTGCAAAAAGGAGACCCCAAACACAGTAACATAAGCAAAATGAGAAGACAGAAAAACACACAGCAGGAGAAGGAGCAAGATAAAAACCCACCAGACCTAACAAATGAAGAGGTAATAGGCAGTCTACCTGAAAAAGAATTCAGAATAATGATGGTAAAGATGATCCAAGATTCTATTTCCCAGATCCAAAATCTTGGAAATAGAATAGACAAAATGCAAGAAACAGTTAACAAGGACCTAGAAGAACTAAAGATGAATCAAGCATCGATTAAAAACACAATACATGAAATAAAAAATACTCTAGATGGGATCAATAGCAGAATAACTGAGGCAGAAGAACGGATAAGTGAGGTGGAAGATAAAATAGTGGAAATAACTGCTGCAGAGCAAAATAAAGAAAAAAGAATGAAAAGAACAGAGGACAGTCTCAGAGACCTCTGGGACAACATTAAACGCACCAACATTCGAATTATAGGGGTTCCAGAAGAAGAAGAGAAAAAGAAAGGGACTGAGAAAATATTTGAAGAGATTATAGTTGAAAACTTCCCTAATATGGGAAAGGAAATAGTTAATCAAGTCCAGGAGGCACAGAGAGTCCCATACAGAATAAATCCAAGGAGAAATACGCCAAGACACATATTAATCAAACTGTCAAAAATTAAACACAAAGAAATCATATTAAAAGCAGCAAGGCAAAAACAACAAATAACACACAAGGGAATCCCCATCAGGTTAATAGCTGATCTCTCAGCAGAAACTCTACAAGCCAGAAGGGAGTGGCAGGACATACTTAAAGTGATGAAGGAGAAAAACCTGCAACCAAGATTACTCTACCCAGCAAGGATCTCATTCAGATTTGATGGAGAAATTAAAATGTTTACAGACAAGCAAAAGCTGAGAGAGTTCAGCACCACCAAACCAGCTTTACAACAAATTCTAAAGGAACTTCTCTAGGCAAGAAACACAACAGAAGTAAAAGACCTACAATAATGAACCCAAAACAATTAAGAAAATGGGAATAGGAACATACATATCGATAATTACCTTAAATGTAAATGGACTAAATGCTCCCACCAAAAGACACAGAGTGGCTGAATGGATACAAAAACAAGACCCATCTATATGCTGTCTACAAGAGACCCACTTCAGACCTAGAGACACATACAGACTGAAAGTAAGGGGATGGAAAAAGATATTCCATGCAAATGGAAACCAAAAGAAAGCTGGAGTAGCAATTCTCATATCAGACAAAATAGACTTTAAAATAAGGACTACTAGAAGAGACAAAGAAGGACACTACATAATGATCAAGGGATCGATCCAAGAAGAAGATATAACAATTGTAAATATTTAGGCACCAAACATAGGAGCACCTCAATACATAAGGCAAATACTAACAGCCATAAAAGGAGAAATCGACAGTAACACAATCATAGTAGGGGACTTTAACACCCCACTTTCACCAATGGACAGATCATCCAAAATGAAAATAAAGAAGGAAACACAAGCTTTAAATGATACATTAAACAAGATGGACTTAATTGATATTTATAGGACATTCCATCCAAAAACCACAGAATACACATTTTTCTCAAGTGCTCATGGAACATTCTCCAGGATAGATCATATCTTGGGTCACAAATCAAGCCTTGGTAAATTTAAGAAAATTGAAATTGTATCAAGTATCTTTTCCGACCACAATGCTATGAGACTAGATATCAATTACAGGAAAAGAGCTGTAAAAAATACAAACACATGGAGGCTAAACAATACACTACTTAATAACGAAGTGATCACTGAAGAAATCAAAGAGGAAATTAAAAAATACCTAGAAACAAATGACAATGGAGACACGACGACCCAAAACCTATGGGATGCAGCAAAAGCAGTTCTAAGAGGGAAGTTTATAGCAATACAATCCCACCTTAAGAAACAGGAAACATCTCGAATAAACAACCTAACCTTGCACCTAAAGCAATTAGAGAAAGAAGAACAAAAACATCCCAAAGTTAGCAGAAGGAAAGAAATCATAAAAATCAGATCAGAAATAAATGAAAAAGAAATGAAGGAAACGATAGCAAAGATCAATAAAACTAAAAGCTGGTTCTTTGAGAAGATAAACAAAATTGATAAACCATTAGCCAGACTCATCAAGAAAAAAAGGGAGAAGACTCAAATCAATAGAATTAGAAATGAAAAAGGAGAAGTAACAACTGACACTGCAGAAATACAAAAGATCATGAGAGATTACTATAAGCAACTCTATGCCCATAAAATGGACAACCTGGAAGAAATGGACAAATTCTTAGAAATGCACAACCTGCCAAGACTGAATCAGGAAGAAATAGAAAATATGAACAGACCAATCACAAGCACTGAAATTGAAACTGTGATAAAAAATCTTCCAACAAACAAAAGCCCAGGACCAGATGGCTTCACAGGCGAATTCTATCAAGCATTTAGAGAAGAGCTAACACATATCCTTCTCAAACTCTTCCAAAATATAGCAGAGGGAGGAACACTCCCAAACTCATTCTACGAGGCCACCATCACCTTGATACCAAAACCAGGCAAGGATGTCACAAAGAAAGAAAACTACAGGCCAATATCACTGATGAACATAGATGCAAAAATCCTCAACAAAATACTAGCAAACAGAATCCAACAGCACATTAAAAGGATCATACACCATGATCAAGTGGGGTTTATTCCAGGAATGCAAGGATTCTTCAATATACGGAAATCAATCAACGTGATACACCATATTAACAAATTGAAGGATAAAAACCATATGATCATCTCAATAGATGCAGAGAAAGCTTTCGACAAAATTCAACACCAATTTATGATAAAAACCCTGCAGAAAGTAGGCATAGAGGGAACTTTCCTCAACATAATAAAGGCCATATATGACAAACCCACAGCCAGCATCGTCCTCAATGGTGAAAAACAGAAACCATTTCCACTAAGATCAGGAACTAGACAAGGTTGCCCACTTTCACCACTCTTATTCAACCTAGTTTTGGAAATTGTAGCCACAACAATCAGAGAAGAAAAGGAAATAAAAGGAATCCAAATTGGAAAAGAAGAAGTAAAGCTGTCACTGTTTGCAGATGACATGATACTATACATAGAGAATCCTAAAGATGCTACCAGAAAACTACTAGAGTTAATCAATGAATTTGGTAAAGTTGCAGGATACAAAATTAATGCACAGAAATCTCTGGCATTCCTATATACTGATGATGAAAAATCTGAAAGTGAAATCAAGGAAACACTCCCATTTACCATTGCAACAAAAAGAATAAAATATCTAGGAATAAACCTACCTAAGGACACAAAAGACCTGTATGCAGAAAATTATAAGACACTGATGAAAGAAATTAAAGATGATACAAATAGATGGAGAGATGTACCATGTTCTTGGATTGGAAGAATCAACATTGTGAAAATGACTCTACTACCCAAAGCAATCTACAGGTTCAATGCAATCCCTATCAAACTACCACTGGCATTTTTCACAGAACTAGAACAAAAAATTTCACAATTTGTATGGAAACACAAAAGACCCCGAATAGCCAAAGCAATCTTGAGAACGAAAAATGGAGCTGGAGGAATCAGGCTCCCTGACTTCAGACTATACTACAAAGCTACAGTAATCAAGACAGTATGGTACTGGCACAAAAACAGAAAGATAGATCAATGGAACAGGATAGAAAGCCCAGAGTTAAACCCACGGACATATGGTCACCTTATCTTTGATAAAGGAGGCAGGAATGTACAGTGGAGAAAGGACAGTCTCTTCAATAAATGGTGCTGGGAAAACTGTATAGGGACATGTAAAAGTATGAGATTAGATCACTCCCTAACACCATACACAAAAATAAGCTCAAAATGTATTAAAGACCTAAATGTAAGGCCAGACACTATCAAACTCTTAGAGGAAAACATAGGCAGAACACTCTATGACATAAATCACAGCAAGATCCTTTTTGACCCACCTCCTAGAGAAATGGAAATAAAGACAAAAATAAACACATGGGACCTAATGAAACTTAAAAGCTTTTGCACAGCAAAGGAAACTATAAACAAGACCAAAAGACAACCCTCAGAATGGGAGAAAATATTTGCAAATGAAGCAACTGACAAAGGATTAATCTCCAAAATTTATAAGCAGCTCATGCAGCTCAATAGCAAAAAAACAAACAACCCAATCCAAAAATGGGCAGAAGACCTAAATAGACATTTCTCCACAGAAGATATACAGACTGCCAACAAACACATGAAAGGATGCTCAACATCTTTACTCATTAGAGAAATGCAAATCAAAACTACAATGAGATATCATCTCACACCAGTCAGAATGGCCATCATCAAAAAATCAAGAAACAAGAAATGCTGGAGAGGGTGTGGAAAAAAGGGAACACTCTTGCACTGCTGGTGGGAATGTGAATTGGTACAGCCGCTATGGAGAACGGTATGGAGGTTCCTTAAAAAACTACAAATAGAACTACCATATGACCCAGCAATCCCACTACTGGGCATATACCCTGAGAAAACCATAATTCAAAAAGAGACATGTACCAAAATGTTCATAGCAGCCCTATTTACAATAGCCCGGAGATGGAAACAACCTAAGTGTCCATCATTGGATGAATGGATAAAGAAGATGTGGCACATATATACAATGGAATATTACTCAGCCATAAAAAGAAATGAAATTGAGCTATTTGTAATGAGGTGGATAGACCTAGAGTCTGTCATACAGAGTGAAGTAAGTCAGAAAGAGAAAGACAAATACTGTATGCTAACACATATATATGGAATTTAAGAAAAAAAATGTCATGAAGAACATAGGGGTAAGACAGGAAAAAAGACACAGACCTACTAGAGAATGGACTTGAGGATATGGGGAGGGGGAAGGGTAAGCTGTGACAAAGTGAAAGAGCGGCATGGACATATATACACTACCAAACGTGAGGTAGATAGCTAGTGGGAAGCAGCCGCATAGCACAGGGAGATGAGCTCGGTACTTTGTGACCACCTGGAGGGGTGGGATAAGAAGGGTGGGAGGGAGACGCAAAAGGGAGGGGATATGGAAACATATGTATATGTATAACTGATTAAATTTGTTATAAAGCAAAAAAATAAAATAAAATAAAATTTTAAAAAAAAATAAAAGTAAAAAAGATTTCTCCAAAAAAAAAAAAAAAGGTTCAAAAAATTGTGGTATTTACGTACGATGGAATATCCCTCAGCCATGAAATCAAAGTCATAAGACCAGTAGCAGCAAAATGAGTGGATTCAGGTAAGATGATTCGAAGTGAAATAAGTCACACAGAAAAAGAAGCTTATCATAAGATATCTCTTATGAAGATCCTGTAAACATGGCTACACATGAACGGAGTTAGGAAATAGAACAGAGTCTCACATTTAGAAAACACTCTTATGCCTGCTTAAGGGGGAAGGAGAGGTGGGGTGATGCATAAAACCAGAGTTTGATATAAGCACAGGTACCATTCCAAAAACCAACTATGGAATAGACAAGACCTACCTATCCCTTCCTCAGTGAAAGGGACTCAAACACCATATTTCCCGCAGAGGAATATATCTGTCTAGTAAGACTCTTAAAACCTATTTATTGATATGACTCTGTAAGGGAATCAAGTGTGTCTAGACTGGCATAAACATGGCAGCGAGAATCAGCTGAAACCTACTATAAAAAGGAATTTCAAAAACAATACAAAAAAACAGGGAAATTCTTTACAATTCCTTCAGCATCTCTCATGAAACCTGGAATGACCCTGTCTAAAATGACAGCTGGATGTTGCATAAGGATGGACACTTGCGGCATAGAGGATTGGTGAGATTGAGTGAGCAAATGCAGACCCTATAAAGCAATAATGCATGGCACCCATTCCATATGTGCCAACTCTCCATTTTGAAGGGAATATTACTACATCTATAACATGTACGGGAAACCTAGAGAATGGACACATTGTGAATACGAAAGGTTTCTAAACCTCAAAGAATAGTCCCTCTCCTGGAGCTCCGGTTTGACTTTCCAACTGCTTTACTATCAATCTCCCAACTTGGAGAGACTGCCCCTTTAACCTCCTGGTTCGCACAGGTTGCCAATTTGGAAGAGGATGGAAGTGAAGAGGGAGAACCAATGAGAGAGTAGCTGTTAGGGATTTGGAGGGGCACATGTCACTCTTATTTCCCGGGAGGAAGAAGAATTAACCACAGTCTCAGCCACCCAATGCGTACCAGTATAGGTCCTGAACCAAAATATTGGACTTCAGTTCAGCTCACAAAAACGAGTTAAATAAAGGAGCTCAGGGGCCCAGCAATTCACAAACAGGCAGAGTAATAAAGGAAAACTATCGTCCAAAAATCTGTTGAGGAAAGGCAGCGAGGCGGACTTGAATGTGAGGCAGAATAGCAGGAAACAGATTTCCAGAGGTACGTTGGAATCTCCTTTAAAGCACAGGAAGAGGGGCACAACTTCGACAATAATGCACTAGGCCAAAAAGGGTGTATGCGTTTTCTCCTGAATATATTCAGCAGAAAACGCATACGCCCTTTTGGCCAAACAAGCAAGCGGGCAATGCAAATCTGCACTACAAAGAAGTATCACATCCCATCCTTGAAAAGGCACATCCACAAAATGGGTAAAAACCAGAAAGGCAGGACAGGCCCTGGAGAGCAGGGAGCCTTGTTATGCTGATGGGTGGGATGTAAATTGCCAACTGCCTCTCTGGAGGAGTGCATTGTGTTCCCTAAAACAAGTAAACAACTGATCAACAGACCCAAGGGCACTTCCAGTCTAGGGAATATACCTTGGGAAAACTGAAAATCAATAAGACAGAGCCACCACCAAATTTAGGGCTGCACTACTTACAAGAACCCCAACTTGGATACACCTTAAATATCCCAGGATATATAAAAATGTTTCAAAAATTGTGGTACTTACGTACGATGGAATATCCCTCAGCCATGAAATCATTGTCATAAGACCAGTAGCAGCAAAATGAGTGGATTCAGGTACGTTGATTCTAAGTGAAATAAGTCACACAGAAACTGAAGCTTATCATAAGATATCACTTATGAAGATCCTGTAAACATGGCTACACATGAACTGAGTTAGGAAAGAGAACAGAGTCTCACATTTAGAAAACACTCTTATGCCTGCTTAAGGGGAAAGGAGAGTTCGGGTGATTCATAAAACCAGAGTTTGATATAAGCAGTTGTACCATTCCAAAAACCAAGTATGGAATAGACAAGACCTACACCTTCCTCAGTGAAAGGGACTCACAACCCCATATTTCCCGCAGAGGAATATATCTGACTAGTAAGAATCTTAAAACCTATGTATTGATATGTTTCCGTAAGGGAATCAATTGTGTCTGGAATGACATAAACTTGTCAACAAGAATCAGCCCAAAACCACTATAGAAAATAATTTTAAAAACAGAACATAAAAACAGGGAAATTCTTTACAATTCCTTCAGGGTCTCTGATGAAACCTGGAATGACCCTGTCTACAATGACAGCTGGATGTGGCATAAGGCTGGACACTGGGGACTCAGAGGATTGGTGAAATTGGGTGAGCAAATGCAGACCCTTTGAAGCAATAATGCATGGCACCCATTCCATGGGTCCCAACTCTCCATGTTGAAGGGAATATTACTACAGATATAACGTGTACGGGAAACCTAGAGAATGGACACATTGTGAATACGAAAGGTTTCTAAAACTCAACGAATATTCCCTCTCCTGTTTCTCCGATTTGACTTCCAACTGCTTTACTATCTATCTCCCAACCTCGAGAGACTGCCCCTTTAACCTCCTGATTCGCACAGGTTGCCAATTTGGCAGAGGATGAAAGGGAAGAGGGAGAACCAATGAGATAGTAGCTGTTAGGCATTCGGACGGGCACATGTGACTCTAATTGCCCAGCAGTAATAAGAATTAACCAAAGTCTCAGACTCCCACCAGGGCACAGTATAGGTCCTGAACCAAAATTTTGGACTTGTATTCAGTTCACATAAAACGAGTTGAAAAATGGAGCTCAGGGGCAGAGCAATTCACAACCTGGCAGAGTAATAAAGGCCAACTGTCGTCAAGAAATCTGTTGAGGGAAGGCAAGGAAGCGGACTTGAAAGTGAGGCCGAATAGCAGGAAACAGATTTCAAGAGGTACGTTGGAATCGTCTGTAAAGCACAGGAAGAGGGGCAGGACTTCGACAATGATGCACTTGGCCAAAAAGGGCGTATGCATTTTCTCCTGAATATATGCAGGATAAAACGCATACACCCTTTTTGGCCAAGCAAGCAAGCAGGCAATGCAAATCTGCACTACAAAGAAGTATCACTCCCCACCGGTCAAAAGGGACATCCACAAAATGTGTAAAAACCAGAAAGGCAAGCCAGGCCCTGGAGAACAGGGAGCCTTGTTATGCTGATGGGCGGGATGTAAATTGCAAACAGCCTCTCTGGAAAAGTGCATTGTGTTCCCTAAAAAAAGTAAACAACAGAGCTACAGAGCAAAGGGCACTTCCAGTCTAGAGAATATACCTTGGGAAAACTGAAAATCAATAAGACAGAGCCACGCCCAAATTTAGGGCTGCACTGCTTACAAGAACGTCAACTTGGGTTCAACTTAAATATGCCAGGAAATATAAAAATGGTTCAAAAAATTGTGGTACTTACGTACGATGGAATATCCCTCAGCCAAGAAATCAATGTCATAAGACCAGTAGCAGTAAAATGAGTGGATTCAGGTACGATGATTCTAAGTGAAATAAGTCACACAGAAAAAGAAGCTTAGCATAAGATATCACTTTTGAAGATCCTGTAAATATGGCTACACATAAACTGAGTTAGGTAAAGGAACAGAGTCTCATATTTAGAAAAGTCTCCTATGCCTGCTTAAGGGGGAAGGAGAGGTGGGGTGATGCATAAAACCTGAGTTTGATATAAGCACAGGTCCCGTTCCAGAAACCACCTATGGAATAGACAAGACGTACACCTTCCTCAGTGAAAGGGACTCAAAACTTCATATTTCCCGTAGAAGAATATATCTGACTAGTAAGAAACTTAAAACCTATGTATTGATATGTCTCCGTAAGAGAATCAAGTGTATCTAGATTGGCATAGACGGGGCAGCGAGAATCAGCTCAAACCTACTATAAAAAGGAAATTCAAAAACAAAACAAAAAAACAGGGAAATTCTTTACAATTCCTTCACGGTCTCTGATGAAACCTGGAATGACCCTGTCTACAATGACAGCTGGATGTGGCATAATGCTGGACACTTGGGACTGAGAAGATTGGTGAGATTGGGTGAGCAAATGCAGACCCTTTAAAGCAATAATGCATGGCACCCATTCCATGGGTCCCAACTCTCCAGGTTGAAGGGAATATTAGTACAGCTATAACATATCCGGGAAACCTAGAGAATGGACACACTGTGAATACGAAAGGTTTCTAAAACTCAACGAATAGTCACTCTGCTTGTGCTCCAGTTTGACTTTCCAAATGCTTTACTATCAATCTCCCAACTTGGAGAGACAGCCCCTTTAACCTCCTGGTTCTCACAAGTGGCCAATTTGGGAGAGGATGAAAGGGAAGAGGGAGAACCAATGAGAGAGTAGCTGTTAGGCATTTGGACGGGCATATGTCACTCTAATTTACCGGCAGGATGAAGAATTTACCAAAGTTGCAACTACCCAACGGGAACCATTATAGGTCCTGAACCAAAATTTTGGACATGTTTTCAGCTCAAAAAAAACGAGTTGCAAAATGGAGCTCAAGGGCACAGCATTTCACAAACTGGCAAGGTAATAAATGACAACTATCATCCAAAAATCTGTTGAGGGAAGGCAACGAGGCGGACATTAAAGCGAGGCAGAATAGCAGGAAACAGATTTCAAGAGGTACGTTGGAATTGCCTTTAAAGCACAGGAAGACGGGCAAAACTTCGAAAATGATGCACTTGGCCAAAAAGGGCGTATGCGTTTTCTCCTGAATATATTCAGGAGAAAACGCATACGCCTATTTTGGCCAAGCAAGCAAGTAGGCAATGCAAATCTGCACTACAAATAAGTATCACTTCCCACCGGTCAAAAGTGACATCCACAAAATGGGTAAAATCCAGAAAGGCAAGACAGGCCCGGGAGATCAGGGAGCCTTATTATGCTGATGGGCAGGATGTAAATTGCCAACTGCCTCTCTGGAGGAGTGCACCGTGTTCCCTAAAACAAGTAAACAACAGAGCTACAGAGCCAAGGACACCTCCAGTCTAGGGAATATACCTTGGTAAAACTGAAAATCAGTAAGAGAGAGCCACCCCAATATTTAGGGCTGCACTGCTTACAAGTACCTAAACTTGGGTACACCTTAAGTATCCCAGGAAAGATAAAAATTGTTTAAAAAATTGTGGTACTTATGTATGATGGAATATCCCTCAGCCATGAAATCAATGTCATAAGACCAGTAGCAGCAAAATGAGTGGATTCAGGTACGATGATTCTAAGTGAAATAAGTCACACAGAAAAAGAAACGTATCATAAGATATCACTTATGAAGATCCTGTAAACATGGCTACACATGAACTGAGTTAGGAAAGAGAACAGAGTCTCACATTTAGAAAACACTCTTATGCCTGCTTAAGGGGGAAGGAGAGGTGGGGTGATGCATAAAACCAGAGTTTGATATAAGCACAGGTACCGTTCCAAAAACCAACTATGGAATAGACAAGACCTACACCTTCCTCAGTGAAAGGGACTCAAAACCCCATATTTCCCGCAGAGGAATATATATGACTAGTAAGAATCTTAAAACCTATGTATTGATATGTCTCTGTAAAGGAATCAAGTGTGTCTAGACTGGCATAAAGATGGCAGCGAGAATCAGCTCAAACCCACTATAAAACTGAATTTCAAAAACAAAACAAAAAAACAGCGAAATTCTTTACAATTCCTTCAGGGTCTCTGATGAAACCTTGAATGACCCTATCTACAACCACAGCTGTAGGTGGCATAAGGCTGGACACATGAGACTGAGAGGATTGTTGAGATTGGGTGAGTAAATGCAGACCCTTTAAAGCATAATGCAAGGCACCCATTCCATGGTTCCCAACTCTCCAGGTTGAAGGGAATATTACTACAGTTATAACATGTACGGGAAACCTAGAGAATGGAAACACTGTGAATACGAAAGGTCTCTAAAACTCAACGAATAGTCCCTCTCCTGGTGCTCCGGTTTGACTTTCCAACTGATTTACTATCAATCTCCCAACCTGGAGAGACAGCACCTTTAACCTCCTGTTTCGCACAGGTTGCGAATTTCGCAGAGGATGAATGGGAAGAGGGAGAACCAATGAGAAAGGAGCTGTTAGGCATTTGGACGGGCATATCTCACTCTTATTTCCCGGGAGGAAGAAGAATTGACCAAAGTCTCAGCCAACCATCGGGAACCAGTATAGGTCCTGAAACAAAATATTGGACTTGCGTTCAGCTCACAAAAAACGAGTTAAAAAATGGAGCTCAGGGGCACAGCAATTCACAAACTGGCAGAGTAATAAAGGGCCACTATCGTCCAAAAATCTGTTGAGGGAAGGCAACGAGGCGAACGTGAACGGGAGGCAGAACAGCAGGAAACACATTTCAAGAGTTACGTTGGAACCACCTTTAAAGCACAGGAAGAGGGGCACAACTTCGACAATGATGCACTTGGCCAAAAAGGGCGTATGCGTTTTCTCCTGAATATATTCAGGAGAAAACGCATACGCCCTTTTTGGCCAAGCAAGCAAGTGGGCAATGCAAATCTGCACTACAAAGAAGTATCACTTCCCACAGGTCCAAAGGGACATACACAAAATGGGTAAAAACCAGAAAGGCAAGACAGGCCCTGGAGAACAGGGAGCCTTGTTATGCTGATGGGTGGGATGTAAATTATCAACTGCCTCTCTGGAGGAGTGCATTGTGTTCCCTAAAACAAGTAAACAACAGAGCTACAGAGCCAAGGGCTCTTCCAGTCTAGCGAATATACCTTTGGAAAACTGAAAAACAATAAGACAGAGCACCCCAAAATTTAGTGCTGCACTGCTTACAACAACCTCAACTTGGGTACACCTTAAATATCCCAGGAAATACAAAAATGGTTCAAAAAATTGGGGTACTTACGTATGATGGAATATCCCTCAGACATGAAATCAATGTCATAAGACCAGTAGCAGCAAAATGAGTGGATTAAGGTAGGATGATTCTAAGTGAAATAAGTCACACAGAAAAAGAAGCTTATCATAAGATATCACTTATGAAGATCCTGTAAACATGGCTACACATGAACTGAGTTAGGAAAGAGAACAGAGTCTCACATTGAGAAAACATTCTTATGCCTGCTTAAGGGGGAAGGAGAGGTGGGGTGATGCATAAAACCAGAGTTTGATGTAAACACCTGTACCGTTCCAAAAACCAAGTATGGAATAGCAAGACCTACACCTTCCTCAGTGAAAGGGACTCAAAACCCCATATTTCCCGCAGAGGAATATATCTGACTAGTAAGAATTTTAAAACCTATGTATTGATATGTCTCCGTAAGGGAATCAAGTGTTTCTAGACTGGCATAAACAAGGCAGCGAGAATCAGCTCAAACCCACTATAAAAAGGAATTTCAAAAACAAACCAAAAAAACAGCGAAATTGTTTACAATTCCTTCAGGGTCTCTGCTGAAACCTGGAGTGACACTATCTACAATGACAGCTGGATGTGGCATAAGGCTGGCCACATGGGACTGACAGGATTGGTGAGATTGGGTGAGCAAATGGAGACCCTTTAAAGCAATAATGCATGGCACCCATTCCATGGGTCCCAACTCTCCAGGTTGAAGGGAATATTACTACACCTATAATATGTACGGGAAACCTAGAGAATGGACACACTGTGAATACGAAATGTCTCTAAAACTCAACGAATAGTCCCTCTCCTGGTGCTCCGGTTTGACTTTCCAACTGCTTTACTATCAATCTCCCAACTTGGAGAGACAGCACCTATTACCTCCTGGTTCGCACAGGTGGCCAATATGGCAGAGGATGAAAGGGAAGTGGGAGAACAAATGAGAGAGTAGATGTTAGGCATTTAGACGGGAACATGTCATTCTTATTTCCCGGTAGGAAGAAGAATTAACCAAAGTCTCAGCCACACACCGGGAACCAGTATAGGTCCTAAACCAAAATATGGGACTTGCGTTCAGCTCACAAAAAACGAGTTAAAAAAGGAGCTATACGGCAGAGAAATTCACAAACTGGCAGAGTAATAAAGGACAACTATCATCCAAAAATCTGTTGAGGGAAGGCAACGAGGCGGACTTGAAAGCGAGGCAGAATAGCAGGAAACAGATTTCAAGAGGTATGTTGGAATCTCCTTTAAAGCACAGGGAGAGGGGCAGAACTTCGACAATGATGCACTTGGCCAAATAGGGCGTATGCATTTTCTCCTGAATATATTCAGGAGAAAACGCACACACCCTTTTTGGCCAAGCAAGCAAGCAGGCAATGCAAATCTACACTACAAAAAAGTATCAATTCCCACCGGTCAAAAGTGACATCCACAAAATGGGTAAAAACCAGAAAGGCAAGACAGGCCCTGGAAAACATGGAGATTTTTTATGCTGATGGGCGGCATGTAAATTGCCAACTGCCTCACTGGAGGAGTGCATTGTGTTCCCTAAAACAAGTAAACAACAGAGCTACAGATCCAAGGGAACTTCCAGACTATGGAATATTCCTTGGGAAAACTGAAAATCAATAAGACAGATCCACTCCAAATTTAGGGCTGCACTGCTTACAAGAACCTCAACTTGGGTACCCCATAAATATCCCAGGAAATATAAAAATGGTTCAAAAAATTGTGGTACTTACGTACGATGGAATATGCCTCAGCCATGAAATCAATGTCATAAGAGCAGTAGCCTCAAAATGAGTGGATTAAGGTACGATGATTCTAAGTGAAATAAGTCACACAGAAAAAGAAACGTATCATAAGATATCACTTATGAAAATCCTGTAACAAGGCTACACATGAACTGAGAGAGGAAAGAGAACAGAGTCTCACATTTAGAAAAAACTCTTATGCCTGCTTAAGGAGGAAAGAGAGGTGGGGTGATGCATAAGACCAGACTTTGATATAAGCACATATAACGTTCCAAAACCAACTATGGAATAGACAAGAACTACACCTTTCTCAGAGAAAGGGACTCAAAACCCCATGTTTCCCACAGAGGAATATATCTGACTAGTAAGAATCTTAACACCTATGTATTGACATGTCTCCGTAAGGGAATCAAGAGTGTCTAGACTGGCATAATCATGGCAGCGAGAATCAGCTCAAAGCCACTATAAAATGGAATTTGAATAACAAAAAAAGGGAAATTCTTTACAAATCCTTCCTTGTCTCTGGTGAAACCAGGAATGACCCTATCTACAATGACAGCTGGATGTGGCATAAGGCTGTACACATGGGACTGAGAGGATTGGTGAGACTGGGTGAACAAATGCAGACGCTTTAAAGCAATAATGCATGGCAACCATTCCATGGGTCCCAAATCTCAAGGTTGAAGGGAATATTACTACAGCTATAACATGTACGGGAAAACTACAGAATGGACACACTGTGAATACGAAAGGTCTCTAAAACTCAACGAATACTCCATCTGCTGGTGCTCCGGTTTGACTTTCCAACTGCTTTACAATCAATCTCCCAACCTGTAGAGACAGCACCTTTAACCTCCTGGTTCGCACAGGTTGCCAACTTGGCAGAGGAAGAAAGGGAAGAGGGAGAACCAATGAGAGAGTAGCTGTTAGGCATATGGACGGGCATATGTCACTCTTATTTCCCAGGAGGAAGAAGAATTAAACTAATCCTTAGCCTCCCACCGCAAACCAGTATAGGTTCTGGACCACAATACTGGACTTGAGTTCAGCTCACAATAAACGAGTTAAAAAATGGAACTCAGGGGCACAGCAATTCACAAACTGGCAGAGTAATAAAGGGCAAGTATCTTCCAACAATCTGTTGAGGGAAGGCAACGTGGCAGACTTAAAGTGAGGCAGAAGAGCAGGAAACAGATTTCAAGAGGTACATTGGAATCGCCTTTTAAGCACAGGAAGAGGGGCACAACTTCGACAATGATGCACTTGGCCAAAAAGGGCGTAGGCGTTTTCCCCTGAATATATTCAGGGGAAAACGCCTACGCCCTTTTTGGCCAAGCAAGCAAGCGGACAATGCAAATCTGCACTACAAAGAAGTATCACTTTCTCCCGGTCAAAAGGGAAATCCACAAAATGTGTAAAAGCCAGAAAGGCAAGACAGGCCCTGGAGAACAGGGAGCCTTGTTATGCTGATGGGCTGGATGTAAATTGCCAACTGCCTCTCTGGAGGTGTGCATTGTGTTCCCTAAAACAAGTATACAACAGAGGTACAGAGCCAAGTGCACTCCAGTCTGGGGAATATACCTTGGGAAAACCGAAAATCAATAAGACAGAGCCACCCCAAAATGTAGGGCTGCACTGCTTACAAGAACCTCAACTTGGGTACACCTTAAACATCTCAGGAAATATAAAAATGGTTCAAAAAATTGTGGTACTTACGTATGATGGAATATCCCTCAGCCAAGAAATCAATGTCATAAGACCAGTAGCAGCAAAATGAGTGGATTCAGGTACGATGATTCTAAGTGAAATAAGTCACACAGAAAAAGAACCGTATCATAAGATATCACTTATGAAGATCCTGTAAACATGGCTACACATGAACTGAGTTAGGAAAGAGAAAAGAATCTCACATTTAGAAAAAACGCTTATGCCTGCTTAAGGGGGAAGGAGAGGTGGGGTGATGCATAAAACCAGAGTTTGATATAAGCACAGGTACCGTTCCAAAAACCATCTATGGAATAGACAAGACCTACACCTTCCTCAGTGAAAGGGATTCAAAATCCCATATTTCCCGCAGAGGAATATATCTGACTAGTAATAAACTTAAAACCTATGTATTGATATGTCTCCATAAGGGAATGAAGTGTTTCTAGACAGGCATAATCATGGCAGCGAGAATCAGCTCAAACCCACTATAAAACGGAATTTCAAAAACAAAACAAAAAAACAGTGAAATTCTTTAAAATTCCTTCAGGGTCTCTGATGAATCTTGGAATGACCCTATCTACAACAACAGCTAGAGGTGGCATAAGGCTGGACACATGGGACTGAGAGGATTGGTGTGATTCGTGAGCAAATGCAGACCCTTTAAAGCAATAATGCATGGCACCCATTCTATGGGTCCCAACTCTCCAGGTTGAAGGGAATATTACTACAGCTATAACATGTATGGGAAACCTAGAGAATGGACACACTGTGAATACGAAAGGTCTCTAAAACTCAACGAATACTCCATCTGCTGGTGCTCCGGTTTGACTTTCCAACTGCTTTACAATCAATCTCCCAACCTGTAGAGACAGCACCTTTAACCTCCTGGTTCGCACAGGTTGCCAACTTGGCAGAGGAAGAAAGGGAAGAGGGAGAACCAATGAGAGAGTAGCTGTTAGGCATTTGGACGGGCACATGTCACTCTTATTTCCCGGGAGGAAGAAGACTTAACCGAAGTCTCAGCCACCCACCGAAAACCAGTATAGGTCCTGAACCAAAATATTGGACTTACATTCAGCTCAAAAAAAACGAGTTAAAAAATGTAGCTCAGGGGCACAGCAATTCACCAAATGGCAGAGTAATAAAGGGCAACTATCTTCCAACAATCTGTGGAGGGAAGGCAACGAGGTGGACTTGAAAGCGAGACAGAATAGCAGGAAACAGATTTCAAGTGGTACGTTGGAATCGCATTTAAAGCACAGGAAGAGGAGACAAACGTCAACAATGATGAACTTGGCAAAAAAGGCCATATGCGTTTTGTACTGAATATATTCAGGAGAAAACGCATATGGCACTTTTGGCGAAGCAAGCAAGTGGACAATGCAAGTTGGCACTACAAAGAAGTATCACTTCCCACCGGTCAAAAGGGACATCCACAAAATGCGTAAAATCCCGAAAGGCAAGACAGGCCCTGGAGAACAGAGAGCCTTCTTATGCTGATGGCCGAGATGTAAATTGCCAACTGCCTCTCTGGAGGAGTGCATTGTGTTCCCTAAAATAAGTAAACAACAGAGGTAAAGAGCCAAGGACACTTTCAGTCTAGGGAATATACCTTGGGAAAACTGAAAATCAATAAGACAGAGCCACCCCAAAATTTAGGGCTGCCCTGCTTACAAGAACCTCAACTTGGGTACACTTTAAGTATCCCAGGAAAGATAAAATGGTTCAAAAAATTGTGGTACTGTCGTACGATGGAATATCCCTCAGCCATGAAATCAATGTCATAAGACCAGTAGCAGAAAAATGAGTGGATTCAAGTACGATGATTCTAAGTGAAATAAGTCACACAGAAAAAGAAACGTATCATAAGATATCACTTATGAAGTTCCTGTAAACATGGCTACACATCAACTGAGTTAGGAAGAGAACAGAGTCTCACATTTAGAAAACACTCTTATGCCTGCTTAAGGGGGAAGGAGAGGTGGGGTGATGCATAAAACCAGAGTTTGATATAAGCACAGGTACCGTTCCAAAAACCAACTATGGAATAGACAAGACTTACACCTTCCTCAGTGAAAGGGACTCAAAACCCCATATTTCCCACAGAGGAATATATCTAACTAGTAAGAATCTTAAAACCTA
Source organism: Mesoplodon mirus (assembly GCF_964341445.2). Lineage (NCBI taxonomy): Eukaryota > Metazoa > Chordata > Mammalia > Artiodactyla > Ziphiidae > Mesoplodon > Mesoplodon mirus. The sequence goes on along the minus strand of NW_028295682.1, from coordinate 710,333 downwards.
TGTATTGATATGTCTCTTTAAAGGAATCGAGTGTGTCTAGACTGGCATAAACATAGCAGCGAGAATCAGCTCAAACCCACTATAAACGTAATTTCAAAAACAAATCAAAAAAACCAGGGAAATTCTTTACAATTCCTTCAGCGTCTTTGATGAAACCTGGAATGACCCTATCTACAACGACAGCTGGATGTGGCATAAGGCTGTTTACATGGGACTGAGAGGATTGGTGAGATTGGGTGAGCCAATGCAGACGCTTTAAAGCAATAATGCATGGCACCCATTCCATGGTTCACAACTCTCCAGGTTGAAGGGAATATTACTAAAGCTATAACATGTACGGGAAACCAAGAGAATGGACACACTGTGAATACGAAAGGTCTCTAAAACTCAACGAATAGTCCCACTCCTGGTGCTCTGGTGAGACTTTCCAAATGCTTTACTATCAATCTCCCAACTTGGAGAGACAGCACCTTTAACCTCCTGGTTCGCACAGGTTGCCAATTTGGCAAAGGATGAAAGGGAAGATGGAGAACCAATGAGAGAGTAGCTGTTAGACATTTGGACGGGCATATTTCTTTCTTCTTTCCCGGCAGGAAGAAGAATTAACCAAAGTCTCAGACACCCAGCGAAAACCAGTATAGGTCCTGAACCAAAATATTGGACTTGCCTTCAGCTCAGAAAAAACGAGTTAAAAAATGGAGCTCAGGGCACAACAATTCACAAACTGGCAGAGTAATAAGGGGCAACTATCGTCCAAAAATCTGTTGAGGGAAGTGAACGAGGCGGACTTGAAAGGGAGGCAGAATAGCAGGAAAGAAATTTCAAGAGCCACGTTGGAATTGCCTTTAAAGCACAGGAAGAGGGGCAGAACTTCGACAATGATGCACTTGGCCAAAAATGGCGTATGCGTTTTCTCCTGAATATATTCAGGAGAAAACGCATACGCCATTTTTGGCCAAGCAAGCAAGCGGGCAATGCAAATCTGCACTAAAAAGAAGAATCACTTCCCACCAGTCAAAAGGGACATCCACAAAATGGGTAAAAACCAGAAAGTAAAGGCAGGCCCTGGAGAACAGAGAGCCTTGTTATGCTGATGGGTGGCATTTAAATTACCAACTGCCTCCCTGGAGGAGTGCATTGTGTTCCCTAAAACAAGTAAACAACATAGCTACAGAGCCAAGGGCACTTCTAGTCTAGGGAATATACCTTTGGAAAACTGAAAATCATAAAGACAGAGCCACCCCAAAATTTAGGGCTGCACTGCTTCCAAGAACCTCAACTTGGGTAAACTTTAAATATCCCAGGAAATATAAAAATGGTTTAGAAAATTGTGTTACTTATGTACGGTGGAATATCCCACAGCCATGAAATCAATGTCATAAGACCAGTAGCAGTTAAATGAGTGGATTCAGGTACGATGATTCTAAGTGAAATAAGTCACACAGAAAAAGAAACTTATCATAAGATATCACTTATGAAGATCCTGTAAACATGGCTACACATGAACTGAGTTAGGAAAGAGAACAGAGTCTCACATTTAGAAAACACTCTTATGCCTGCTTAAGGGGGAAGGAGAGGTGGGGTGATACATAAAACCAGAGTTTAATATAAGCACAGGTACCATTCAAAAACCAACTATGGAATAGACAAGACTTACACCTTCCTCAGTGAAAGGGATTCAAAACCCCATATTTCCCACAGAGGAATATATCGGACTACTAATAATCTTAAAACCTATGTATTGATATGTCTCTTTTAGGGAATCAAATGTGTCTGGACTGGCATAAACATGGCATCGAGAATCATCTCAAACCCACTATAAAAAGGAATTTCAAAAACAAAACAAAAAAACAGGGAAATTCTTTACAATTCCTTCAGGGTCTCTGATGAACCCTGGCATGACCCTATCTACAACGACAGCTGGATGTGGCATAAGGCAGGACACATGGGACTGAGAGGATTGGTGAGATTGGGTGAACAAATGCAGACCCTATAAAGCAATAATGCATGGCACCCATTCCATGGGTCCCAACTCTCCAGCTTGAAGGGAATATTACTACAGCTATAAAATGTACGGGAAACCTAGAGAATGGACACACTGTGAATACGAAAGGTCTCTAAAACTTAACGAATAGTCCCTCTTCTGGGGCTCCGGTTTGACTTTCCAACTGCTTTACTATCAATCTCCCAACTTTCAGAGAGAGCCCCTTTAACCTCCTGGTTCTCACAGGTTGCCAATTTGGCAGAGGATGAAAGGGAAGTGGGAAAACCAATGAGAGAGTAGCTGTTAGGCATTTGGACTGGCACATGTCACTCTTATTTCCCGGGAGGGAGAAGAATTAACCAAAGTCTCAGCCACCCACCGCGATCCAGTATAGGTCCTGAACCAAAATATTGGACTTGCGTTCAGCTCACAAAAAATGAGTTAAATTATGGAGCTCAGGGGCACAGCAATTCACAAACTGGTAGAGTAATAAAGGACAACTATCGTACAAAAATCTGTTGAGGGAAGGCAACGAGGCAGAATTGAATGCGAGGCAGAATAGAAGGAAACACATTTCAACAGATACGTTGGAATCGCATTTAAAGCACAGGAAGAGGGGAACAACTTCAACAATGATTCACTTGGCCAAAAAGTGTGAAAGCGTTTTCTCCTGAATATATTCAGGAGAAAACGCATACGCCCATTTTGGCCAATCAAGAAAGCAGGCAATGCAAATCTGCACTACAAAGAAGTATCATTTCCCACAGTTCAAAAGGGACTTCCACAAAATGGGTAAAAAGCAGAAATGCAAGACAGGCCCTGGAGAACAGGGAGCCTTGTTATGCTGATGGGCGGGATGTAAACTGCCAACTGCCTCTCTGGAGGAGTGCATTGTGTTCCCTAAAAGAAGGAAAAAACAGAGCTACAGAGCCAGGGGCACTTCCAGAATAGGGTATATACCTTGGGAAAACTGAAAATCAATAAGACAGAGCCACCCCAAAATTTAGGGCTGCACTGCTTACAAACACCTCAACTTGGGTACACTTTAAATATCCCAGGAAATATAAAAACGGTTCAAAAAATTGTGGTACTTACGTAGGATGGAATATCCCTTCAGCCGTGAAATCAATGTCATAAGACCAGTAGCAGCAAAATAAGTTGATTCAGGCACGATGATTCTAAGTGAAATAAGTCACACAGAAAAAGAAACTTATCATAAGATATCACTTATGAAGATCCTGTAAACATGTCTACACATGAACTGAGTTAGGTAAGAGAACAGAGTCTCACAGTTAGAAAACTCTCTTATGCCTGCTTAAGGGGGAAGGAGAGGTGGGGTGATGCATAAAACCAGAGTTTGATATAAGCACAGGTACGGTTCAAAAACCAACTATGGAATAGACAAGACTTACACCGTCCTTAGTGAAAGGGACTCAAAACCCCATATTTCCTACAGAGGAATATATCTGACTAGTAAGAATCTTATAAGCTATGTATTGATATGTCTCTTTTAGGGAATCAAGTGTGTCTAGACTGGCATAAACATGACAGTGAGAATCAGCTCAAACCCACTATAAAAAGGAATTTCCAAAACAAAACAAAAAAACAGGGAAATTCTTTACAATTCCTTCAGGGTCTCTGATGAAACTTGGAATGACCCTATCTACAATGACAGCTGGAGGTGGCATAAGGACGGACACATGGGACTGAGAGGATTGGTGAGATTGGGTTAACAAATGCAGACCCTATAAAGCAATAATGCATGGCACCCATTCCATGGGTCCCAACTCTCCTGGTTGAAGGGAATATTACTACAGCTATAACATGTATGGGAATCCTAGAGAATGGAAACACTGTGCATACGAAAGGTCTCTAAAACTCAACGAATAGTCCCTCTCCTGGTAATCCGATTTGACTTTCCAACTGCTTTACTATCAATCTCCCAACTTTCAGAGACAGCCCCTTTAAACTCCTGGTTCGCCCAGGTTGCCAATTTGGCAGAGGATGAAAGGGAAGTGGGAGAGCCAATGAGAGAGTAGCTGTTAGGCATTTGGACGGGCACATGTCACTCATATTTCCCGGGAGGAAGAAGAATTAACAAAAGACTCAGCCACCCACCGGGAAGCAGTATAGGTCCTGAACCAAAATATTAGACTGGCGTTCAGCTCACAAAAAAACGAGTTAATTTATGGAGCTCAGGGGCACAGCATTTCACAAACTGGTAGAGTAATAAAGGACAACTATCGCACAAAAATCTGTTGAGGAAAGGCAACGAGGCGGACTTGAATGCGAGGCAGAATAGAAGGAAACAGATTTCAACAGATACGTTGGAATCGCCTTTAAAGCACAGGAAGAGGGGCACAACTTCGACAATGATGCACTTGGCCAAAAATGCCGAATGCGTTTTCTCCTGAATATATTCAGGAGAAAAAACATACGCCCTTTTTGGCCAAGCAAGCAAGCGGGCAATTCAAATCTGCACTACAAAGATGTATGACTTCGCACAGTTCAAAAGGGACATCCACAAAATTGGTAAAAACCAGAAAGGCAAGACAGGGCCTGGAGAACAGGGAGCCTTGTTATGCTGATGGGCGGGATGTAAATTGCCAACTGTCTCTCTGGAGGAGTGCATTCTGTTCCCTAAAAGTAGTAAACAACAGAGCTACAGAGCCAAGGGCACTTCCAGTCTAGGGAATATACCTTGGGAAAACTGAAAATCAATAAGACAGAGCCACCCCAAAATTTAGGGCTGCACTGTTTACAAGAACCTCAACTTGGGTAAAACTTAAATATCCCAGGAAATATAAAAATGGTTCAAAAAATTGTGGTACTTACGTACGATGTAATATCCCTCAGCCCTGAAATCAGTTTCATAAGACCAGTAGAAGCAAAATGAGTGGATTCACGTACGATAATTCTAAGTGAAATAAGTCACACAGGAAAAGAAACTTATCATAAGATATCACTTATGAAGATCCTTAAACATGACTACACATGAACTTAGTTAGGAAAGAGAACAGAGTCTCACATTTAGAAAACACTCTTATGCCTGCTTAAGGTGGAAGGAGAGGTGGGGTGAAGCATAAAAGCAGAGTTTGATATAAGCACAGGTACCATTCCAGAAACCAACTATGAAATAGACAAGACCTACACCTTCCTCAGTGAAAGGGACTCAAAACCCCATATTTCCCACAGAGTAATATATCTGACTAGTAAGAATCTTACAACCTATGTATTGATATGTCTCTTTTAGGGAATCAAGTGTGTCTAGACTGGCATAAACATGGAAGTGAGAATCAGCTCAAACCCACTATAAAAAGGAATTTCAAAAACAAAACAAAAAAACAGCGAAATTCTTTACAATTGTTCAGGGTCTCTGATGAAACGTGGAATGACCCAATCTACAACGACAGCTGGATGTGGCATAAGGCTGGACACATGGGACTGAGAGGATTGGTGAGATTGGGTGAACAAATGCACACCCTTTAAAGCAAAAATGCATGGCACCCATTCCATGGGTCCCAACTCTCCAGGTTGAAGGGAATATTACTACAGCTCTAACATGTACGGGAAACCTAGAGAATGGACACACAGTGAATATGAAAGGTTTCTAATACTCAACGAATAGTCCCTCTCCTGGTGCTACGGTTTGACTTTCCAACTGATTTACTATCAATCTCTCAAACTGGAGATACAGCACCTTTAACCTCCTGGTTCGCACAGGGTGCCAATATGGCAGAGGATGAAAGGGAAGAGGGAGAACCAATGAGAGAGTAGCTGTTAGGCATTTGGACGGGCATATGTCACTCTTATATCCCGGGAGGAAGAAGAATTAACCAAAGTCTCAGCCACCCACCTGGATCCAGTATTGGTCCTGAACCAAAATATTGAACTTGTGTTCAGCTCACAGAAAACGAGTTAAAATATGGAGCTCAGGGGCACAGCCATTCACAAACTGGTAGAATAATAAAGGACAACTATCGTACAAAAATCTGTTGAGGGAAGGCAATGAGGCGGCCTTGAAAGCAAGGCTGAATAGAAGGAAACAGACTTCAACAGATATGTTGGAATCACCTTTAAAGCACAGGAAGAGGGGCACAACTTCGACAATGATGCACTTGGCGAAAAAGGGTGTATGCGTTTTATCCTGAATATATTCAGGAGAAAACGCATACGCCCTTTTTGGCCAAGCAAGCAAGCGGGCAATGCAAATCTTCACTACAAAGAAGTATCACTTCCTCCCGGTCAACAGGGACATCCACATAATGGGTAAAAACCAGAAAGGCAAGACAGTCCCTGGAGAACAGGGAGCCTTGTTATGCTGATGGGCGGCATTTAAATTGCCAACTGCCTCTCTGGAGGAGTGTATTGTGTTCCCTAAAACAAGTAAACAACAGAGCTACAGAGCCAAGGGCACTTCCAGTCTAGGGAATATACTTTGGGAATACTGAAAATCAATAAGACAGAGCCAACCCAAAATTTAGGGATGCCCTGCTTACACGAACCTCAACTTGGGTACACCTTAAATATCCCAGGAAAGATAAAATCGTTCAAAAAATAGTGGTACTTACATACGATGGAATACCCCTCAGCCATGAAATCAATGTCACAAGACCAGTAGCAGCAAAATGAGTGTATTCAGGTACGATGATTCTAAGTGAAATAAGTCACACAGAAAAAGAGACTTATCATAAGATATCACTTATGAAGATCCTGTAAACATGGCTACACATGAACTGAGTTAGGAAAGAGAAAAGAGTCTCACATTGAGAAAACACTCTTATGCCTGCTTAAGGGGGAAGGAGAGGTGGGGTGATGCATAAAACCAGAGTTTGATATAAGCACAGGTACCGTTCCGAAAACCAACTATGTAATAGAGAAGACCTACACCTTCCTCAGTGAAAGGGACTCATAACCCCCTATTTCCCACAGAGGAATATATCTGACTAGTAATAATCTTAAATCCTATGTATTGATATGTCTCCATAAGGGAATCAAGTGTTTCTAGATTGGCATAAACATGGCAGCGATAATCAGCTTAAACCCACTATAAAAAGGAATTTCAAAAACAAAACAAAAAAGCAGGGAAATTCTTTACAATTCCTTCAGGGTCTCTGATGAAACCTGGAATGACCCTATCTATAATGACAGCTGGATGTGGCATAAGGCTGAACACATGGGACTGAGAGTATTGGTGAGATTGGGTGAGCAAATGCAGCCCCTTTAAAGCAATAATGCATGGCAGCCATTCCATTGGTCACAATTCTCCAGGTTGAAGGGAATATTACTACAGCTATAACATGTACAGGAAACCTAGAGAATGGACACGCAGTGAATATGAAAGGTTTCTAATACTCAACGAATAATCCCTCTCTGTGTGCTCAATTTTGACTTTCGAAATGCTTTACTATCAATCTCCCAACTTGCAGAGACAGCACCTTTAATCTCCTGGTGTGCACATGTTGCCAATTTGGCAAAGGATGAAAGGGAATAGGGAGAACCAGTGAGAGAGTAGCTGTTAGACATTTGGACGGGAACATGTCTTTCTTATTTCCTGGGAGGAAGAAGAATTAACCAAAGTCTCAGCCACCCACCGAAAACCAGTATAGGTCCTGAACCAAAATATTGGACTTGCGTTCAGCTCACAAAAAAACGAGTAAAAAATGGAGCTCAGGGACACAGCAATTCACAAACTGGCAGAGTAATAACGGGCAACTATCGTCCAAATATCTGTTGAGGGAAGTCAACGAGGCGGACTTGAAAGCGCGGCAGAATAGCAGGAAACAGATTTCACGAGCCATGTAGGAATCGCCTTTAAAGCACAGGAAGAGGGGCACAACTTCGACAATAATGCACTTGGCCAAAAATGGCGTATACGTTTTCTCCTGAATATATTCAGGAGAAAACGCATACGACATTTTGGCCAAGCAAGCAAGCGGGCAATGCAAATCGGCACTAAAAAGAAGTAGCACTTCCCAACAGTCAAAAGGGTCATCCACAAAACTGGTAAAAACCAGAGGCAAGACAGGCCCTGGAGAACAGGGAGCCTTGTTATGCTGATGGGCAGGATGTAAATTGCCAACTGCCTCTCTGGAGGAGTGCATTGTGTTCCCTAAAACAAGTAAACAACAGAGCTACAGAGCCAAGGGCACATCCAGTCTAGGGAATATACATTGGGAAAAATGAAAATCAATAAGACAGAGCCACCCCAAAATTTGGGCTGCACTGCTTACAAGAACCTCAACTTGGGTACACCTTAAATATCCCAGGAAGTATAAAAATGGTTGAAAAACATGTGGTACTTACGTACGAGGGAATATCCCTCAGCCATGAAATCAATGTCATAAGACCAGTAGCAGCAAAATGAGTGGATTCAGGTACGATGATTCTAAGTGAAATAAGTCCCACAGAAAAAGAAACTTATCATAAGATATCACTTATGAAGGTCCTTTAAACATGGTTACACATGAACTGAGTTAAGAAAGAGAACAGAACCTCACATTGAGAAAACACTCTTATGCCTGCTTAAGGGGGAAGGAGAGGTGGGGTGATGCATAAAACCAGATTTTGATATAAGCACAGGTACCGTTCCAAAAAGAAACTATGGAATAGACAAGACCTACACCTTCCTCAGTGAAAGGGACTCAAAACGCCATATTTCCCGCAGAGGAATATATGTGACTATTAAGAATCTTAATTTTTAAAGCACAGGAAAACGGGCACGACTTCGACAATGAAGCACTTGGCCAAAAAGGGCATATGCGTTTTCTCCTGAATATATTCAGGAGAAAACGCATATGCAATTTTTGGCCAAGCAAGCAAGCGGGCAATTCAAATCTGCACTACAAAGATGTATGACTTCCCACAGTTCAAAAGGGACATCCACAAAATGGGTAAAAACCAGAAAGGCAAGACAGGGCCTGGAGAACACAGAGCCTTGTTATGCTGATGGGCGGCATGTAAATTGCCAACTGCCTCCCTGGAGGAGTGCATTGTGTTTCCTAAAACAAGTAAACAACAGAGGTACAGAGCCAAGGGCACTTCCAGTATAGGGAATATACCTTGGGAAAACTGAAAATCAATAAGACAGAGCCACCCCCAAATTTAGGGCTGCACTGCTTACAAGAACCTCAACTTGGGTACACCTTAAATATCCAAGGGAAGATAAAAATCGTTCAAAAAATTGGGGTACTTACGTACGATGGAATATCCCTCAGCCATGAAATCAATGTCATAAGACCAGTAGCAGCAAAATGAGTGGATTCAGGTACGATGATTCTGTGTGAAATAAGTCACACAGAAAAAGAAACTTATCATAAGATATCACTTATGAAGATCCTGTAAACATGGCTACACATGAACTGAGTTAGGAAAGAGAACAGAGTCTCACATTTAGAAAACACTCTTATGCCTGCTTATGGGGGAAGGAGGGTGGGGTGATGCATAAATCCAGAGTTTGATATAAGCACAGGTACCGTTCCAAAAACCAACTTTGGAATAGACAAGACCTACACCTTCCTCAGTGAAAGGGACTCAAAACCCCATATTTCCCGCAGAGGAATATATCTGACTAGTAAGAATCTTAAAACCTATGTATTTATATGTCACTGTAAGGGAATCAAGTGTTTCTAGACTGGCATAATCATGGCAGCGAGAATCAGCTCAAACCCACTATAAAAAGGAATTTCGAAATCAAAACAAAAAAACAGGGAAATTCTTTCAATTCCTTCAGGGTGTCTGATGATACCTGGAATTAACCTATCTACAACTACAGCTTGATGTGGCATAAGGCTGGATACTTGGGACTGAGAGGATTGGTGAGACTGGGTGAGGAAACACAGACCGTTTAAAGAAATAATGCGTGGCCTCCATTCCATGGTTCCAAACTCTCCAGGTTGAAGGGAATATTACTACAGCTATAACATGTACGGGAAACCTAGAGAATGGACACACTGTGTATATGAAAGTTTTCTAAAACTTAACTAATTGTCCCTCTCCTGGTGCTCCAGTTTGACTTTCCAACTGCTTTACTATCAATCTCCCAAGTTGGAGAGACAGCCCCTATAAACTCCTGGATAACACAGGTTGCCAATTTGGCAGAGGATGAAAGGGAACAGGGAGAAACAATGAGAGAGTAGCTGTTAGGCTTTTGGACGGGCACATGTCACTCTAAATGCCGGGCACGAAGAAGAATTAACCAAAGACTCATCCCCCTGCCGGGAACCAGTATAGGTCCTGAACCGAAAATTTGGACTTGCGGTCAGCTCACAAAAAACGGTTTGATAAATGGAGCTCAGGGGCACAGCAATTCACAAACTGGCAGATTCATAAAGGACAACTATCGTCCTAAAATCTTTTGAAGGAAGGCAACGAGGCGGACTTGAAAGCGAGGCAGAATAGCACGAAACAGATTTCAAGCGGTACCTTGGAATCACCTGTAAAGCACAGGAAGAGGGGCAAAACTTCGACAGTGATGCACTTGGCCAAAAATGCTGTATGGGTTTTCTCCTGAATATATTCAGGGGAAAACGCATACGTCCTTTTGGGCCAAGCCAGCAAGCAGGCAATGTAAATCTGCAGTACAAAGAAGTATCCCTTCCCACTGGTCAAAAGGGACAATGGCAAAATGTGTAAAAACCAGAAAGACAAGAGAGGACCTGGAGAACAGGGAGCATTGTTATGCTGATGGGCTGGATGTAAGTTGCCAACTGCCTCTCTGGAGGAGTGCATTGTGTTCCCTAAAACAAGTAAACAACACAGCTACATAGCCAAGGGCACTTCCTGTCTAGGGAATATAACTTAGGAAAACTGAAAATCAATAAGATAGAGCCACACCAAAATTGAGGGATGCACTGCTTCCAAGAACCTCAACTTGGGTACACCTTAAATATCCCAAGAAAGTTAAGAATGGTTCAAAAAATTGTGGTACTTACGTACGACGGAATATCCCTCAGCCATGAAATCAATGTCATAAGACCAGTAGCAGCAAAATGAGTGGATTCAGGTACGATTATTCTAAGTGAAATACGTCACATAGTAAAATAAACTTATCATAAGATATCACTTATGAAGATCCTGTAAACATGGCTACACATGAACTGAGTGAGGAAAGAGAACAGAGTCTCACATTGAGAAAACACTCTTATGCCTGCTTAAGGGGGAAGGAGTGGTGGGGTGATGCATAAAACCAGAGTTTCATATAAGAACAGGTACTGTTCCAAAAACCAACTATGGAATAGACAAGACCTACACCTTCCTCGGGGAAAGGGACTCAAAACCCCATATTTTCCACAGAGGAGTATATCTGACTAGTAAGAATCTTAAAACCTAAGTATTGATATGTCTCCATAAGGGAATCAAGTGTGTCTAGACTGGCATAAACATGGCAGTGAGAATCAGCTCAAACTCACTATAAAAAGAATTTCAAAAACAGAACAACAAAACAGGGAAATTCTTTACAATTCCTTCAGGGTCTCTGATGAAACCTGGAATGAACCTATCTACAACTACAGCTTGATGTGGCATAAGGTTGGACACTTGGGAGTGAGAGGATTGGTGAGACTGGATGAGCAAACACAGGCCGTTTAAAGCAATAATGCGTGGCCTCCATTCCACGGTTCCAAAATCTCCAGGTTGAAGGGAATATTACTACAGCTATAACATGTACGGGAAACCTAGAGAATGGACACACTGTATACGGAAGTTTTCTAAAACTCAACAAATTGTCCCTCGCCTGGTGCTTCAGTTTGACTTTCCAACTGTTATACTATCAATCTCCCAACTTGGAGAGACAGCCCCTTTAACCTCCTGGATAACACAGGTTGCCAATTTGGCAGAGGATGAAAGGGAACAGGGAGAACCAATGAGAGAGTAGCTGTTAGGCATTTGGACGGGAACATGTCACTCTAATTGCCCGGCAGGAAGAAGAATTAACCAAAGACTCATTCCCCTGCCGGGAACCAGTATAGGTCCTGAAGCGAAATTTTGGAATTGCGGTCAGCTCACAAAAAACGATTTGAAAAATGGAGCTCAGGGGCACAGCAATTCACAAACTGGCAGAGTCATAAAGGACAACTATCTTCCAAAAATATTTTGAAGGAAGGCAACGAGGTGGACTTGAAAGCGAGGCAGAATAGCAGGAAACAGATTTCAAGAGTTACGTTGGAATCACCTGTAAAGCACAGGAAGAGGGGCACAACTTCGACAATGATGCACTTGGCCAAAAAGGGCGTATGCGTTTTCTCCTGAATATATTCAGGAGAAAACGCATACGCCCTTTTTGGCCAAGCAAGCAAGCGGGCAATGCAAATCTTCAGTACAAAGTAGGATCCCTTCCCACCGGTCAAAAGGGACATCGGCAAAATGTGTAAAAACCAGAAAGGCAAGAGAGGACCTGGAGAACTGGGAGCCTTGTTATGCTGAAGGGCGGGATGTAAGTTGGCAACTGCCTCTCTGGAGGAGTGCACTGTGTTCACTAAAAAAAGTAAACAACAGAGCTACATACCCAAGGGCACTTCCAGTCTAGTGAATATACCTTGGGAAAATTGAAAATCAATAACACAGAGCCACCCCAAAATTGAGGGATGCACTGCTTACAAGAATCTCAATTTGGGTACACCTTAAATATCCCAGGAAAGATAAAAATCGTTCAAAAAATAGTGGTACTTACATACGATGGAATACCCCTCAGCCATGAAATCAATGTCACAAGACCAGTAGCAGCAAAATGAGTGTATTCAGGTACGATGATTCTAAGTGAAATAAGTCACACAGAAAAAGAGACTTATCATAAGATATCACTTATGAAGATCCTGTAAACATGGCTACACATGAACTGAGTTAGGAAAGAGAAAAGAGTCTCACATTGAAAAAACACTCTTATGCCTGCTTAAGGGGGAAGGAGAGGTGGGGTGATGCATAAAACCAGAGTTTGATATAAGCACAGGTACCGTTCCGAAAACCAACTATGTAATAGAGAAGACCTACACCTTCCTCAGTGAAAGGGACTCATAACCCCCTATTTCCCACAGAGGAATATATCTGACTAGTAATAATCTTAAATCCTATGTATTGATATGTCTCCATAAGGGAATCAAGTGTTTCTAGATTGGCATAAACATGGCAGCGATAATCAGCTTAAACCCACTATAAAAAGGAATTTCAAAAACAAAACAAAAAAGCAGGGAAATTCTTTACAATTCCTTCAGGGTCTCTGATGAAACCTGGAATGACCCTATCTATAATGACAGCTGGATGTGGCATAAGGCTGAACACATGGGACTGAGAGTATTGGTGAGATTGGGTGAGCAAATGCAGCCCCTTTAAAGCAATAATGCATGGCAGCCATTCCATTGGTCACAATTCTCCAGGTTGAAGGGAATATTACTACAGCTATAACATGTACAGGAAACCTAGAGAATGGACACGCAGTGAATATGAAAGGTTTCTAATACTCAACGAATAATCCCTCTCTGTGTGCTCAATTTTGACTTTCGAAATGCTTTACTATCAATCTCCCAACTTGCAGAGACAGCACCTTTAATCTCCTGGTGTGCACATGTTGCCAATTTGGCAAAGGATGAAAGGGAATAGGGAGAACCAGTGAGAGAGTAGCTGTTAGACATTTGGACGGGAACATGTCTTTCTTATTTCCTGGGAGGAAGAAGAATTAACCAAAGTCTCAGCCACCCACCGAAAACCAGTATAGGTCCTGAACCAAAATATTGGACTTGCGTTCAGCTCACAAAAAAACGAGTAAAAAATGGAGCTCAGGGACACAGCAATTCACAAACTGGCAGAGTAATAACGGGCAACTATCGTCCAAATATCTGTTGAGGGAAGTCAACGAGGCGGACTTGAAAGCGCGGCAGAATAGCAGGAAACAGATTTCACGAGCCATGTAGGAATCGCCTTTAAAGCACAGGAAGAGGGGCACAACTTCGACAATAATGCACTTGGCCAAAAATGGCGTATACGTTTTCTCCTGAATATATTCAGGAGAAAACGCATACGACATTTTGGCCAAGCAAGCAAGCGGGCAATGCAAATCGGCACTAAAAAGAAGTAGCACTTCCCAACAGTCAAAAGGGTCATCCACAAAACTGGTAAAAACCAGAGGCAAGACAGGCCCTGGAGAACAGGGAGCCTTGTTATGCTGATGGGCAGGATGTAAATTGCCAACTGCCTCTCTGGAGGAGTGCATTGTGTTCCCTAAAACAAGTAAACAACAGAGCTACAGAGCCAAGGGCACATCCAGTCTAGGGAATATACATTGGGAAAAATGAAAATCAATAAGACAGAGCCACCCCAAAATTTGGGCTGCACTGCTTACAAGAACCTCAACTTGGGTACACCTTAAATATCCCAGGAAGTATAAAAATGGTTGAAAAACATGTGGTACTTACGTACGAGGGAATATCCCTCAGCCATGAAATCAATGTCATAAGACCAGTAGCAGCAAAATGAGTGGATTCAGGTACGATGATTCTAAGTGAAATAAGTCCCACAGAAAAAGAAACTTATCATAAGATATCACTTATGAAGGTCCTTTAAACATGGTTACACATGAACTGAGTTAAGAAAGAGAACAGAACCTCACATTGAGAAAACACTCTTATGCCTGCTTAAGGGGGAAGGAGAGGTGGGGTGATGCATAAAACCAGATTTTGATATAAGCACAGGTACCGTTCCAAAAAGAAACTATGGAATAGACAAGACCTACACCTTCCTCAGTGAAAGGGACTCAAAACGCCATATTTCCCGCAGAGGAATATATGTGACTATTAAGAATCTTAATTTTTAAAGCACAGGAAAACGGGCACGACTTCGACAATGAAGCACTTGGCCAAAAAGGGCATATGCGTTTTCTCCTGAATATATTCAGGAGAAAACGCATATGCAATTTTTGGCCAAGCAAGCAAGCGGGCAATTCAAATCTGCACTACAAAGATGTATGACTTCCCACAGTTCAAAAGGGACATCCACAAAATGGGTAAAAACCAGAAAGGCAAGACAGGGCCTGGAGAACACAGAGCCTTGTTATGCTGATGGGCGGCATGTAAATTGCCAACTGCCTCCCTGGAGGAGTGCATTGTGTTTCCTAAAACAAGTAAACAACAGAGGTACAGAGCCAAGGGCACTTCCAGTATAGGGAATATACCTTGGGAAAACTGAAAATCAATAAGACAGAGCCACCCCCAAATTTAGGGCTGCACTGCTTACAAGAACCTCAACTTGGGTACACCTTAAATATCCAAGGGAAGATAAAAATCGTTCAAAAAATTGGGGTACTTACGTACGATGGAATATCCCTCAGCCATGAAATCAATGTCATAAGACCAGTAGCAGCAAAATGAGTGGATTCAGGTACGATGATTCTGTGTGAAATAAGTCACACAGAAAAAGAAACTTATCATAAGATATCACTTATGAAGATCCTGTAAACTTGGCTACACATGAACTGAGTTAGGAAAGAGAACAGAGTCTCACATTTAGAAAACACTCTTATGCCTGCTTATGGGGGAAGGAGGGTGGGGTGATGCATAAATCCAGAGTTTGATATAAGCACAGGTACCGTTCCAAAAACCAACTTTGGAATAGACAAGACCTACACCTTCCTCAGTGAAAGGGACTCAAAACCCCATATTTCCCGCAGAGGAATATATCTGACTAGTAAGAATCTTAAAACCTATGTATTTATATGTCACTGTAAGGGAATCAAGTGTTTCTAGACTGGCATAATCATGGCAGCGAGAATCAGCTCAAACCCACTATAAAAAGGAATTTCGAAAACAAAACAAAAAAACAGGGAGATTCTTTCAATTCCTTCAGGGTGTCTGATGATACCTGGAATTAACCTATCTACAACTACAGCTTGATGTGGCATAAGGCTGGATACTTGGGACTGAGAGGATTGGTGAGACTGGGTGAGGAAACACAGACCGTTTAAAGAAATAATGCGTGGCCTCCATTCCATGGTTCCAAACTCTCCAGGTTGAAGGGAATATTACTACAGCTATAACATGTACGGGAAACCTAGAGAATGGACACACTGTGTATATGAAAGTTTTCTAAAACTTAACTAATTGTCCCTCTCCTGGTGCTCCAGTTTGACTTTCCAACTGCTTTACTATCAATCTCCCAAGTTGGAGAGACAGCCCCTATAAACTCCTGGATAACACAGGTTGCCAATTTGGCAGAGGATGAAAGGGAACAGGGAGAAACAATGAGAGAGTAGCTGTTAGGCTTTTGGACGGGCACATGTCACTCTAAATGCCGGGCACGAAGAAGAATTAACCAAAGACTCATCCCCCTGCCGGGAACCAGTATAGGTCCTGAACCGAAAATTTGGACTTGCGGTCAGCTCACAAAAAACGGTTTGATAAATGGAGCTCAGGGGCACAGCAATTCACAAACTGGCAGAGTCATAAAGGACAACTATCGTCCTAAAATCTTTTGAAGGAAGGCAACGAGGCGGACTTGAAAGCGAGGCAGAATAGCACGAAACAGATTTCAAGCGGTACCTTGGAATCACCTGTAAAGCACAGGAAGAGGGGCAAAACTTCGACAGTGATGCACTTGGCCAAAAATGCTGTATGGGTTTTCTCCTGAATATATTCAGGGGAAAACGCATACGTCCTTTTGGGCCAAGCCAGCAAGCAGGCAATGTAAATCTGCAGTACAAAGAAGTATCCCTTCCCACTGGTCAAAAGGGACAATGGCAAAATGTGTAAAAACCAGAAAGACAAGAGAGGACCTGGAGAACAGGGAGCATTGTTATGCTGATGGGCTGGATGTAAGTTGCCAACTGCCTCTCTGGAGGAGTGCATTGTGTTCCCTAAAACAAGTAAACAACACAGCTACATAGCCAAGGGCACTTCCTGTCTAGGGAATATAACTTAGGAAAACTGAAAATCAATAAGATAGAGCCACACCAAAATTGAGGGATGCACTGCTTCCAAGAACCTCAACTTGGGTACACCTTAAATATCCCAAGAAAGTTAAAAATGGTTCAAAAAATTGTGGTACTTACGGATGACGGAATATCCCTCAGCCATGAAATCAATGTCATAAGACCAGTAGCAGCAAAATGAGTGGATTCAGGTACGATTATTCTAAGTGAAATACGTCACATAGTAAAATAAACTTATCATAAGATATCACTTATGAAGATCCTGTAAACATGGCTACACATGAACTGAGTGAGGAAAGAGAACAGAGTCTCACATTGAGAAAACACTCTTATGCCTGCTTAAGGGGGAAGGAGTGGTGGGGTGATGCATAAAACCAGAGTTTCATATAAGAACAGGTACTGTTCCAAAAACCAACTATGGAATAGACAAGACCTACACCTTCCTCGGGGAAAGGGACTCAAAACCCCATATTTTCCACAGAGGAGTATATCTGACTAGTAAGAATCTTAAAACCTAAGTATTGATATGTCTCCATAAGGGAATCAAGTGTGTCTAGACTGGCATAAACATGGCAGTGAGAATCAGCTCAAACTCACTATAAAAAGAATTTCAAAAACAGAACAACAAAACAGGGAAATTCTTTACAATTCCTTCAGGGTCTCTGATGAAACCTGGAATGAACCTATCTACAACTACAGCTTGATGTGGCATAAGGTTGGACACTTGGGAGTGAGAGGATTGGTGAGACTGGATGAGCAAACACAGGCCGTTTAAAGCAATAATGCGTGGCCTCCATTCCACGGTTCCAAAATCTCCAGGTTGAAGGGAATATTACTACAGCTATAACATGTACGGGAAACCTAGAGAATGGACACACTGTATACGGAAGTTTTCTAAAACTCAACAAATTGTCCCTCGCCTGGTGCTTCAGTTTGACTTTCCAACTGTTATACTATCAATCTCCCAACTTGGAGAGACAGCCCCTTTAACCTCCTGGATAACACAGGTTGCCAATTTGGCAGAGGATGAAAGGGAACAGGGAGAACCAATGAGAGAGTAGCTGTTAGGCATTTGGACGGGAACATGTCACTCTAATTGCCCGGCAGGAAGAAGAATTAACCAAAGACTCATTCCCCTGCCGGGAACCAGTATAGGTCCTGAAGCGAAATTTTGGAATTGCGGTCAGCTCACAAAAAACGATTTGAAAAATGGAGCTCAGGGGCACAGCAATTCACAAACTGGCAGAGTCATAAAGGACAACTATCTTCCAAAAATATTTTGAAGGAAGGCAACGAGGTGGACTTGAAAGCGAGGCAGAATAGCAGGAAACAGATTTCAAGAGTTACGTTGGAATCACCTGTAAAGCACAGGAAGAGGGGCACAACTTCGACAATGATGCACTTGGCCAAAAAGGGCGTATGCGTTTTCTCCTGAATATATTCAGGAGAAAACGCATACGCCCTTTTTGGCCAAGCAAGCAAGCGGGCAATGCAAATCTTCAGTACAAAGTAGGATCCCTTCCCACCGGTCAAAAGGGACATCGGCAAAATGTGTAAAAACCAGAAAGGCAAGAGAGGACCTGGAGAACTGGGAGCCTTGTTATGCTGAAGGGCGGGATGTAAGTTGGCAACTGCCTCTCTGGAGGAGTGCACTGTGTTCACTAAAAAAAGTAAACAACAGAGCTACATACCCAAGGGCACTTCCAGTCTAGTGAATATACCTTGGGAAAATTGAAAATCAATAACACAGAGCCACCCCAAAATTGAGGGATGCACTGCTTACAAGAACCTCAACTTGGGTACACCTAAAATATCCCAGGAAATTTAAAAATAGTTCAAAAAATTGTGGTATTTACATACGATGGAATATCCCTCAGCCATGAAATCAATGTCATGAGACCAGTAGCAGCAAAATTAGTGGATTCAGGTATTATGATTCTAAGTGAAATAAGTCACGCAGAAAAAGAATCTTATCATAAGATATCACTTAAGAAGATCCTGTAAACATGGCTACACATGAAGTGAGTGAGGAAAGAGAACAGAGCCTCACATTTAGAAAACACTCTTATGCCTGCTTAAGGGGGAAGGAGAGGTGGGGAGATGCATAAAACCAGAGTTTGATATAAGCACAGGTACCGTTCCCAAAACAAACTATGGAATAGAAAAGACCTACACATTCCTCGGGGAAAGGGACTCAAAACCGAATATTTTCTGCAGAGCAATATATCTGACTAGTAAGAATCTTAAAACCTATGTATTGATATGTCTCCATAAGGGAATCAGTTGTGTCTAGACTGGCATAAACACGGCAGTGAGAATCAGCTCAAACCCTCTATAAAAATGAATTTCAAATACAAAACAACAGGGAAATTCTTTAAAATTCCTTCAGGGTCTCTGATGAAACCTGGAACGACCCTGTGTACAACGACACCTGGATGTGGCATAAGGCTGGACACTTGGGACTGAGAGGGTTTTTGAATTTGGGTGAGCAAATGCAGACCCTTTAAAGCAATAATGTGTGGCACCCATTCCATGGTTCCCAACCCTCCAGGTTGAAGGGAATATTAGTACTGCTATAATATGTACAGGAAACCAAGAGAATGTACACACAGTGAATACAAAAGGTTTCTAAAACCCAAGTAATTGTCCCTCTCCTGGTGCTCCGGTTTGACTTTCCAACTGCTTTACCATCAATCTCCCATCTTTGAGATACAGCCCCTTTAACCTCCTGGTTCGCACTGGTTTCCAATTTGGAAGAGGATGAAAGGGAAAAGGGGGAACCAATGAAAGAGTAGGTGTTAGGCATTTGGGCGGGCACATGTCACTCTAATTGCCCAGCAGGAAGAATAATTAACCAAAGTCTCAGCCACCGCCGTGAACCAGTATAGGTCCTGAACCAAAATTTAGGACTTGTGGTCAGCTCACAGAAAAACGAGATGAAAAATGGAGCTCAGGGGCACAGCAATTCACAAACTGGCAGAGTAATAAAGGACAACTATCATCCAAAAAATCTGTTAAGTAAAAGAAACGAGGCAGCCTTCAAAGCGAGTCAGAATAGCAGGAATGTGATTTCAAGTAGTTCGTTGGAATCACGTTTAAAGCCCAGGAAGATGGGCACAACTTTGACAGTGATGCACTTGGCGAAAAAGGGCGTATTCGTTTTGTCCTGAATATATTCAGGAGAAAACGCATACGCCCTTTTTGGCCAAGCAAGCAAGTGGGCAATGCAAATCTGCACAGCAAAGTAGTATCACTTCCCACCGGTCAAAAGGGACATCCACAAAATGTGTAAAAAACAGAAATCCTAGAGAGGCCCTGGAGAACATGGAGCCTTGTTATGCTGATGGGCGGAATGTAAATTGCCAACTGCCTCTCTGGAGGAGTGCATTGTGTTCCCTAAAACAAGTAAACAACAGAGCTACAGAGCCAAGGGCACTTCCAGTCTAGGGAATATACCTTGGGAAAACTGAAAATCAATAAGATAGAGCCACCCAAAAATTTAGGGCTGCACTGCTTACAAGAATCTCAATTTGGGTACTTTATAAATATCCCAGGATGGATAAAAATGGTTCAAATAATTGTGGTACTTATGTACGATGGATTATCCCTCAGCCATGAAATCAATGTCATAATGCCAGTAACAGGAAAATAAGTGGATTCAGGTACGATGATTCTAAGTGAAATAAGTCACACAGGAAAACAAACTCATCATAAGATAGCACTTATGATTTTTCTTTAACATGGCTACACATGAACTGAGTTAGGAAAGAGAACAGAGTCTCACATTTAGAAAACACACTTATGCCTGTTTAAGGAGGAAGGAGAGGTGAGGTGATGCATAAAACCAGAGTTTGGTATTAGTACAAGTACCATTCCAAAATCGAAATACGGAATAGACAAGACCTACAACTTCATCAGTGAAAGGGACTCAAAACCCAATATTCTGCGCAGAGGAAAATATCTGACTAGTAAGAATTTTAAAACCTATGTATTGATATGTCACCCTAAGGGAATCAAGTGTGTCTAGACTGGCATAAACATGGCAGTGAGAATCAGCTCAAACCCACTATAAAAAGGAATTTCAAATACAAAACCAAAAAACAGGGAAATTATTTACAATTCCTTCAGGGGCTCTGATGAAACCTGGAATGACCCTACCTACAACGACAGCTGGATGTGGCATAAAGTTGGACACTTGAGACTGAGACGTTTGGTGAGACTGGATGAGCAAATGCAGACCCTTTAAAGCCATAATGTGTGGCACCCATTCCATGGGTCCCAACTCTCCATGTGTAAGGGAATATTACTACAACCATAACATTTACGGGAAACCAAGAGAATGGACACAGTGTGAATACGAAAGGTCTTTAAAACTCAACTTATAGTCCCTCTCCTTATGCTCCAGTTAGACCTTCCAACTGCTTTACTATCAATCTCCCAACTTGGAGCGATTGCCCGTAAAAACTCCTGGTTCGCACAGGTTGCCTATTTGGCAGATGATTAAAGGAAAGAGGGAGAACCAATGAGAGAGTAGCTGTTAGGCATTTGGACGGGCACATGTCATTTTAATTAATCGGCAGGAAGTAGAATTAACCAAAGTCTCAGCCACCCGCCAGGAACCAGTATAGGTTTTGAACCATAATTTTGGATTTGAGGTCAGCTCACAAAAACGAGTTGAAAAATGGAGCTCAGTGGCACACAATTTCAAACAGGCAGAGTAATAGAGGACAACTATCGTCCAAAAATCTTTTCATGGAAGGCAGAGAGGCGGAATTTAAAACGAGGCAGAATAGCAGGAAACAGATTTCAAGAGGTATGTTGGAATCACCTTTCAAGCACAGGAAGAGGGGGACAACTTCGACAATGATGCACTTGCCCAAAAAGGGTGTATGCGTTTTCTCCTGAATATATTCAGGAGAAAATGCATATGCCCTTTTTGGCCAAGCAAGCAAGCAGCAATGCAAATCTGCACTACAAAGAAGTATCCCTTCCCACCGGTCAAAAGGGACATCCGCAAAATGTGTAAAAACCAGAAAGGCAAGACAGGCCCTGGAGAACAGGGAGCCTTGTTATGCTGATGGGCGGGATGTAAATTGCCAACTGCCTCTCTGGAGGAGTGCATTGTGTTCCCTAAAACAAGTAAACAACAGAGCTACAGAGTCAAGGGCACTTCCAGTCTAGGGAATATACCTTGGGAAAACTGAAAATCAATAAGACAGAGCCACCCTAAAATCTAGGGCTGCACTGCTTACAAGAACCTCAACTTGGGTACACCTTAAGTATCCCAGGAAAGACAAAAATGGTTCAAGATATTGTGGTACTTACGTACGATGGAATATCGCTCAGCCATGAAATCAATGTCATAAGGGCAGTAGCAGCAAAAAGAGGGGATTCAGGTATGGTGATTCTAAGTGAAATAAGTCACACAGAAAAAGAAACTTATCATGAGATATCACTTATGAAGGTCCTGTAAACATGGCTACACATAAACTGAGTTAGGAAAGATTACAGAGTAACTAAACTTATCATAAGATATCACTCATAGCGGGAATGTACACATGACTACATATGAACTGAATGACAAACACAACAGAGTCACACATTTAGAAAACATCTTTTGCCTGCTTAAGGGGAAAGCGGAGGTGGGGTGAAGCATAAAACCACAGTTTTAAATTAGCACAGATACCGTTATATAAACCATGTATGTAATAGACAACACCTACTCCCGGCACAATGAACTGGACTCAACACCCCCTATTCATTGCAGAGGAATATGGCTGACTCTATGTATTTTAAAACATATGTATTCTCATGTCTCCATAAAGGAATCATTTGTTTGGATAACGGCCTGAACACAGCCCTGAAATTCAGTTAAACCGACTTATAAAAATAAATTTCAAAAGCAAAATGCAAAAACAGAGAGAAAGTCTTAAAAATTACGTTCAGGGACTGTGATGCAAGCTAGATTGACCACCTTTACACCCACAGCTTGATGAGTCATAAGACTGGACACTTGGGGCTGACAAGATTGCTGAGGTTGTGTGAACAAAAGAACACCACTTAGAGCAATACTCTGTGCTACCCATTCTAGTTGTCCCAACTCTCCAGGTTTAAGGGAATCTTCCTCCAGTTAAAACATGCATGGGAAACCCAGTGGATGGTACACTGTGTAATTGGGAAAGTTTTCTAAAAGGTACCTCATTTTTCCTTTTGTCGTGCTCGGCTTCGCCATTCTATCTGCATTACTCAAAATCTCCCCACTTGGAGTGTCAGCGCCTTTACCCTCCCGTTATGCACAGTTTGCAAATTGTGCAGAGGATGAACAGGAAGAGGGGGAATAAATGAGAGATTAGCTATAGGTGTTTGGATGGGCACATGTCACTCTAGTTTCCCATCAGGAAGAATAATTAACCAAAGGCTCAGCCTGAAGCCCCGCAACCAGACTAGGGCCTAAAGCCATCCTGTGGTATTGCAGCCAGCTCACAAATAGGCAAGTTGAAAAATGGAAAGCAGGGGCACAGAAATTCACAAAATTGCAGAGTTATAAAGGACAACTATCATCCAGAAATATATTGAGGAAAGGCAGTGAAGAGGATTTGAATGCAAGGCAGAATTGAAGGAAACAGATTTCAAGAGGTAGATTGGAGTCGTCTTTAAAGCACAAGAAAAGCGACAGAACTTCGACAATGTTGCTCTTGGCTGAAAAGGGAGTATGTGTATTTTCTTGAATATATTCGGGAAAAAATGCATACACCAATTTTCGCCAAGCAAGCCATCAGGCATTGCAAATCCACACTACAGAGAAGTGTCCCTTACCTCCAGTCAAAAGGGCCATCCACAAATAGTGTAAAAACCACAAATGCAGGACAGGCCATGGAGAAAAGGGAGCCTGGTTATGCCGATGGACAGGATGTAAATTGCCAACAGCCTCTCTGGAGAACTGTATGTTGTTTTCTAAAACAGAGCTACAGAGCATAGCACACTTCCACTCATGGGCGTGTATTTTGGGAAAACTAAAAATCCACCACACACAGCCAGCCCAAAGTTTAGGGCTGCTCTGTTTACAAGAACCTCGACTTCAGTACACTTTATATATCCCAGGAAAGGAAAAAAAAATGGATATAGATGTTGTGTTACTTATATACAATGGAATGTCACTCAGACATAAAATCAATGTCATAAGACCAACAGCAGCTTAATGAGTGGCTTTAGGTACGATGATGCTAAGTGAAATGAGCCACAAAGAAAAATAAACTTATTGTAATATATCACTTATAGAGGAAATGTAAACATGGCTACACATGAACTGAATTTCAAAAGAGAACAGAGTTACACATTTAGAAAGCACCCTTATGCCTCCTTAAGGGGAAAGGTGACATGGGGTGATGTGTAAAAGCAGAGTTTGAAATTAGCACAGATCCCATTCCATATACCAAATATGTAATAGACAAGACCTACTCCTTTCTCAATGAACTGGACACAAAACACCCTATTCACTGAAGAGGAATATATCTGACTGGTAATAACCTTGAAACCTATGTATTTATATGTCTCCATAATGGAATCAAGTGTATGTAGATTGGCATAAACAAAGATCAATGGAACAGGACAGAAAGCCCAGAGATAAACCTACATACCTATGGCTATCTCATCTATGACAAAGGAGCTAAGGATATCAAATGGAGAAAAGACAGTCTCTTCAGTAATTGGTGCTGGAAAAACTGGACCCCTACACATAAAAGAATGAAATTAGAACACTCCATAACACCATACACAAAAATAAACTCTAAATTGATTAGAAATCTTAATATAAGACCAGACACTATAAAACACTTAGAGGAAACCATAGGCAGAACACTCTATGACATAAATGACAGCAAGACCCTTTTTGACCCACCTCCTAGAGAAATGGAAATAAAAACAGAAATCAACAAATGAGACCTAATGAAACTTAAAAGCTTTTATACAGTACAGGAAAACATAAACAAGATGCAAAAACAACCCTCAGAATGGGAGAAAATATTTTCAAATGAAGCAATTGACAAAGGATTAATCCCCTAACTTTACAAGCACCGCATGTATCTCAATATCACAAAAACAAACAACCCAATCCACAAAGAGGCAGAAGACCTAAATAGACATTTCTCCAGAGAAGATATACAGATTACCATGAAACACATGAAAGGATGCTGAACATCACTAATCATTAGAGAAATGCAAATCAAAACTACCCTGAGGTATCACCTCACAGCAGTCAGAGTGGCAATCATCAAAATAATCTACAAAACAATAAATGCTGGAGAGGCCTTTATTGGAGAAAAGGGAACACACTTGCACTGTGGGTGGGAATGTAAATTGATATGGGCACTAGGGAGAACAGTACGGAGGTTCCTTTAAATAACTAACAATAGAAGAACCATATGACACAACAATCCAACTACTGGGCATTTGCCTTGTGAAAACCATAATTCAAAAAGAGTTATGTACAAAATGTTCATTGCAGCTCTATTTGCAATAGCCAGGACGTGGAAGCAACCTAAGTGTCCATCGACAGATGAATGGATAAAGAAGATCTGGCACATATATACAATGGAATATTACACAGCAATAAAAAGAAGCAAAACTGAGTTAGTTGTACTGAGGTGCATGGACTTAGAATCTGTCCTACAGAGTGAAGTAAGTCAGAAAGGGTAAAACAAATACTGTATGTTAACAGAGATATACGGAATCTAATGAAGAAAAAAAAAGATTTTGAAGAACCTAGTTGCAGGACAGGATTAAGGACACAGACATAGAGAAAGGACTTGAGGACACCGGAAGGGGGATGGGTAAGCTGGGACGAAGTGAGAGAGTGGCATGGACATAAATACATTACCAAATGTAACACCGATAGCTACTGGGAAGCAGCCACATAGAACAGGGAGATCAGCTCGGTGCTTTGTGACCACATAAAGGGGTGGGATATGGAGTGTGGGAGGGAGATGCAAGAGGGAGGGGATCTGGTGATATTTGTATATGTATAGCTGATTCACTTTGTTATACAGCAGAAATGAACACTCCATTGTAAATCAATTATACTCCAATAAACGTGTAAAAGGAAAAAAAAAAAAGAAAGCACAGGGATAAATCTACACACCTATGGTCAACTAATCTATGACAAAGGAGGCAAGACTATACAATGGAGATAAGACAGTCTCTTCAATCATTGGTGCTGGGAAATATGGAGAGCTACATGTAAAAGAATGAAATTAGAACACTCCCCAACACCATACATGAAAATATATTCAAAATGGATTAGAGACCTTAATGTAAGACCGGACAGTATAAAACTCTGAGAGGAAAACTTACGAAGGATACTCTGACGTAAATCACAGCAAGATCTTTTTTGATCCACCTCCTATAGTAATGAAATTAAAAAGAAAACTAAACAGATGGGACCTAATGAAACGTAAAAGCTTTTGCAAAGTAAAGGAAACTACAAACAAGATGAAAAGACAACCCTCAGAATGGCAGAGAATATTTTCAAACGAATCAATGGACAAATGATTAATCTCCAATATATATAAACAGCTCATGCAGCTCAATATTAATAAAACAAACAACCCAATACAAAAATGGAAGATCTAAATAGATATTTCTTCCAAGAAGACATAGAGATGGCCAGTACACACATGAAAATCTGCTCAACATCACTAATTATTAGAGAAATGGAAATCGAAACTACAATGAGGTATCACGTCACATCATCAGAAAATCTACAAACAACAAATGTTGGAGAGGGTGTGGAGAAAAGGAATCTTCTTCCACTATTGTTGGGAATGTAAATCGATACATTCTCTATGGAGAACAGTATGGAGGTTCCTTAAAAAACTAAAAATAGAATTACCATATAATCCAGCAATCCCACTACTGGGCATATACCCAGAGAAAACCATAAATCAAAAAGACACATTCACCACAATGTTCATTGCAGCACTATTTACAATAGCCAAGTAATGAAAGCAACCTAAGTGCCCACAGACAGACGAATGGATAAAGATGTGGTACATATATACAATGGAATATTACTCAGCCATACATAGGAATGAAATTGGGTCATTTGTAGAGACCTTGATGGATCTAGAGACTGTCATACGGAGTGAAGTAAGTCAGAAAGAGAAAAACAAATATTGTATATTAATGCATATATGTGGAACCTAGAAAAATGGTACAGATGAACCGGTTTGCAGGGCAGAGATAGAGACACAGATGTAGAAAACAAACATATGGACACCAAGGGGGGAACACCATGTGAGGGTGGTGGTGCGATGAATTGGGAGACTGGGATTCACATGTGCACACTTATATGTATAAAATAGATATCCAATAAGGACCTGTGTATAAAAGAAATAAATAAATTTTAAAAAATTAAAAATAAATAAATAACATTTAATAAAATAAAGCAGAAAATAAGTTTTTCCCTTCACATAGACGTCTTAATATTAATGCATTATTTCCATGTTTATATCTCCAAATTAAAAAAAAGAGGAATAAATAAAATCTACCTTGAACCAAAAAGAAAAAAAGAAAACAAAACAAAAAAAAAAAAACAGAACCCACCAGTTATACAGAGGAAAATCGTATCACGGCACTTGCTCCAGTGGTAAAAAATTCTTAAGTTGGTCAGAGGTGGGAAATCGTCTCCCATGCAGTCAGCAGTGCTACCCCCGACAAGGAGCATCCTCATTGCAAAGCTGAGGGACTGTGTCGAGGCGTCTGTGAGTAAATGTGAGCTAAGCCCCAGTCCTGCTGCAGCTGAATTCTTCCCACCCTTTCCAGGTAAAACACCTGAATATGTACAAGTACTTGCAAGCCTAGAGGAAGGGCTGTGGAGCCACACCAGCGACAGCACGCAGGCCGACTTGGTGCCTGAAGGCCAGCCAGGATGGTCCTGACACCAGATGCTCTTCTGGAAGCTTTCCATTTCCCTGCCTGAGATACCCCTCCTGCCATGGCCCCCACTGCTTTTTTACTTTCTCACCTCTGCCTGGGGAGAAATTCCAGCGGCAGGTATGTGTGACACATCCTCTTCTTTAGCAGGTGGCAGCCTGGCAACTCCTGCAGAAAGTCCAGCAGAGCCTCACTCACACTGGGCCACCCACAAAGCCACGGCCCCTCACTCCCTCCCACCACCCCAGCCCCGACACTGATGATGGGGCAGATAATATGGTGTCAGGCAGAGCTACTGGGGCTCTTGTTGACTGGAGAGGGGTTTATATTGACCTAAACCCGGGCACACCTTGTGGCGGGGCTGGCAGGCAGTGTCAGGCTGCCCAAATCAGCCAATCCTCACCCCTCAGGGGCTCACAGTTGCAGAAAATGAACCTTGCTAAACGGGCCAGTCCCAAGGAACAGGTGTGGGCTCTTGAGAGTCAGGCTAGACAAGGGGCTGCAGCTGAGGCTTGTTTTCTTATCATTTTATCTGGTCCATGAGTGGAAAACAACTTCAAGAAGACCCTATCCTAATGAGAGGAACCCAGGAGTCAGGGAGAGGAGTGATGGTGGGTGGAGACAGAGGCCTGGTGCCCTGGCTGCAGTGGAAGTGTCTGGAAGACCAGGCAGAGAGAGGCTGCACAGAGTGATAGCCAGGGTCACAGACCTGTCAGAGCTGCTGTTTGTTAGTTCAAGTCCTGCTCGGAGGTGTTCTGTGTCAGCTGTGAGCGACAGGTGAGCTGGGGGTTCTCTGCAAGGTGGGCTATGTGCACAGTTCCTGTGTGTCCAGCCCTGCTGGGGTACCTGCCCAAGTGAGCTCCATACCCTGGGAGGGACTTGAACACGAGAGCCTCGTGGGCTGTGGGGTGGGGGGTGCAGCCAAGGTGAGCTCCATATCCTGGGATTGGCCTGACCACGAGAGCCCCATGGGCTGCTGGAGACCTGGTAAAGGATATCAGGACAGTCAGTGAAGCCACCAAGGATATACATCAAGTAGCTCCTATTTCCTACACCCTGCAGCTCATTCTACCATCCACCAGGCCATGGCATTCTGTATTAGACTTCAATGATGCCTTCTTCTGTGTTCCATTCATCTCAGAGTCACAAGAATTTTTGGCTTGTGAGTGGCAGGACACAACATGCAACAAAAGCAATAATGCTGGGCCGTCCTGCACCAATGGTTCAAAAATCCCCACAACATCATTGGGGAAATGTCCTCTAAAGACCTAAACGTTCTACCTCTTTAAAAGGGAACTCTTCTTCAATACGCTGATGACATTCTGATCGCCAGGCATACTAAAGACGCCTCTGAACTACCTAGCCAAGAAAGGATAGAAGGTATCCAAGAAAAAGGCTCAAATATCCCAGGCTAAGGTGACATGCCTGTGCTTAATTCTCACAGATATTCGGAGAAACGCATCCCAGGATAGGGAAGAAGCCATTTGCAGCCTTACCTCTTCTAAAACTAGAAGACAGCTTAGGGTTTCCTGGGGTGGCCAAGGTTTTCTGCATCTGGATGCCTAACTACAGTCTAATAGCTGGGCTTCTACATGAAACTCTGACACGAAAAGATGATGATCCTTTTGTATAGAATCCAGAAGCAGCCTTTCAAGAATGGAAAGAGCAGTCAATTCAGACCCTTGCCCAGGAACTCCCTAATTTAGCTAAACCCTTTGACCTTTACATACCCGGTCAAAGGTTAATTGCCCTTGGAGCCTTAGTGCAAAAACTGGGACCACTTGAAATGGAGCAACACAAGAATGCCCTTCAGGTATGATAAAGTATGTTCCCCAAGGGCTTTGCCCACAGACTCATCAGGCCAGGATACTGGGGTATCTAAAAACCTGGAAATCAGCAGCCCACAAGGCCAGCTCCCTCCTAAGGGAAAAGGACACCACATCGTGATCCTAACCACCCATCATGCCCTGAAGTTGCAGGGGTCGCTCTGTGGACACACTGACCTTGAGTGAGGAGGCCCTCCAACTCCAACCTCCAGAGAGACAAACGGGAGCAACGGGCCCCCAAGATGACTCGTGTGACCATCACTTGACCTGGAGTTTCTCTCAGAAAACAACAAGACTGTGCCCCGAAAGAGCAGACTACTGCTTGCAGGACTTACTGCACCCAGAGGTGAGCTAATAAGCTTGGCGGGGGAAACGTATATCACGCTTTCACCATAGAAAACCCTACAGACACCGCGGTGATGGTGGCCAATATGACCGGCTGGACTGCTGGCTATTTCTAAAGGCCGTTGACTCAGTGGACGTCATGGTCCTGGATCACCACAGACCCTGGACTGTCTGGGAGTTGTGCGGGAAGGGCTCTGACACATGGTGCTGTTTGTACATTAATTCAGGGACCTAATTAAAGAAAGCACAGACTACTGGTCAGATAATCTAGGCTGGCAAACCGTCAGCCTAAGGTCGCCGAACAAATGTGGGGTGGGGTGAAAACTGCCACCACTGCATCTCTGCGCATCTCTTTCCTGGACCCTTAAAGGTCATTGGAATCTATAACACTTCCAATGCTGGTGCTCAGGCGGACGAGAAGTGAGGCAGGAGGCCTTGGGACAATCAACCTCACCTGCAAGCTGGTGGGGAGACGTTTTGACCCTCCCCCCATGTATCAGGGCTCCCACCACAGCATGAAGCAGTTACAAAAGAGGGGTCTGCACCCTCAACACCCCAAGAATTAGGAACGGAACAAAAAGCAGAGGAGGTGTTCGTCTCTGGCAATGTTCATTAAAAATTCCTGGGAGATAAAAAGAGAATCTGGGCAATAAAATAAAGTCTAACCTGTTTTTCCTTTGTGCTTTGTCTAATTTCACGTGCTCCTAGGGTTCCGCATGCAGAGGTCCCACACCCGGCACTTCAGACCCGATTTACTAGTGCAGAATGGCTGAGTCGACACCTCAGCTAGCGGGGTCCCATGCAGACACCACAGCATGGAGCCTGAGCTGCAGCCAACCCAGCCCTCGAGAGCTCCATCCCCTCCCTCCCACTGATGCTGCTGGGATCCCTACACAGCAGTCCACCCACAGCCCGTGGGGGCGTGCACGCTCTCACCTCTCCATTCTGTTTTCAAAATAATGTTTCCTTTGCTTCTGAACCAAACTCAGTCTTGATCTGTTGGCTCCAATGACCCTGTTGGGGTCCACTCTGGAGGATCAGTAACAGAAATTGAGAACATTGTAACTTCAATGAACAGATGTGTGAGCCAAACTGTAATTAACATAGAGCAGTGTATAATGCTCGGGTAAAATAAGATGTTTCTAAGACTTATATTTGATATTTACATCACTTTTCTATACGCAAGTTCAGTGAAGATGTCTGTCTTATTTGTCAGGTCAACATTAGAGAAATGAAGTGATTTATTTCCATACATGTACATCGAATACTCTTGGCTGAAGCTTCAATCTTGTTTTGAATGCTTCTCCATTGAAAAGGATACCTCTCTTTCAGCTCGCCCATTTCTGAGAAGTATAAAATCTTATAATTTATTATTACCAAAGGGGAAAGGTAGGAGTAGGGATAAATTAACAGTTTGAGATTAACACATACACACTGCTATGTATAAAATAGATCATCAACAAGGAACTACTGTATAGCACAGGGAACAACACTGAATATTTTGCAATAACCTATAAGGGGAAATAATCTGAAAAAGAATCGATATTTTTATTGACATCATCTATCAATGACAGATAAAATGTAACCTAAGTAAGGCTGATGGTGAACGCTTCTGACCCTGAAGATTTCAATCATCTAAAATTTGGGCTCTGCCTATTTCCCAAGGCCATTAATGGACATACGTGTAGCCGTAGCTTAAAAATTCCCCAGTTTGGGGTTCGGGGAGGCACTGATTTGTAAAATTCCCTGGTGTTCTCCTTCCATGCACGGGACCCTTCCTACAGCTAAAACATGCCTGTCACACCTAGAGGATGGTATACCGTTTGATCGGAAAGAGTTTGGAAGAGGCACCTCATCTCCTCATCGCCTGGTGCTCGGGTTCACCCCTCCAGCATCTTTCCTAACAATCTCCTCACTTGGGGATATCAGCACCGTCAACATCCTGTTGCACACAGTTTGGAATTTGTCCAGAGGATGAAGCGGAAGGATGAGAAAAATTTAGAGACAAGTCTTAGTTGTTCAGACAGGCTCATGCCACTCTAATTTCCAATCTGGAAGACAAATTCATCAAAGGCTAGAATTGCCCACGGAAACAGAATAGGTCTAGAGGAAATCCCGCTGTTTTGTGTCCAGTTTCCAAAAACAAAAGTTGAAAAATGGAACTCAGGGGCACTAAAATTCATGAAACTGCAGAGTTGAAAATATCTATCGTCGAAAAATTTCTTGAGGTAAGTCACAGAAAAGGACTTGTAAGCAAGGGAGAGTGGCAGGAAATAGATTTGAAGAGGTAGAAAGCACTCCCCATTAAAGCACAAGAAAAGGGGCTGAACATCGCCAATGATGCAGTTGGCCCAAAAGGGCGTATGCATTTTTTCTGAATATATTCAAGTAAAGGCCATACACAATTTTAATCCATCCAAACAGGTGGGCACTGGAAATCAATACTACAAAATGTATCACTTCACATCAGTCAGAAGGGTCATGCACATAAAGTGTAAACACCAGAAATGCAGGACAGGGTGAGGAGAAAAGGGAGCCCTGTGAGGCTGATAGTGGAAATGTAATTTGCCAACGGCCACTCTGGAGAAGTGTATTGTGTTTGCTAAAACATCTGAAAACTGAGCTACAGAGCATTGGGCACTTGCACTCATGGGTGTATACCTTGGGAAAAACAAAAAATGACAGAAAACAGGCACCCCAACGTTTACCACCTCTGTGTTAAAAAGGGCCTCCACTTGGATATAACATAAATGTCCCTGGAAGGATAAAATGGATAAAAGAGATGGGGTACTTATGTAAAGTGGAATATTACTCATCCAGAAATCAATGAAATAAGGCCAGTTGTAACAACTCTGGAGGAGTTACATACGATCATTGTAAGTGACACATGTCAGAAAGAAAAAGACACATGTCATAAGATGTCACTTAAAGGTGGAATCAAAAATGGCTACACATGAAATAAACTACAAAACAGAAACATAGTCAAATATGTAGAAAATAGACATAAGGCTGCTAAATGGGAAAGGTGGGGAATGGTGAGGTATTATCCAGGAGGTTGAAATTAGCAAAGATACCATACCAAGTACCGAATTGAATAACTGGCAAGGCCTACACGGTACCTCAAAGAACTGCACTCAGCCCACTCAAGTCACTGGAAAATAATTCATATGACTCATAAGCATCTTTGAAAGTATTTATTGTTGTCTCACAGTACATGAATCAAGTGGATGTACAGCAGCAAAAAACAGAGCTTTGAAAATCAGCTGTAACCAATATAAAAATAAATTTAAAAATATTTATAAAAACAGTGAGACAGACAAAATTCTTACAACTTTTGTTGATGTAACATGGATTGAACACATGTAGACCCACAGCAGGATGATATATAAGGCTGGAAGCTATGCACGCTAAGAGATGTTAGAGAGGCTGGGTGAGGAAATGCAGACCTTTTAAAGTAATACTGCCTGGTACCCATTCCATGGGTCCCAAATCGGCAGGTTCAAGGGAATCTTCTGACAGGGCAAACATGCCTGGGAAACCGAGATGAATGTACACCGTGTGCTCAGGAAAGGTGTCTAAAATGCACCTCATTTTTGATCTCCTGGTGCTGGGGTTCGCCATTCCAGCCACATTACTAAAAATCTCCCCACTTGGAGAATCAGCACCTTTAACCTCCTGTTTCAAACACGTTGCAATTTGTGCAGAGGATAAATGGGAAGGGGGGAACCAATGAGAGATTAGCTGTAGGGGTTTTGACAGGCAAATGTCACTCTAATTTCCCATTAGGAACAAGAATTAACCAAAGGCTCAGCCTGCCTCCTCAGAACCAGAATAGTGCCAGAAGCAATCCAAAGGCTTGGCGGCCAGCTCACAAAAAAAGCAAGGTGCAAAATGGAGCTCAGGAGCAGACAATTCAAAGACCTGCAAAGATATAAATGATAACCAACGTCCAAAAGTATATTCAGGTTAGGCAAAAAAGAGGATCTGAATGAGAGGCAGAATTGCAGGAAACAGATTTCAAAAGGTAGATTGTACTCACATTTAAAGCATATGAAAAGCAGCAGAATTTCTCAAATGATGCAGTAGGGCAAAAGGGTGTATGCGTTTTCTTCGTGAATATCTTCAGGAAAAAAAACACATACAGAATTTTTGGCCAACCAAGCAAGCGGGAAATGCAAATCTGCACAACAAAGAAGTCTCAATGTCCACTGCTCAGAAAGGCCATCCAAAAAATGTGTACAAACCAGAAATGCTGGAGAGGCCATGGAGAACATGGAGCCTAGTCACGCTGATGGGTGGGATATAAATATCCATGAGCCACTCTGAAGAAGTGTATGCTGTTTCCTAAAACATTTAAATACAAAGCCCCAGTGCAAAGGGGACTTCAACTCATGGACATATAACTTGGGAAGACTAAATATCGACAAGACACAGGCACCCCAAAGTTTAGGGCTGCTCTGCATACAAGAACCTCAACTTCCGTACACCTAAAATATCCCAGGAAAAAGAGAAATGCATAAATAACTTGTGGTAATTTTGTACAACAGAATATCACTCAGACGTGAAATCAATGTCATAAGGCCAGTAGCAGCATAAAGAGTGGATTTAGGTATGATGATTCTAAGTGAAATTAGTCACACAGAAAAATAATCTATTCATAAGATATCACTTACAGAGGGAATGTCAACATCACAACACATGAACTGAATTAAGAAAGAGAACAGAGTCTCACATTTAGAAAACATTCTTATGCCTGTTTAATGGGAAAGGAGAGGTGGGGTGATGCATAAAACCAGAGTTTGATATTAGCAGAGGTACCATTCCATAAACCAAATAGAGAATAGACGAGACCTACCCCTTCATCAGTGAACGGGACTCAAAACCCCTATACCCCGCAGAGGAATATATCTGACTACTGAGAATCTTAAAACCTATGTATTGATTTGTCTCCATAAGGGAATCAAGTGTGTCTAGAATGGCATAAACACGTCAGTGAAAATCAGCTGAACCCCATTATAAAAATGAATTTCAAAAACAAACAAAAAAACAGCAAAATTCTTACACAATTCCTTCAGGGGTTCTGATGAAACCGGGAATGACCCTATCTGTAAAGACAGCTGGATGAGACATAAGGCTGGACACTTGGGAATGAGAGGACTGGTGAGATTGGGAGAGAAAATGCAGACCCTTTAAAGTAGTAATGCATGCCACCATTCCATGGATCCCAAATCTCCAGGTAGAAGGGAATATCACTACAGTTATAACATGTATGGGAAACCTAGAGAATGGACACCCTGTGATGGTGAAATGTTTCTAAAAGTCTCCTAATTTTTCCTCTCCTTGTGCTCCCGTTTGGCATTCCAACTGCTTTACTATCAATCTCCCAATTTAGGAGAGCCAGCCCCTATAACCTCCTGGTTCGCACAGTTTGCTAATTGTGCAGAGGATGAAAGGGAAGAGGGAGAACCAATCAGAGAGTAGATGTAGGCATTTGGACGGGCACATGTCACTCTAAATTCCCGTCAGGAAGAAGAATTAACCAAAGCCTCAGCCACCCGCAGGGAACAGTATAGTCACCCCTGGAACAAGTATAGGTCCTGAAGCAAAATTGTGGATTTGTGGTCAGCTCCCAAAAATGGGATTTGAAAATTGGAGCTCACGGGCACAGCAATTCACAAACCTACAGTTATAAAGGACTACTGTCTTCCCAAAAATCTGTTGAGGGAAGGCAACGAAGCTGACTTGAAAATGAGGCAGAATTGCACAAAACATATTTCAAGAGGTAAATTGGAATCACCTTTAAAGCACAGGAAAAGAATCACAACTTTGACAATGATGCACTTGGCCAAAAAGGGCGTATGCCTTTTCTCCTGAATATATTCAGGAGAAAACGCATACGAACTTTTTGGACAATCAAGCAAGTGCATAATGCAAATCCACACTACAAAGAATTGTCACTTCCCACGGGTAAAATGGGACATCCGAAAATCTGTAAAAACCAGAAAGGCAAGAGGGAGATGACAAGGGCATGAAGCAATATGATCCAAAGTGTCATGAAGGATTGTGATGACAAGAGCATGGAGCATTGTGAAGAAAAGATTATGTAGCATATTGCTGAAAAAGGCATGGAGCATTGTGATGACAAGGTTCATGGAGCACTGTGATGACAAGTGTCACGGAGCATTGTGATCAAAGGGGTCATGGAGCATTGGGATGACAAGGGCATGGAGCATTCTGATGACAAGAGTCCCGGATCATTGTGTTGTCAGGGTTCATGGATTGTTTTGATGACAGGGGTCATGGTGCATTGTGATGACAGGGGTCATGGAGCATTGTGATGAGAAGGTCAAGGAGCATTGGGCTGAAAATGTTCATGGAGTATTGTGATGACAGGGGCCATGGAGGCTTGTGATGACAAGGTACTGGAGCATTGTGATGAAAAGACCATGGAGACTTGTGATGACAAGTCTGATGGAATATTCTGATGAAAAGGGGCATGGAGCATTGTGATTACAGGGGTCTTGGAACATTGTGATGACAAGGGCATGGAGCATTGGGATGAGATGGCCATGGAGCGTTCTGATGACTTGCATCATGGAGCTTTGTGATGACAAGGGCATGGAACATTTTGATGAAAAAGGCATGGAGCCTTGTCATGACAGGGTTCAAGGAACATACAGACAACAAATGTCAGGGAGCATTTTGATGACAAGTGTATTGAGCATTGTGATGACAGGGGCATGGAGCATTGGTCTGAAAAGTTTCATGGATAATTGTGTTGACAGTGGGCATGGCACATTGTGATGAAAAGGGCATAGAGCATTGCGATGAAAAGGTCATGGAGTATTGTGAAGACAGGTGTCAGGGAGCATTGTGATGGCATATTTCATGTTCCATTGTGATGACAATGGCATGGAGCATTGTGATGCCAAGTGTTATTGAGGACTGTGATGACAAAGGTAATGGAGCATTGTGATGACAAGAACATGGAGCATTGTGATGACAACGGCCATAGAGAATTTTGATGAAAAGGTCGTGAAGCATTGTGATGACAAAGGCATTGGGCTTGCTATGACAGGGGTCATGGGGCATTGTGATGACAAGTGCATGGAGAATTGTGATGAGAAGAACATGTAACATTGTGATGAGAACTGTCATGGAGCATTGTGATGACAAGGACGTGGAGAATTGTGATGACAAGGGGCATGGAGCATTGTGATGACCAGGGCATGGAGCATTGTGATGGCAAGACCGTGGAGCACTGTGATGAGAAGACCATGGATAATCCTGGTGACGAGCATCATGGAGCATTGTAATGACAAGGGGCATGGAACATTGTGATGATACGTCTCATGGAGCATTGTGATGACAGGGGTCATGGATCATTGTGATGACAAGGGTCATGGAGTATTCTGATGACAAGCTTGTGGAGTATTGTGATGACAAAGCATTTAACACTGTGATGGGAAGTGTCATGGAACATAGTGATGCCAAGAACGTGGAGAATTGTGATGACAGGGAACATGGAGCATTGTGATGACCAGGGCATGGAGCACTGTGATGGCAAGACCGTGGAGCATTGTGATGAGAAGACCATGTATAATTGTGATGACGAGCGTCATGGAGCGCTATAATGACAAACGGCATGGAGAATTGTGATTACAGTGTTCTTGGAGCATTGTGATGACAAGGGCATGGAGCATTGTGAAGAGAAGGCCATGGAGCATTTTGATGAATGCGTCACGGAGCACTGTGATGATAAGTGCATGAAGCATTGTGATTAAAGTTGTCTTGGAACATTGTGATGAAAAGGGCATGGAGCATTTGATGAAAAAGGCATGGAGCCTTTTCATGTCAGTGTTCAAGGAGCATACTGACAACAAGTGTCAGGGAGCACTGTGATGACAAGTGTATTGAGCATTGTGATGACAAAGGTTATGGAGCATAGTGATGAGAAGACAATGGATAATTTTGATTATGAGCATCATGGGGTGTTGTGATGAGACGTGTTATGGAACATTGTGATCCCAACGGTTTGAAGCATTGTGATGACAGAGATCATGGAGCATTTTGATTTCATTGTGATGAAAATAGCCTGAAGCATTATGATAATGGGCATGGTGAATTGTGATGATAGGATTCATGAAGCTTTGAGATGAAAAGGGGCATGGAGCATTGTGATAAAATGTGTCTTGGAGCATTGTGATGACAAGGGCATGGAGCATTGTGATGAGAAGTCCATGGAACATTCTGATGACATGCGTCATGGAGCTTTGTGATGACAAGGGCATGGAGAATTGTGATTACAGGGGTCTTGGAACATTGCGATGACAAGTGTCATGAGGCCTTGTGAACGACAAGGCCGTGGATCATTGTGATGGCATGTGTCATGGAGCATTGTTATGAAAGGTGTAATGGAGCATTGTGATGAGAAGGACAGGAAGCATTGGTGTGAAATGTTTCATGGATTATTGTGATGAGAGTGGGCATGGAGCATTGTGATGACAAGAGCACGGAACAATGTGATACAATGATCATAGAGGATTGTAATGACAAGGGCATGGAGCATTGTGATGAGAAGTGCATCGAGCATTGTGATGACAAGTGTCATGGAGCTTTGTGATGACAATAGCATGGAGCAATGTGATGAGAGGGTTCATGGAGCATTGTGATGACAATGACATGGAGCATTGTGACGTCAAGGGTCATGGAGCTTTGTGATGACAAAAGTCACGGAGCATTTTGATGACAAGGGCGTGGTGCATTGTGATGAGAAGGGCAGGAAGCATTTTGATGACAGGGTCATGCAGAAATTTGATGAAAATTGTAATGGAATATTTTGATGACAGGGGTTATAGAACATTGTGATGTCAGGGCTCATGGATCTTTGGGATGAAAATAGTCATGGAGCATTTTGATGACAGGGGTTGTGGAACATGGTGATGTCAGGGGTCATGGAAAATTGTGATGATAACGGGATGTAGCATTGTGATGACAGGGGTCATGGAACATTGTGATTTCAGTGGTCTTGGAGCACTGTGATGAGAAGGGTCATGGAGCCTTGTGATGACAAGGCCATGGAACATCGTGATGGCAGGGGTCATGGAGCATAGTTATGACAGGGGTAATGGAGCATAGTGATGGCAATGGCATGGAGGATTGTGATGAGAAGGCCATGGAGCATTCTGATGACATGTGCCATGGAGCTTTGTGATGACATGGGCATTGAGCAATGTGATGAATGCGTTCATGGAGCATTGTGATGACAATGACATGGAGCATTGTAATGCCAAGGGTCATGGATTTTTGTGATGACAAACGTCATGGAGGATTTTGATGACAAGGGCGATGTGCATTGTGATGAGAAGGGCAGGGAGCATTGTGATGACAGGTTCATGGAGCAATTTGATGAAAAGGGTCATGGAACATTTTGATGACAGAGGTTATGGAACATTGTGATGCCAGGGTTCATGGAGCATTTAGATGAAAAGTTTTTGGGAGCATTTTGATGGCAGGGGTTATGGAATATTGTGATGTCAGGGGTCATCGAACATTGTGATGATAAGTGCATGTAGCATTTTGATGACAGGAGTCATCGAACATTGTGATGAAAGGGGTGAGGGATTATTGTGACGAATAGTGATGTAACATTGTGATATCAGTGGTGAGAGAGCATTTTGATGAGAAGTGCATGGAGCATTGTGATGACAAATTTTATGGAGCATTGTGATGACAAGTTTGTGGAGCAC
The DNA here is from genome assembly GCF_964341445.2 of Mesoplodon mirus. NCBI lineage: Eukaryota > Metazoa > Chordata > Mammalia > Artiodactyla > Ziphiidae > Mesoplodon > Mesoplodon mirus. The sequence continues at coordinate 670,589 of NW_028295682.1, read as the reverse complement.
TGTGATGACAAGCGCATGGTGCATTTTGATGACATGTGTCATTGAGCAATGTGCTGACAAGCGCATGGAGCATTGTGATTACAAGGGTCATGGAGCATTGTGGTGAGAAAGCCATAGAGGATTGTGATGACAAGGGTCAAAGAGCATTGTGATGAAAAGCTCATGGAGCATTGTGGTTAAAATGGTCACAGAGACTGTTGATGACGAGGGCATGGACCATTGTGATGACAAAGGTCATGAAGCATTGTGATGAATGAAGTCACGGATCATAGTGATGACAGGGGTCATGGAACATAGTAATAACAAGGGCATGGAACATTGTGATGAAAAGGGCATGGAGCTGGTCTAATAAGTTTCATGATTATTGTGATGAGAGTTGGAATGGCACATTGTGATGACAAGGGCATTGAGCATTGTGATGACCAGGTCATGCAGTATTGTGAAGACAGGTGTCAGGGAGCATTGTGATGACATATGTAGTAGCACATTGTGATGACAATGGCATGGAGCATTGTGATGCCAAGTGTCATGGAGGATTCTGATGACAAAGGTAATGGAGCATTGTGATGAGAAGACCATGGGTAATAGTGATGATGAGCGTCATGGTGTGTTGTGATGATAAGTGTTATGGGACATTGTGATCACAAGGGTTTGGAGCATTATGATGACAGAGGTCATGGAGAATATTGATTTCATTGTGATGACAATAGCATGAAGCATCATGATGATGGGCATGGTGCATTGTGATGACAGTGTTCATGGATCATTGAGATGAAAAGGGGCATACAGCATTGTGATTACAGAGTTCTTGGAGCATTGTGATGAGAAGGGTCATGGAGCTTTGTGATGACAAAGCCATGGAACATCGTGATGGCAGGGGTCATGGAGCATTGTGATGACTGGGGTAATTGAGCATTGTCATGGCAAGGGCATGGAGCATTGTGATGAGAAGGCCATGGAGCATTCTGATGACATGTGTCATGGAGCTTTGTGAAGACAAGGGCTTGGAGCAATGTGATGAGAGCGTTCATATAGCATTGTGATGACAATGACATGGAGCTTTGTGATGCCAAGGGTCATGGATCTTTGTGATGACAATGGTCATGGAACATTTTGATGGCAAGGTCATTGTGAATTGTGATGAGAAGTGCTTGGAGCATTCTGATGACAGGGTCATGGAGCAATTTGGTGAAAAGGGCATGGATCATTGTGATGGAAAAGGCATGGAGCCTTGTCATGAAAGAGTGCACGGTGCATACTGAGGTCAATAGTCAGAGAGCATTGTGTTGACAAGGGTATTGAACATTGTGTTGACAAAAGGCATGGTGCATTGTGATGAGAAGCCCATGGATAACTCTGGTGACCAGAGTCATGGGGCATTTTGATGACAAGTGTTATGGGACATTGTGATCACAAGGGTTTGCAACATTGTGATGACAGATGTCATGGAGCTTTTTGATTTCATTGTGATGACAATAGCATGAAGCATTATGATGTTGGGCATGGTGCATTTTGCTGACAGCGTTCATGGGGCATTGTGATGAAAAGTGGCATGGAGCATTGGTCTGTCAAGTTTCTTGGATTATTGTGATAATAATGGGCATGGCACATTGTGATGACAAGGTCATGGAGCACTGTGATGACAAGGTCATGGATTATTGTGAAGAAAGGTGTCAGGGAGCATTGTGATGAAATATGTCATGTTCCAATTTGATGACAATATCATGGAGCATTGTGATGCCAATTGTTATGGAGGATTGTTGTGACAAAGTAAAGGAGCATTGTGATGACAAGGGCATGGAGCATTGTGATATCAAGGGCCATTGAGAATTTTAATGTCTTGGTCGTGAAACATTTTGATGAAAAGCGCATGGAGCTTCCTATGACAGGGTTCATGGATCTTTGCGATGACAAGTGCATGGAGTATTGTGATGACAAGAGCATATAAATTGTGATGTGAAGTGCCATGGAGCATTGTAATGACAAGGACGAGGAGAATTGTGACGACAAGGGACATTGAGTTTTGTGATGACAAGGCATGGAGCATGGTGATGGCAAAACCGTGGAGCATTGTGATGAGAAGACCTTGGGTAATTGTGATGTCGAGCATCATGGAGCACTGTAATGACAAGGGTCATGGAGCATTGTGATGACAGGTGTCAGGGAGCAATGTGATGACAGGGGTCATGGAGCAATGTGATGACAAAGGCACGGAGCATTGTGATGACAAGGGCATGGAGCATTGCAATGTTAAGAGAATGGAGAATTGTGATGACAAGAGCATGTAACATTTTGATGAGAAGTGTCATGTAGCATTGTGATGACAAGTACGTGGAGAATTTTGATGACAAGGGACATGGAGCATTTTGATAACCAGGGCATAGATCATTGTGATGACAGGGGTCATGAAGCATTATTATGACAAGGGCCATGGTGCATTCTGATATAAGATATCACTTATGAAGGGAATGTAAACATGGCTACATATGAACTGATTTAGGGAAGAGAACAGGGTCTCAGATTTAGAAAACACTCTAACGCTTGCTTAAGGGGAAAGACAGGTGGGGACATGCACAAAACAAAAGTTTGATATTAGCACAGGTACCGTTCCATAATCCAAAAACAAAAGAGACAAGCCCTACTCCTTCCTCAGTGAACGGAACCCAACATCCCTATACCCCGCAGAGAAATATATCTGACTAGTAAGAATATTAAAACCTATGTATTGATATGTCTCCGTAAGGTAACTAAGTGTGTCGAGAATGACATAAACATGGCAGGGAGAATCAGCTCAAACCCAATATAAAAATGAATTTCAAAACAAAACATAAAAAAAGAACAATTCTTACACAATACCTTCAGGGTCGCTGATGAAACCTGGAATGACCCTATCTACAACGACAGCTGGATGTGGCATAATGATGGACACTTGGGACTGAGAGGATTGGTGAGATTGGGTGAGCAAATGTAGACCCTTTAAAGCAAGAATGTGTGGCACCCATTCCATGGGTCACAACAGGCCAGGTTTAAGGGCATATTACTACAGCTATAATATGTACGGGAACCCTAGAGAATGGACACAGTGTGAATAAGAAAGGTTTCTAATACTCAACGAATAGTCCCACTCCTGGTGCTCCCATTTGAGTTTCCAACTGCTTTACTATCAATCTCCCAACTTGGAGAGACAGCACCTTTAACCTGCTGGTTCGCACAGGTTGCCAATTGGGCAGAGGATGAAAGGGAAGAGGGAGAACCAGTGAAAGAGTAGCTTTTAGACATTTGGACGGGCACATGTCACTCTTACTTCGCGGGAAGAAGAAGAAATAACGAAAGCCTCAGCCACCCACCGGGAACCAGTATAGGTCCTGAACCAAAATATTGGACTTGCGTTCAGCTCACAAAAAAAAGAGTTAAATAATGTAGCTCACTGGCACAACAATTAACAAACAGGCAGAGTAATAAAGGAAAACTATTGTCCAAAAATCTGTTGAGGGACGGCAACGAGGCGTACTTGAAAACGAGGCAGAATAGCAGGAAACAGATTTCAAGACGTACGTTGGAATCGAATTTAAGGCACAGGAAGAGGGGCACAACATCGACAATGATGCACTTGGCCAAAAAGGGCGTATGCGTTTTTTCCTGAATATATTCAGGAGAAAACACATACGCACTTTTTGGCCAAGCAAGCATGCTGGCAATGCAAATCTGCACTACAAAGTATCACTTCCCACTTGTCAAATGGTTCATCCACAAAATGGGTAAAAACCAGCAAGGCAAGACAGGCCCTGGAGAACAGGGAGCCTTCTTATGCTGATGGGCGGGATGTAAATTGCCAACTGCCTATCTGGAGGAGTGCATTGTGTTCCCTAAAACAATAAACAACAGAGCTACAGAGCCAAGGGCACTTCCAGTCTGGGGAATATATCTTGGGAAAGCAGAAAATCAATAAGACAGAGCCACCCCAAAATTTAGGGCTGCACTGCTTACAAGAACCTCAACTTAGGTACACCTTAACTATCCCAGGAAATATAAATATGGTTTAAAATATTTTGCTACTTACGTACGATGGAATATCCCTCAGCCATGAAATCAATGTCATAAGACCAGTAGCAGCAAAATGAGTGGATTCACGTACGATGATTCTAACTGAAATAAGTCACACAGATAAAGAAACTTATCATAAGTTATCACTTATGAAGGTCCTCTAAACATGGCTAAACATGAACAGAGTTAGGAAAGCGAACAGAGTCTCACATTTAGAAAACACTCTTATGCTTGCTTAAGGGGGAAGATGAGGTGAGGTGCTGCAGAAAACCAGCATTTGATATAACTACACGTACCATTCCAAAAACCAACTATGGAATATACAACACCTACACCTTCCTCAGTGAAAGGAACTCAAAACACGATATTTCCCACAGAGGAATATATCTGACTAATAAGAATATTAAAACCTATGTATTGATATGTCTCCGTAATGGAATCAAGTGTGTCTAGACTGGCATAATCATTGCAGTGAGAATCAGCTCAAACCCACCATAAAAAGGAATTTCAAAAAAAAAAAAACGAAAAACATGAAAATTATTTACAATTCCTTTAGGGGCTCTAAAGAAACCTGGAATGACCCTATCTACAATGACAGCTGGATATGGCAAAAGGCTGGACTCTTGGGACTGAGAGGATTGGTGAGATTGGTTGAGCAAATGCACACCATTTAAAGCAATAATGTGTGGCACCCATTCCATGTGTCCCAACTCTCCAGGTTGAAGTCAATATTACTACAGCTATAACATGTACGGGAAACCTAGAGAATGGACACTCTGTAAATACGAAAGGTTTCTAAAACTCAACTAATAGTCCCTCTCCTGGTGCTCCGGTTTTACTTTCCAACAGCTTTACTATCAATCTCCCAACTTGGAGAGACAGCCCCTTTAACCTCCTGCTTCGCACAGGTTGCCAATTTGGCAGAGGATGAAAGGGAAGAGGGAGAACCAATGAGAGAGTAGCTGTTAGGCATTTGGACGGGCATATGTCACTCTAATTTCCCGGCAAGAAGAAGAATTAACCAATGTCTCAGCCACCACTCGGGATCCAGATTACGTCCTGAATCAAAATTGTGGACTTGCGTTCAGCTCACAAAAAACGAGTTGAAAAATGAAGCTAAGGGGCACAGCAATTGACAAACTGGCAGAGTAATAAAGGACAACTATCGTCCAAAAATCTGTTGAGGTAAGGCAATGAGGGGGACTTGAAAGCGAGGCAGAATAGCAGGAAGCAGATTTCAAGAGGTACGTTGGAATCATGTGTAAAGCACATGAAGAGGGGCACAACATAGACAGTGATGCACTTGGCCAAAAACGGCGTATGCGTTTTCTCCTGAATATATTAAGGACAAAACGCATACGCAATTTTTGGCCTAGGAAGCAAGGGGGCAATGCAAATCGGCATTATAAAGAAGTATCACTCCCCAGCGGTCAAAAGGGACATCCAGAAAATGTGTAAATACCAGAGAGGCAAGACAGGCCCTGGAGAACAGGGAGCCTTCTTATGCTGATGGGCGGGATGTAAATTGCCAACTGCCTCACTGGAGGAGTACATTGTGTTCCCTAAAACAAGTAAACAACAGAGCTACAGAGCCAAGGGCACTTCCAGTCTAGGGAATATACCTTGGGAAAACTGAAATTCAATAAGACAGAGCCACCCCAAAATTTAGGGCTGCACTGCTTACAAGAACGTCAACTTGGGTACACCTTAAATATCCCAGGAAATATAAAAATGGTTCAAAAAATTGTGGTACTTACGTACGATGGAATATCCCTCAGCCATGAAATCAAAGTCATAAGACCAGTAGCAGCAAAATGAGTGGATTCAGGTACGATGATTCTAAGTGAAATAAGTCACACAGAAAAAGAAACGTATCATAGGATATCACTTATGAAGATCCTGTAAACATGGCTACACATGAACTGAGTTAGGAAAGAGAAGAGAGTCTCACATTTAGAAAACACTCTTATGCCTGCTTAAGGGGGAAGGAGAGGTGGGGTGATGCATAAAACCAGAGTTTGATATAAGCACAGGTACCGTTCCAAAAACCAACTATGGAATAGACATGACCTACCTACACCATCCTCAGTGCAAGGGACACAAAACCACATATTTCACGTAGACGAATATATCTGACTAGTAATATTCTTAAAATCTATGTATTGATATGTCTCCATAAGGGAATCAAGTGTGTCTAGACTGGCATAAACATGGCAGCGAGAATCAGCTCAAACCCACTATAAAAAGGAATTTCAAAAACAAAACAAAAAAACAGGGACATTCTTTACAATTCCTTCAGGGTCTCTGATGAAACCTGGAATGACACTGTCTAAAATGACAGCTGGATGTGGCATAAGGCTGGACACTTGGGACTGAGAGGATTGGTGAGATTGGGTAAGCAAAAGCAGACCCTTTAAAGCAATAATGCATGGCACCCATTCCATGGGTCCCAACTCTCCAGGATGTAGGGAAAATTACTACAGCTATAACATGTACAGGAGACCTAGAGAATGGACACACTGTGAATACGAAAGGTTTCTAAAAGTCAACGAATAATCCCTCTCCTGGTGCTCCGGTTTGACTTTGCAAGTGCTTTACTATCAATCTCCCAACTTGGAGAGACAGCCCCTTTAACCTCCTGGTTCTCACAGTTTGCCAATTTGGCAGAGGATGAAAGGGAAGAGGGAGAACCAATGAGAGAGTAGGTGTTAGGCATTTGGACGGGCATATGTAACTCTAATTTCCCGGCAGGAAGAAGAATTAACCAAAGTTACAGCCACCCACCGGTAAACATTATAGGTCCTTAACCAAAATATTGGACATGCGTTCAGCTCACAAAAAACGAGTTGAAAAATGGAGCTCAAGGGCAAAACAATTCACAAACTGGCAGAGTAATAAAGGACAACTATCATCAAAAAATCTGTTGAGGGAAGGCAAAGAGGCGGACTTGAATGCGAGGGAGAATAGCAGGAAACAGATTTCAAGAGGTACGTTGGAATCACCTGTAAAGCACAGGAAGAGGGGCACAACTTCGATAATGATGCACTTGGCCAAAAAGGGCGTATGCATTTTCTCCTGAATATATGCAGGAGAAAACGCATACACACTTTTTGGCCAAGCAAGCACACAGGCAATGCAAATCTGCACTACAAACAAGTATCACTCCCCACCGTTCAAAAGGGGCAACCACAATATGTGTAAATACCAGAAAGGCAAGACAGTCCCTGGAGAACTGGGAGCCTTGTTATACTGATGGGCGGGATGTAAATTGCAAACTGCCTCACTGGAGGAGTGCATTGTGTTCCCTAAAACAAGTAAACAACAGAGCTACAGAGCCAAGTGCACTTCCAGTCTAGGGAATATACCTTGGGAAATCTGAAAATCAATAATACAGAGCCACCCTCAAATTTAGAGCTGCACTGCTTACAAGAACCTCAACTTGGGTACACCTTAAATATCCCAGGAAAGATAAAAATGGTTCAAAAAATTGTGGTACTTACGTACGATGGGATATCCCTCAGCCATGAAATCAATGTCATAAGACCAGTAGCAGCAAAATGAGTGGATTCAGGTACGATGATTCTAAGTGAAATAAGTCACACAGAAAACGAAGCTTATCATAAGATATCACTTATGAAGAACCTGTAAACATGGCTACACATGAACTGAGTTAGAAAAGAGAACAGAGTCTCAAATTTAGAAAACACTCTTATGCCTTAAGGGGGAAGGAGAGGTGGGGTGATGCATAAAACCAGAGTTTGATATAAGCACAGGTACCTTTCCAAAAACCAACTATGAAATAGACAAGACCTACCTACACCATCCTCAGTGCAAGGGATTCAAAACCACATATTTCACGTAGAGGAATATATCTGACTAGTAATAATCTTAAAATCTATGTATTGATATGTCACTGTAAGGGAATCAAGTGTGTCTAGACTGGCATAAACATGGCAGCGAGAATCAGCTCAAACCCACTATAAAAAGGAATTTCAAAAACAAAACAAAAATCAGGGAAATTCTTTACAATTCCTTCACGGTCTCTGATGAAACCTGGCATGACCCTGTCTACAATGACAGCTGGATGTGGCATAAGGCTGGACTCTTGGGACTGAGGGGATTGGTGTGATTGGGTGAGCAAATGCAGACCCTTTAAAGCAATAATGCATGGCACCCATTCCATGGGTCCCAACTCTCCAGGTTGAAGGGAATATTACTACACCTATAACATGTACGGGAAACATAGAGAATGGACACACTGTGAATATGAAAGGTTTGTGAAACTCAACGAATAGTCCGTATCCTGGTGCTCTGGTTTGAATTTGCAACTGCTTAACTATCAATCTCCCAAATTGGAGAGACAGCCCCTTTAACCTCCTGGTTGTCACAGGTTGCCAATTTGGCAGAGGATGAAAGGGAAGAGGGAGAACCAATGAGAGAGTAGCTGTTAGGCATTTGGACGGGCACATGTCACTCTAATTTCCCGGCAGGAAGAAGAATTAACCAAAGTCTCAACCACCCACTGGGAACGAGTATAGCTCCTGAAACAAAACTTTGGACTTGCATTCAGCTCACAAAAAAGGAGTTGAAAAATGGAGCTTAAGGGTACAGCAATTCACAAACTGGCAGAGTAAAAAAGGACAACTATCATCCACAAATCTGTTGAGGGAAGGCAACGAGGCGGACTTGAAAGCGAGGCAGAATAGCACGAAGCAGATTTCAAGAGGTACATTGGAATCTCCTGTAAAGCACAGGAAGAGGGGCAAAACTTCGACAATGATGCACTTGGCCAAAAAGGGCGTATGCATTTTCTCCTGAATATATTCAGGAGAAAACGCACACGCCCTTTTTGGCCAAGCAAGCAAGCGGGCAATGCAAATCTGGACTACAAAGTAGTATCACTTCCCACAAGTCAAAAGGGTCATACGCAAAATGTGTAAAAAACAGAAAGGCAAGACAGGCCCTGGAGAACAGGGAGCCTTGTTATGTTGATGGGCGGGATGTAAACTGCCAACTGCCTCACTGGAGGAGTGCATTGTGTTCCCTAAAACAAGTAAACAACAGAGCTACAGAGCCAAGGGCACTTCCAGTCTAGGGAATATACCTTGGGAAAACTGAAATTCAATAAGACAAAGCCACTGTCAAATTTAGGCCTGGACTTCTTACAAGAATCTCAACTTGGGTACACGTGAAATATCCCAGGAAATATAAAAATGGTTCAAAAAATTGTGGTACTTACGTACGATGGAATATCCCTCAGCCACGAAATCAATGTCATAAGACCAGTAGCAGCAAAATGAGTGGATTCAGGTACGATGTTTCTAAGTGAAATAAGTCACACAGAAAATGAAGCTTATCATAAGATATCACTTATGAAGATCCTGTAAACATGGCTACACATGAACTGAGTTAGGAAAGAGAACAGAGTCTCACATTTAGAAAACACTCTTATGCCTGCTTAAGGGGGAAGGAGAGGTGGGGTGATGCATAAAACCAGAGTTTGATATAAGCACAGGTACCGTTCCAAGAACCAACTATGAAATAGACAAGACCTACCTATACATTCCTCAGTGAAAGGGAATCAAAACCCCATATTTCTCGCAGAGGAATATATCTGAATAGTAAGAATTTTAAAACCTATGTATTGATATGTCTCCGTAAGGGAATCAAGTGTGCCTAGACTGGCATAAATATGGCAGCGAGAATCAGCTCAAACCCACTATAAAAAGGAATTTCAAAAACAAAACAAAAATCAGGGAAATTCTTTACAATTCCTTCACGGTCTCTGATGAAACCTGGCATGACCCTGTCTACAATGACAGCTGCATGTGGCATAAGGCTGGACTCTTGGGACTGAGGGGATTGGTGTGATTGGGTGAGCAAATACAGACCCTTTAGATCAATAATGCATGGCACCCATTCCATGGGTCCCAGCTCTCCAGGTTGAAGGGAATATTACTACAGCTATAACATGTACGGGAAACCTAGAGAATGGACACACTGTAAATACTGAAGGTCTCAAAAACTCAAAGAATAGTCCCTCTCCTGGTTCTCCAGTATGACTTTCCAACTGCTTTCCTATCAATCTCCCAACTTGGAGAGACTGCCCCTTTAACCTCTTCATTCATACAGGTTGCCAATTTGGCAGAGGATGAAAGGGAAGAGGGTGAACCAATGAGAGCGTAGCTGTTAGGCATTTGGACGGGCACATGTCACTCTGATTTCCCGGAAGGAAGAAGAATTAACCAAAGTCTCAACCACCCACCAGGAACCAGTATAGGTCCTGAACCAAAATATTGGTCTCGCATTCAGCTCACAAAAAACGAGTTGAAAAATGGAGCTCAGTGTCAGAATAATTCACAAACTGGCAGAGTAATCAAGGCCAACTATCGTCCAGAAATCTGATGAGGGAAGGCAACAAAGTGGACTTGAAAGGGAGGCTGAACAGCAGGAAACAGATTTCAAGAGGTACGTTTGAATCGTCTGTAAAGGACAGGAAGAGGGGCACAACTTTGACAATGAAGCACCTGGCCAAAAAGGGCATAGGCATTTTCTCCTGAATATATGCAGGAGAAAACGCATATGCCCTTTTTGGCCAAGCAAGAAAGCAGGCAATGCAAATCTGCACTAAAAACAAGTATCACTTCCCAATGGTCAAAAGGGATATCCACAAAATGTGTAAATACCAGAAAGGCAAGACAGGCCCTGGAGAACAGGGGGCCTTGTTATGCTGATTGGTGAGATGTAAATTGCCAACTGCCTCACTGGAGGAGTGCATTGTGTTCCCTAAAACAAGTAAACAACAGAGCTACAGAGCCAAGTGCACTTCCAGTCTAGAGAATATACCTTGGGAAAACTGAAAATCAATAAGACAGAGCCACACTCAAATTTAGGGCTGCACTGCTTACAAGAACCTCAACTTGGGTACACCTTAAATATCCCAGGAAATATAAAATTGGATCAAAAAATTGTGGTACTTACGTATGATGGATTATCCCTCAGCCACGAAATCAATGTCATAAGACCAGTAGCATCAAAATGAGTAGATTCAGGTACGATGATTCTAAGGGAAATAAGTCACACAGAAAATGAAACTTATCATAAGATATCACTTATGAAGATACTGTAAACATGGGTACACATGAACTGAGTTAGGAAAGAGAACAGAGTCTCACATTTAGAAAACACTCTTTTGCCTGCTTAAGGGGGAAGGATAGGTGGGGTGATGCATAAAACCAGAGTTTGATATAAGCACAGGAACCGTTCCAAAAACCAACTATGGAATAAACAAGACCTACCTATACATTCCTCAGTGAAAGGGACTCAAAACCCCATATTTCTCGCAGAGGAATATATCTGACTAGTAAGAATCTTAAAACCTATGTATGGATATGTCTCCGTAAGGGAATCAAGTGTGTCTAGACTGGCATAAACATGGCAGCAAGAATCAGCTCAAACCCACTATAAAAAGGAATTTCAAAACCAAAACAAAAAAACAGGGAAATTCTATACAATTCCTTCAGGGTCTCTGATTAAACGTGGAATGACCCTGTCTACAATGACAGCTGGATGTCGCATAAGGCTGGACACTTGGGACTGTGAGGATTGGTGAGATTGGGTGAGCAAATGCAGACCCTTTAAAGCAATAATGCATGACACCCATGCCATGGGTCCCAACTCTCTAGGTTGAAGGGAATATTACTACAGCTATAACATGTACGGGAAACCTAGAGAATGGACACAGTGTGAATACGAAAGGTTTCTAAAACTCAACGAATAGTCCCTCTCCTGGAGCTCCAGTTTGACTTTCCAACTGCTTTACTATCAATCTCCTAACTTGGAGAGACAGCCCCTTTAACCTCCTGGTTCTCACAGGTTGCCAATTTGGCAGGGGATGAAAGGGAAGAGGGTGAACCAATGAGAGAGTAGCTATTAGGCATTTGAAAGGGTATATGTCACTCTAATTTCCCGGCAGGAAGAATAAATAATCAAAGTTGCAACCACCCACCAGGAACCAGTATAGTTACTGTACCAAAATATTGGACATGCGTTCAGCTCAAAAAAAACGAGTTAAAAAATGGAGCGCACAGGCACAGCAATTCACAAACTCGCAAAGTAATAAAGGACAACTATCATCCAAAAATCTGTTGAAGGAAGGCACCGAGGTGGACTTGAAAGCGAGGCAGAATAGTAGGAATCAGATTTCAAGAGATACATTGGAATCACCTGTAAAGCACAGGAAGATGGGCACAACTTTGACAACGATGAACTTGGCCAAAAAGGGTGTATGCATTTTCTACTGAATATATGCAGGAGAAAACGCATACAATCTTTTTGGCCAAGCAAGCAAGCAGGCAATGCAAATCTGAACTACAAAGAAGTATCACTTCCCACCAGTCAAAAGGGACATCCACAAAATATGTAAAAACCAGAAAGGCAAGACAGGCCCTGGAGAACAGGGAGCCTTGTTATGCGGTTGGGCGGGATGTAAATTGCCAACTGCCTCACTGGAGGTGTGCATTGTGTTCCCTGAAACAAGTAAACAACAGAGCTACAAAGCCAAGGGCACTTCCAGTCTAGGGAATATACCTTGGGAAAACTGAAAATCATAAAGACAGAACCACCCTCAAATTTAGGGCTGCACTGCTTACAAGAACGTCAACTTGGGTACACCTTAAATATCCCAGGAAATATAAAAATGGTTCAAAAAATTGCGGTACTTATGTACGATGGAATATCCCTCAGCCATGAAATCAATGTCATAAGACCAGTAGCAGCAAAACGAGTGGATTCTGGTACGATGATTCTAAGTGAAATAAGTCACACAGAAAAAGAAGCTTATAATAAGATATCACTTATGAAGATCCTGTAAACATGGCTATACATGAACTGAGTTAGGAAAGAGAACAGAGTCTCACATTTAGAAAACACTCGTATGCCTGCTTAAGGGGGAAGGAGAGGTGTGGTGATGCATAAAACCAGAGTTTTATATAAGCACAGGTACCGTTCCAAAAACCAACTATGGTATAGACAAGACCTACCTATACCTTCCTCAGTGAAAGGGACTCAAAACCCCATATTTCACGCACAGGAATATATCTGACTAGTAAGAATCTTAAAACCTATGTATTGATATGTCTTCGTAAGGGAAACAAGTGTCTCTAGATTTGCATAACCATGGCAGCGAGAATCAGCTCAAATCCACTATAAAAAGGAATTTCAACAACAAAACAAAAAAACACGGAAATTCTTTACAATTCCTTCAGGGTCTCTGATGAAACGTGGAATGACCCTGTCTACAATGACAGCTGGATGTGGCATAAGGCTGGACACTTGGTACCGAGAGGAATGGTGAGATTGAGTGAGCAAATGCAGACCCCTTAAATCAATAATGCATGGCACCAATTCCATGGGTCCCAACTCTCCAGGTTGAAGGGAATATTACTACAGCTATAACATGTACTGGAAACCTAGAGAATGGACACACTGAAAATACTGAAGGTCTCAAAAACTCAACGTATAGTCCCTCTCCTGGTGCTCCGGTATGACTTTCCAACTTCTTTACTATCAATCTCCCAACTTGGAGGGACAGCCCCTTTAACCTCCTGGTTCTCACAGATGGCCAATTTGGCAGAGGATGAAAGGGAAGAGGGAGAACCAATGAGAGAGTAGCTGTTAGGCATTTGGACGGGCATCTGTCACTCTAATTTCCCGGCAGGAAGAAGAATTAACCACAGTTGCAGCCACCCACCGGGAACCAGTATATGTCCTGAACCAAAATATTGGACATGCGTTTAGCTCACAAAATACGAGTTGAAAAATGGAGCTCAAGGGCACAGCAATTTACAAACTGGCAAAGTAATAAAGGACAACTATCATCCAAAAATCTGTTGAGGGAAGGCAACAAGCCGTACTTGAAAGCGAGGCAGAATAGCAGGAAACAGATTTCAAGAGGTACGTTGGAATCACCTGTAAAGCACAGGAAGAGGGGCACAACTTCGACAATGATGTACTTGGCCAAAAAGGGCGTATGCATTTTCTCCTGAATATATGAAAAAGAAAATGCATACGCCCTTTTTGGCCCAGCAAGCAAGCGGGCAATGCAAATCTGCACTACAAAGAAGTATCACTTCCCACCAGTCAAAAGGGACATCCACAAAATGTGTAAATACCAGAAAGGCAAGACAGGCCCTGGAGAACAGGGAGCCTTGTTATGCTGATAGGCGTGATGTAAATTGTCAACTGACTCACTGGAGGAGTGCATTGTGTTCCCTAAAATAAGTAAACAACAGAGCTACAGAGCCAAGGGCACTTCCAGTCAAGGGAATATACCTTGGGAAAACTGAAAATCAATAAGACAGAGCCACCCTCAAAGTTAGGGCTGCACTGCTTACAAGAACCTCAACTTGGGTAAAACTTAAATATCCCAGGAAATATAAAAATGGTTCAAAAAATTGTGGTACTTACGTACGATGGAATATCCCACAGCTATGAAATCAATGTCATAAGACGAGTAGCAGCAAAATGAGTGCATTCAGGTACGATGATTCTAAGTGAAATAAGTCACACAGAAAAAGAAGCTTATCATAAGATATCACTTATGAAGATCCTTCAAACCTGGCTACACATGAACTGAGTTAGGAAAGAGAACAGAGTCTCACATTTAGAAAACACTATTATGCCTGCTTAAGGGCGAAGGAGAGGTGGGGTGATGCATAAAACCAGCGTTTGATATAAGCACAGATACCGTTCCAAAAACCAACTATGGAATAGACAAGAACTACTTATACCTTCCTCAGTGAAAGGGACTCAAAACCCCATATTTCCTGCAGAGGAATATATCTGACTAGTAAGAATCTTAAAACCTATGTATTGATATGTCTCCATAAGGGAATCAAGTGTGTCTAGACTGGCATAAACATGGCAGCGAGAATCAGCTCAAACCCACTATAAAAAGGAATTTCAAAAACAAAACAAAAAAACAGGGAACTTCCTTACAATTCCTTCAGGGTCTCTGATGAAACCTGGAATGACCCTGTCTAAAATGACAGCTGGATATGGCATAAGTCTGGACACTTGGGAGTGAGGGGAACGGTGCGATTGGGTGAGCAAATGCAGACGCTTTAAAGCAAAAATGCATGGCACCCATTCCATGGGTCCCAACTCTCCATGTTGAAGGGAATATTACTACAGCTATAACATGTACGGGAAACCTAGAGAATGGACACACTGTGAATACGAAAGGTTTGTAAAACTCAACGTAGAGTCCCTCTCCTGGTGCTCCAGTTTGACTTTCCAACTGCTTTACTATCAATCTCCCACCTTGGAGAGAGAGACCCTTTAACCTCCTGGTTCTCACAGGTTGGCAATTTGGCAGAGGATGAAAGGGAAGAGGTAGAACCAATGAGAGAGTAGCTGTTAGGCATTTGGACGGGCATATGTCACTCTAATTTCCTGGGAGGAAGAAGAATTAACCAAAGTTGCAACCACCCACCAGGAACCAGTATAGGTCCTGAACCAAAATATTGGACATGCGTTCAGCTCACAAAAAACGAGTTGAAAAATGGAGCTCAAGGGCATAGCAATTCACAAACTGGCAAAGTAATAAAGGACAACTATCATCCAAAAATCTGTTGAGGGAAGGCAATGAGGTGGCCTTGAAATCCAGGCAGAATAGCAGGAAACAGATTTCAAGAGGTACACTGGAATCCACTTTAAAGCACAGGAAGAGGGGCACAACTTCGACAATGATGCACTTGGCCACAAAGGGCGTATGAAATTTCTCCTGAATATATGCAGTAGAAAACGCATACACCCTTTTTGGCCAAGCAAGCTAGCGGGCAATGCAAATCTGCACTACAAAGAAGTATCACTTCCCACTGGTAAAAAGGGACATCCACAAAATGTGTAATATTCACAAAGGAAAGACAGGCCCTTGGGAACTGGGAGCCTTGTTATGCTGATGGGCGGGATGTAAGTTGCCAACTGCCTCTCTGGAGGAGTGTTTTGTGTTCCCTAAACAAGTAAACAACAGAGCTACAGAGCCAAGGGCACTTATATTCTAGGAAATATACCTTGGGAAACTGAAAATCAATAAAACAGTGCCACCCCAAAATTTAAGCCTGCACTGCTTACAAGAATCTCAACTTGGGTACACCTTGAATATCCCAGGAAAGATAAAAATGGTTCAAAAAATCGTGGTACTTACGTACGATGGAATATCCCTCAGCCATCAAATCAATGTCATAAGACCTGTAGCAGCAAAATGAGTGGATTCAGTTACGATGATTCTAAGTGAAATAAGTTACACAGAAAAAGAAACTTATCATGAGACACCACTTATGAAGATCCTGTAAACATGGCTACACATGAACTGAGTTAGGAAAGAGAACAGAGTCTCACTTTTAGAAAACACACTTATGCCTGCTTAAGAGGGAAGGAGAGGTGGGGTGATGCATAAAACCAGAGTTTGATATAAGCAGAGGTAACGTTCCAAAAACCAAGTATGGAATAGACAAGACCTACACCTTCCCCAGTGAAAGGGACTCAAAACCCCATATTTCGCGCAGAGGAATATATCTGACTAGTAAGAATCTTAAAACCTATGTATGGATATGTCTCCGTAAGGGAATCAAGTGTGTCTAGACTGGCATAAACATGGCAGCGAGAATCAGCTCAAACCCACTATAAAAAGGAATTTCAGAAACAAAACAAAAAAACAGGGAAATTCTTTACAATTCCTTCAGAGTCTCTGTTGAAACCTGGAATGACCCTATCTACAATGACAGCTGGATGTGGCATAAGGTTGGACACATGGGACTGAGAGGATTGGTGAGATTGGGTGAGCAAATGCAGACCCTTTAAAGCAATAATGCATGACACCCATTCCATGGGTCATAACTCTCCTGTTTGAAGGGAATATTACTATAGCTATAACATGTATGGGAAACCTAGGGAATGGACATACTGTGAATACGAAACTTTTCTAAAACTCAACGAATAGTGCCTCTCCTTGTGCTCCAGTTTGACTTTTCAACTGCTTTACTATCAATCTCCCAACCTGGAGAGACAGCACCTTTAACCTCCTGGTGCACTCAGGTTGCCAATTTGGCAAAGGATGAAAGGGAAGAGGGAGAACTAATGAGCGAGTAGCTGTCAGGCATTTGGTCGGGGACATGTCACTCTTATTTCCCGGGAGGAATAATTAACCAAAGTCTCAGCCACCCACCGAAAACCAGTAGAGGCCCTGAAGCAAAATATTGGACTTGCCTTCAGCTCACAAAAAACGAGTTAAAAAATGGAGCTATGGGGCAGAGCAATTCACAAACTGGCAGACTAATAAAGGGCAACTATCGTCCAAAAATCTGTTGAGGGAAGGCAACGAGGCGGACTTGAAAGCGAGGCAGAATAGCAGGAAACAGATTTCAAGAGGTACGTTGGAATCACCTTTAAAGCACAGGAAGAGGGGCACAACTTCGACAGTGATGCACTTGGCCTAAAAGGGCGTATGCGTTTTCTCCTGAATATATTCAGGAGAAAACGCATACGCACTTTTTGGCCAAGCAAGCAAGCGGGCAATGCAAAACTGCACTACAAAGAAGTACTACTTCCCACCAGTCAAAAGGGACATCCACAAAATATGTAAAAACCAGAAATTCAAGAAAGGCCCTGGAGAACAGGGAGCCTTGTTATGCTGATGGGCGGGATGTAAATTGCCAACTGCCTCTCTGGAGGAGTGCATTATGTTCTCTAAAACAAGTAAACAACAGAGCTACAGAGCCAAGGGCTCTTCGAGTTTTGGAAATATACCTTGGGAAAACTGAATATCAATAAGACAGAGCCACCGCAAAATTAACGCCTGCACTGCTTACAAGAACCTCAACTTGGGTACACTTTAAGTATCCCAGGAAATATAAAAATGGTTCAAAAAATTGTGGTACTTACATAAGACGGAATATCCCTCAGCCATGAAATCAATGTCATAAGACCAGTAGCAGGAAAATGAGTGGATTCAGGTACGATGATTCTAAGTGAAATAAGTCACACAGAAAAAGAAACTTATCATAAGATATCACTTATGAAGATCCTGTAAACATGGCTACACATGAACTGAGTTAGGAAAGAGAAGAGAGTCTCACATTTAGAAAACACACTTATGCCTGCTTAAGGGGGAAGGAGAGGTGGGGTGATGCATAAAACCAGAGTTTGATATAAGCACAGGTACCGTTCCAAAAACCCACTATGGAATAGAGAAGACCTACACCTTCCTCAGTGAAAGGGACTCAAAATCCCATATTTCCCGCAGAGGAATATATCCGAATAGTAAGAGACTTATAACCTATGTACTGATATATCTCTGTAAGGGAATCATGTGTGTCTAGACTGGCATAAACATGGCAGCGAGAATCAGCTCAAACCCACTATAAAAAGGAATTTCAAAAACAAAACAAAAAAACAGGGAAATTCTTTACAATTCCTACAGGGTCTCTGTTGAAACCTGGAATGACCCTATCTACCATGACAGCTGTATGTGGCATAAGCCTGGACACATGGGACTGAGAGGATTGGTTAGATTGGGTGAGCAAACGCAGACCCTTTAAAAGAATAAAGCATGGCACCCATTCCATGGGTCCCAACTCTCCAGGTTGAAGGGAATATTACTACAGCTATAACATGTATGGGAAACCTAGAGAATGGACACACTGTGAATATGAAAGGTTTCGAAAACTCAACGAATTGTCCGTCTCTTGGTGCTCCAGTTTGACTTTCCAACTGCTTTACTATCTGTGTCCCAACTTGGAGAGACAGCACCTTTAACCTCCTGGTTCGCACAGGTTGCCAATTTGACAAAGGATGAAAGGGAAGAGGGAGAACCAATGAGAGAGTAGCTGTTAGGCATTTGGACGGGCACATGTCACTCTTATTTCCCGGGAGGAAGAAGAATTAACCAAAGTCTCAGCCACCCACCGAAACCAATATATATCCTGAACCAAAATATTGGACTTGCATTCAGCTCACAAAAAACTAGTTAAAAAATGGAGCTCAGGGGTCTTCCCTTGTGGCGCAGTGGTTGAGAATCTGCCTGCTAATGCAGGGGACACGGGTTCGAGCCCTGGTCTGGGAGGATTCCACGTGCCGTGGAGCAACTAGGCCCGTGAGCCACGACTACTGAGCCTGCACGTCTGGAGCCTGTGCTCTGCAACAAGAGGCCGCGATAGTGAGAGGCCCACGCACTGCGATGAAGAGTGGCCCACGCTTGCCACAACTAGAGAAAGCCCTCGCACAGAAACAAAGACGCAACACAGCAAAAATAAAAAAATTAATAAAAAAAAAGAAAAAATGGAGCTCAGGGGCACAGCAATTCAAAAACTGGCAGAGTAATAAAGGGCAACTATCGTCCAAAAATCTGTTGAGTAGAGGCAACGTGGGGGACTTGAAAGCGAGGCAGAATAGCAGGAAACAGATTTCAAGTAGTACATTGGAATGGCCTTTAAAGCACAGGAAGAGGGGCACAAATTCGACCATGATGCTCTTGGCCAAAAAGGGCGTATCCGTTTTCTCCTGAATATATTCAGGAGAAAACGCATACGCCCTTTTTGGCCAAGCAAGCAAGCGGGCAATGCAAATCTGCACTACAAAGTAGTATCACTTCCCTCCAGTCATTAAGGGCATCCAAAAAATGGTTAAAAACCAGACAGGCAAGACAGGCCGTGGAGAAGAGGGAGCCTTGTTATGTTGATGGGCGGGATGTAAATTGCCAACTACCTCTCTGGATGAATCCATTGTGTTCCCTAAAACAAGTAAACAACAGAGCTACAGAGCCAAGGGCACTTCGAGTCTATGGAATATTCCTTGGGAAAACTGAAACTCTGTAAGACAGAGCCACCCCAAAATTTAGGGCTGCACTTCTTACAAGAACCTCAACTTGGGTACACCTTAAATATCCAAGGAAATATAAAAATGGTCCAAAAAATTGTGGTACTTACGTACAATGGAATATCCCTCAGCCATGAAATCAAACTCATAAGACCAGTAGCAGCAAAATGAGTGGATTCTGGTACGATGATTCTAAATGAAATAAGTCACACAGAAAAAGAAACATATCATAAGATATCACTTATGAAGATCCTGTAAACATGGCTACACATGAACTGAGTTAGGAAAGACAACAGAGTCTCACATTTAGAAAACACTCTTATGCCTGCTTAAGGGGGAAGGAGAGGTGGGGTGATGCATAAAACCAGAGTTTGATATAAGCACAGGTAACGTTCCAAAAACCAACTATGGAATAGACAATACCTACAACTTCCTCAGTGAAAGGGACTCAAAATCCCATATTTCCCGCAGAAGAGTATATCTGACTAGTAAGAATCTTAAATCCTATGCATTGATATGTCTCTGTAAGGGAATCAAGTGTGTCTAGACTGGCATAAACATGGCAGCGAGAATCAGCTCAAACCCACTATAAAAAGGAATTTCGAAAACAAAACAAAACAACAGGAAAATTCTTTACAATTCCTTCAGGGTCTCTGTTGAAACCTTGAATGACCCTATCTACAACGACAGCTGGATGTGGCATAAGGCTGGACACATGGGACTGAGAGTATTGGTGAGATTGGGTGAGCAAATGCAGACCCTTTAAAGCAATAATGCATGGCACCCATTCCATGGGTCCCATGTCTCCATGTTGAAGGGAATATTACTACAGCTATAACATGTACGGGAAACCTAGAGAATGGACACACAGTGAATACGAAAAGTCTCTAAAACTCAAATAATAGTGCCTCTCCTTGTGCTCCAGTTTGAGTTTCCAACTGCTTTACTATCAATCTCCCAACTTGGAGAGACAGCACCTTTAACCTCTTGGTGTGCTCAGGTTGCCAATTTGGCAAAGGACGAAAGGGAAGAGGGAGAACCAATGAGAGAGTAGCTGTTAGCCATTTGGACGGGCACCTGTCACTCTTATTTCCTGGGAGGAAGAAGAATTTACCAAAGTCTCAGCCACCCACCAAAACCAGTATAGGTCCTGAACTAAAATATTGGACTTGCGTTCAGCTCACAAAAAACGAGTTAAAAAATGGAGTTTTGGGGCAGAGCAATTCACAAACTGGCAGAGTAATAAAGGCCAGCTATCATCCAAAAATCTGTTGCGGGAAGGCAACGAGGCGGACTTGAAAGCAAGGCAATATAGCAGGAAACAGATTTCAAGAGGTACGTTGGAATCGCCTTTAAAGCACAGGAAGAGGGGCACAACTTCGACAATGATGCACTTGGCCAAAAAGGACATATGCGTTTTCTCCTGAGTATATTCAGGAGAAAACGCATACGCCCTTTTTGGCCAAGCAAGCAAGTGGGCAATGCAAGTCTGCACTACAAAGAAATATCACTTCCCACTGGTCAAAAGGGACATCCACCTTATGGGTAAAATTCAGAAAGGCAAGAGAGGCCCTGGAAAACTGGGAGCTTTGTTATGCTGATGGGTGCGATGTATATTGCCAACTGCCTCTCTGGAGGAGTGCATTGTGTTCCCTAAACAAGTAAACAACAGAGCTACAGAGCCAAGGGCACATCCAGTCTAGGGAATATACCTTGGGAAAACTGAAAATCAATAAGACAGAGCCACACCAAAATTTAGGCTTGCACTGATTACAAGAAACTCAACTTGTGTACACCTTGAATATCCCAGGAAATATAAAATTGGTTCAAAAATTGTGGTACATACATACGATGGAATATCACTCAGCCATGAAATTAATGTCATAAGACCAGTAGCAGCAAAATGAGTGGATTCAGGTACGATGATTCTAAGTGAAATAAGTCACACAGAAAAAGAATCTTATCATAAGATATCACTTAAGAAGATCCTGTAAACATGGCTACACATGAACTGAGTTAGGAAAGAGACCAGAGTCTCACATTTAGAAAACACTCTTATGCCTGCTTAAGGGGGAAGGAGAGGTGGGGTGATACATAAAACCAGACTTTCATATAAGCACAGGAAGCGTTCCAAAAACCAACTATGGAGTAGACAATACGTACAACTTCCTCAGTGAAAGGGACTCAAAACCCCATATTTCTCACAGAGGAATATATCCGACTAGTAAGAAACTTAAATCCTATGTACTGATATGTCTCCGTAAGTGAATCAAGTGTGTCTAGACTGGCATAAACATGGCAGCGAGAATCAGCTCAACCCCACTATAAAAAGGAATATTAAAAACAAAACAAAAAAACAGGGAAATTCTTTACAATTCCTACAGGGTCTCTGTTGAAACCTGGAATGACCCTATCTACAATGACAGCTGAATGGGGCATAAGGCTGGACACATGGGACTGAGAGGATTGATGAGATTGGGTGAGCAAATGCAGACCCTTTAAAACAATGAAGCATGGCACCCATTCCATGGGTCCCAACTCTCCAGGTTGAAGGGAATATTACTACAGATTTAACATATATGGGAAACCTAGAGAAAGGACACACTCTGAATACGAAAGGTTTCTAAAACTCAACGAATAGTGCCTCTCTTGGTGCTCCAGTTTGGCCTTCCACCTGCTTTAGTATCAATGTCCCAACTTGGAGAGACAGCACCTTTAACCTCCTGGTTCGCACAGGTGGCCAATTTGGCAAAGGATGAAAGGGATGTGGGAGAACCAATGAGAGAGTAGCTGTTAGGCATTTGGACTAGCACATGTCACTCTTATTTCCCGGGAGGTAGAAGAATTAAACAAAGTCTCAGCCACCCACCGAAAACCAATATATATGTCCTGAACCAAAATATTGGACTTGCATTCAGCTCACAAAAAAACTAGTTAAAAAATGGAGCTCAGGCGCACAGCAATTCACAAACTGGCAGAGTAATAAAGGGCAACTATCGTCCAAAAATCTGTTGAGTGGAGGCAACGAGGTGGACTTGAAAGCGAGGCAGAAAAGCAGGAAACAGATTTCAAGAGGTACATTGGAATCGCCTTTAAAGCACAGGAAGAGGGGCACAAATTCGACAATGATGCACTAGGCCAAAAAGGGCGTATGCATTTTCTCCTGAATATATTCAGCAGAAAACGCATACGCCCTTTTTGGCCAAGCAAGCAAGCGGGCAATGCAAATCTGCACTAAAAAGAAGAATCACTTCCCACCAGTCAAAAGGGAAATCCACAAAATGGGTAAAAACCAGAAAGTCAAGGCAGGCCCTGGAGAACAGGGAGCCTTGTTATGCTGATGGGTGGCATGTAAATTGCCAACTGCCTCCCTGGAGGAGTGCATTGTGTTCCCTAAAACAAGTAAACAACAGAGCTACAGAGCCAAGGGCACTTCGAGTCTAGGGAATATTCCTTGGGAAAACTGAAACTCTATAAGACAGAGCCACCCCAAAATTTAGGGCTGCAATACTTACAAGAACCTCAACTTGGGTACACCTTAAATATCCCAGGAAATATAAAAATGGTTCAAAAAATTGTGGTACTTACGTACGATGGAATGTCCCTCAGCCATGAAATCAAATTCATAAGACCAGTATCAGCAAAATGAGTGGATTCAGGTACGATGATTCTAAGTGAAATAAGTCACACAGAAAAAGAAACGTATCATAGGATATCACTTATGAAGATCCTGTAAACATGGCTACACATGAACTGAGTTAGGAAAGAGAAGAGAGTCTCACATTTAGAAAACACTCTTATGCCTGCTTAAGGGGGAAGGAGAGGTGGGGTGATGCATAAAACCAGAGGTTGATATAAGCACAGGTACCGTACCAAAAACCAACTATGGAATAGACAATACCTACAACTTCCTCAGTGAAAGGGACTCAAAATCCCGTATTTCCCGCAGAAGAATATATCTGACTAGTAAGAATCTTAAAACCTATGAATTGATATGTCTCTGTAAGGGAATCAAGTGTGTCTAGACTGGCATAAACATGGCAGCGAGAATCAGCTCAAACCCACTATAGGGGTAAGATGGCGGAAGAGTAAGACGCGGAGATCACCTTCCTCCCCACGGATACACCAGAAATACAGCTACACGTGGAACAACTCCTACAGAACACCTACTGAACGCTGGCAGAAGACCCCAGACCTCCCAAAAGGCAAGAAACTCCCCACATACCTGGGTAGGGCAAAGCGGAGAGATCCGCACACAGAGGATCGGTGCCGAGCGGCACTCACCAGCCCGAGAGGCTTGTCTGATCGCCCGCCGGGGCGCGCAGCGCTGGAAGCTGAGGCTCGGCCTTCGGTCAGAGCGCAGGTAGAGGACTGGGGCTGGCGGCGAGAACTCAGCCTGAAGGGGACTAATGTGCCACAGCTAGCCGGGAGGGTGTCCGTGAAAACTCTGGAGCTGCCGAAGAGGCAAGAGACTTTTTCTTCCCTCTTGGTTTCCTGGTGCGCGAGGAGAGGGGATTAAGAGCGCTGCTTAAAGGGGCTCCATAGACGGGCGCGAGTCGCGACTGAAAGCGCGGAGCCCAGTGACGGGCGTGGGACGCTGGGGCTGCTGCTGCCGCCGCCAAGAAGCCTGTGTGCGAGCGCAGGTCACTGCCCACACCGCCCTTCCGGCAGCCTGTGCAGCCCGCCACTGCCAGGGTCCCGGGATCCAGGGGCGGCTTCCCTGGGAGAACGCACGGCACGCCTCGGGCTGGTGCAACGGCACGCCGACCTCTGCCGCTGCAGGCTCGCCCCGCACTCCGTGCCCCTCCCTTCCTCCCGGCCTGAGTGAGCCAGAGTCCCCGAAGAGGCTGCTCCTTTAACCCTGTCCTATCTGAGCGAAGAGCAGACGCCCTCCGGCTACCTACACGCAGAGGCAGGGCCAAATCCAAAGCTGAGACCCAGGAGCTGTGAGAACAAAGAAGAGAAAGGGAAACCTCTCCCAGCAGCCTCAGAAGCAGCGGATTAAAGCTCCACAATCAACTTGATGTATCCTGCATCTGTGGAATACATGAATAGACAACACATCATCCCAAATTGAGGAGCCCGGAGTCAGTGTTGTGCCTCTGAGGTGGGAGAGCCAACTTCAGGACACTGGTCCACAAGAGACCTCCCAGCTCCACATAATATCAAATGGCGAAAATCTTCCAGAGATCTCCATCTCAACACCAGCACCCAGCTTCACTCAACGACCAGCAGGCTACAGTGCTGGACACCCTGAGCCAAGCAACTAGCAAGACAGGAACACAACGCCACCCATTAGCAGAGAGGTGGCCTAAAATCATAAAAAGTCCACAGACACCCCAAAACACACCACCAGACGTGGACCTGCCCACCAGAAAGACAAGATCCAGCCTCATCCACCAGAACACAGGCACTAGTCCCCTCCACCAGGAAGCCTACACAACCCACTAAACCAACCTTAGCCACTGGGGACAGACACCAAAAACAAGAGGAACTACGAACCTGCAGCCTGCAAAAAGGAGACCCCAAACACAGTAACATAAGCAAAATGAGAAGACAGAAAAACACACAGCAGGAGAAGGAGCAAGATAAAAACCCACCAGACCTAACAAATGAAGAGGTAATAGGCACTCTACATGAAAAAGAATTCAGAATAATGATGGTAAAGATGATCCAAGATTCTATTTCCCAGATCCAAAATCTTGGAAATAGAATAGACAAAATGCAAGAAACAGTTAACAAGGACCTAGAAGAACTAAAGATGAATCAAGCATCGATTAAAAACACAATAAATGAAATAAAAAATACTCTAGATGGGATCAATAGCAGAATAACTGAGGCAGAAGAACGGATAAGTGAGGTGGAAGATAAAATAGTGGAAATAACTGCTGCAGAGCAAAATAAAGAAAAAAGAATGAAAAGAACAGAGGACAGTCTCAGAGACCTCTGGGACAACATTAAACGCACCAACATTCGAATTATAGGGGTTCCAGAAGAAGAAGAGAAAAAGAAAGGGACTGAGAAAATATTTGAAGAGATTATAGTTGAAAACTTCCCTAATATGGGAAAGGAAATAGTTAATCAAGTCCAGGAGGTACAGAGAGTCGCATACAGAATAAATCCAAGGAGAAATACGCCAAGACACATATTAATCAAACTGTCAAAAATTAAACACAAAGAAATCATATTAAAAGCAGCAAGGCAAAAACAACAAATAACACACAAGGGAATCCCCATCAGGATAACAGCTGATCTCTCAGCAGAAACTCTACAAGCCAGAAGGGAGTGGCAGGACATACTTAAAGTGATGAAGGAGAAAAACCTGCAACCAAGATTACTCTACCCAGCAAGGATCTCATTCAGATTTGATGGAGAAATTAAAACGTTTACAGACAAGCAAAAGCTGAGAGAGTTCAGCACCACCAAACCAGCTTTACAACAAATGCTAAAGGAAATTCTCTAGGCAAGAAACACAACAGAAGGAAAAGACCTACAATAATGAACCCAAAACAATTAAGAAAATGGGAATAGGAACATACATATCGATAATTACCTTAAATGTAAATGGACTAAATGCTCCCACCAAAAGACACAGAGTGGCTGAATGGATACAAAAACAAGACCCATCTATATGCTGTCTACAAGAGACCCACTTCAGACCTAGAGACACATACAGACTGAAAGTAAGGGGATGGAAAAAGATATTCCATGCAAATGGAAACCAAAAGAAAGCTGGAGTAGCAATTCTCATATCAGACAAAATAGACTTTAAAATAAAGACTACTAGAAGAGACAAAGAAGGACACTACATAATGATCAAGGGATCGATCCAAGAAGAAGATATAACAATTGTAAATATTTATGCACCAAACATAGGAGCACCTCAATACATAAGGCAAATACTAACAGCCATAAAAGGAGAAATCGACAGTAACACAATCATAGTAGGGGACTTTAACACCCCACTTTCACCAATGGACAGATCATCCAAAATGAAAATAAATAAGGAAACACAAGCTTTAAATGATACATTAAACAAGATGGACTTAATTGATATTTATAGGACATTCCATCCAAAAACCACAGAATACACATTTTTCTCAAGTGCTCATGGAACATTCTCCAGGATAGATCATATCTTGGGTCACAAATCAAGCCTTGGTAAATTTAAGAAAATTGAAATTGTATCAAGTATCTTTTCCGACCACAATGCTATGAGACTAGATATCAATTACAGGAAAAGAGCTGTAAAAAATACAAACACATGGAGGCTAAACAATACACTACTTAATAACGAAGTGATCACTGAAGAAATCAAAGAGGAAATTAAAAAATACCTAGAAACAAATGACAATGGAGACACGACGACCCAAAACCTATGGGATGCAGCAAAAGCAGTTCTAAGAGGGAAGTTTATAGCAATACAATCCCACCTTAAGAAACAGGAAACATCTCGAATAAACAACCTAACCTTGCACCTAAAGCAATTAGAGAAAGAAGAACAAAAACATCCCAAAGTTAGCAGAAGGAAAGAAATCATAAAAATCAGATCAGAAATAAATGAAAAAGAAATGAAGGAAACGATAGCAAAGATCAATAAAACTAAAAGCTGGTTCTTTGAGAAGATAAACAAAATTGATAAACCATTAGCCAGACTCATCAAGAAAAAAAGGGAGAAGACTCAAATCAATAGAATTAGAAATGAAAAAGGAGAAGTAACAACTGACACTGCAGAAATACAAAAGATCATGAGAGATTACTATAAGCAACTCTATGCCCATAAAATGGACAACCTGGAAGAAATGGACAAATTCTTAGAAATGCACAACCTGCCAAGACTGAATCAGGAAGAAATAGAAAATATGAACAGACCAATCACAAGCACTGAAATTGAAACTGTGATAAAAAATCTTCCAACAAACAAAAGCCCAGGACCAGATGGCTTCACAGGCGAATTCTATCAAGCATTTAGGGAAGAGCTAACACCTATCCTTCTGAAACTCTTCCAAAATATAGCAGAGGGAGGAACACTCCCAAACTCATTCTACGAGGCCACCATCACCTTGATACCAAAACCAGGCAAGGATGTCACAAAGAAAGAAAACTACAGACCAATATCACTGATGAACATAGATGCAAAAATCCTCAACAAAATACTAGCAAACAGAATCCAACAGCACATTAAAAGGATCATACACCATGATCAAGTGGGGTTTATTCCAGGAATGCAAGGATTCTTCAATATACGCAAATCAATCAACGTGATACACCATATTAACAAATTGAAGGAGAAAAACCATATGATCATCTCAATAGATGCAGAGAAAGCTTTCGACAAAATTCAACACCCATTTATGATAAAAACCCTGCAGAAAGTAGGCATAGAGGGAACTTTCCTCAACATAATAAAGGCCATATATGACAAACCCACAGCCAGCATCGTCCTCAATGGTGAAAAACAGAAACCATTTCCACTAAGATCAGGAACTAGACAAGGTTGCCCACTTTCACCACTCTTATTCAACCTAGTTTTGGAAATTGTAGCCACAACAATCAGAGAAGAAAAGGAAATAAAAGGAATCCAAATTGGAAAAGAAGAAGTAAAGCTGCCACTGTTTGCAGATGACATGATACTATACATAGAGAATCCTAAAGATGCTACCAGAAAACTACTAGAGTTAATCAATGAATTTGGTAAAGTTGCAGGATACAAAATTAATGCACAGAAATCTCTGGCATTCCTATATACTGATGATGAAAAATCTGAAAGTGAAATCAAGGAAACACTCCCATTTACCATTGCAACAAAAAGAATAAAATATCTAGGAATAAACCTACCTAAGGACACAAAAGACCTGTATGCAGAAAATTATAAGACACTGATGAAAGAAATTAAAGATGATACAAATAGATGGAGAGATGTACCATGTTCTTGGATTGGAAGAATCAACATTGTGAAAATGACTCTACTACCCAAAGCAATCTACAGGTTCAATGCAATCCCTATCAAACTACCACTGGCATTTTTCACAGAACTAGAACAAAAAATTTCACAATTTGTATGGAAACACAAAAGACCCCGAATAGCCAAAGCAATCTTGAGAACGAAAAATGGAGCTGGAGGAATCAGGCTCCCTGACTTCAGACTATACTACAAAGCTACAGTAATCAAGACAGTATGGTACTGGCACAAAAACAGAAAGATAGATCAATGGAACAGGATAGAAAGCCCAGAGTTAAACCCACGGACATATGGTCACCTTATCTTTGATAAAGGAGGCAGGAATGTACAGTGGAGTAAGGACAGTCTCTTCAATAAGTGGTGCTGTGAAAACTGGATAGGGACATGTAAAAGTATGAGATTAGATCACTCCCTAACACCATACACAAAAATAAGCTCAAAATGGATTAAAGACCTAAATGTAAGGCCAGACACTATCAAACACTTAGAGGAACACATAGGCAGAACACTCTATGACATAAATCACAGCAAGATCCTTTTAGACCCACCTCCTAGAGAAATGGAAATAAAGACAAAAATAAACACATGGGACCTAATGAAACTTAAAAGCTTTTGCACAGCAAAGGAAACCATAAACAAGACCAAAAGACAACCCTCAGAATGGGAGAAAATATTTGCAAATGAAGCAACTGACAAAGGATTAATCTCCAAAATTTATAAGCAGCTCATGCAGCTCAATAACAAAAAAACAAACAACCCAATCCAAAAATGGGCAGAAGACCTAAATAGACATTTCTCCACAGAAGATATACAGACTGCCAACAAGCACATGAAAGGATGCTCAACATCTTTACTCATTAGAGAAATGCAAATCAAAACTACAATGAGATATCACCTCACACCAGTCAGAATGGCCATCATCAAAAAATCTAGAAACAATAAATGCTGGAGAGGGTGTGGAAAAAAGGGAACACTCTTGCACTGCTGGTGGGAATGTGAATTGGTACAGCCACTATGGAGAACGGTATGGAGGTTCCTTAAAAAACTACAAATAGAACTACCATATGACCCAGCAATCCCACTACTGGGCATATACCCTGAGAAAACCATAATTCAAAAAGAGACATTTACCAAAATGTTCATAGCAGCCCTATTTACAATAGCCCGGAGATGGAAACAACCTAAGTGTCCATCATCGGATGAATGGATAAAGAAGATGTGGCACATATATACAATGGAATATTACTCAGCCATAAAAAGAAATGAAATTGAGCTATTTGTAATGAGGTGGATAGACCTAGAGTCTGTCATACAGAGTGAAGTAAGTCAGAAAGAGAAAGACAAATACTGTATGCTAACACATATATATGGAATTTAAGAAAAAAAATGTCATGAAGAACATAGGGGTAAGACAGGAATAAAGACACAGACCTACTAGAGAATGGACTTGAGGATATGGGGAGGGGGAAGGGTAAGCTGTGACAAAGTGAAAGAGCGGCATGGACATATATACACTACCAAACGTGAGGTAGATAGCTAGTGGGAAGCAGCCGCATAGCACAGGGAGGTCAGCTCGGTACTTTGTGACCGCCTGGAGGGGTGGGATAGGGAGGGTGGGAGGGAGACGCAAAAGGGAGGGGTTATGGAAACATATGTATATGTATAACTGATTAAATTTGTTATAAAAAAATAAAAATAAAAAAACAATAAAATAAAAAAAAAACCCACTATAAAAAGGAATTTCGAAAACAAAACAAAAAAAACAGGGAAATTATTTACAATTCCTTCAGGGTCTCTGTTGAAACCTGGAATGACCTTATCTACAACGACACCTGGATGTGGCATAAGGCTGGACACATGGGACTGAGAGTATTGGTGAGATTGGGTGAGCAAATGCAGACCCTTTAAAGCAATAATGCATGGCACCCATTCCATGGGTCCCATGTCTCCAGGTTGAAGGGAATATTACTACAGCTATAAAATGTGCGGGAAACCTAGAGAATGGACACACAGTGAATACGAAAAGTCTCTAAAACTCAAAAAATAGTGCCTCTCCTGGTGCTCCAGTTTGACTTTCCTACTGCTTTACTATCAATCTCCCAACTTGGAGAGACAGCACCTTTAACCTCTTGGTGTGCTCAGGTTGACAATTTGGCAAAGGATGAAAGGGAAGAGGGAGAACCAATGAGAGAGTAGCTGTTAGCCATTTGGGCGGGCACCTGTCACTCTTATTTCCTGGGAGGAAGAAGAATTTACCAAAGTCTCAGCCACCCACCAAAAACCAGTATAGGTCCTGAACCAAAATATTGGACTTGTGTTCAGCTCACAAAAAACGATTTAATAAATGGAGCTTTGGGGCAGAGCAATTCACAAACTGGCAGAGTAATAAAGGCCAACTGCCATCCAAAAATCTGTTGAGGGAAGGCAACGAGGCGGACTTGAATGTGAGGCAGAATAGCAGGAAACAGATTTCAAGAGGTACGTTGGAATCGCCTTTAAAGCACAGGAAGAGGGGCACAACTTCGACAATGATGCACTTGGCCAAAAAGGGCGTATGCGTTTTCTCCTGATTATATTCAGGAAAAAACACATACGCCCTTTTTGGCCAAGCAAGCAAGTGTGCAATGCAAGTATTCACTACAAAGAAATATCACTTCCCACTGGTCAAAAGGGTCATCCACCATATGGGTAAAATTAAGAAAGGCAAGAGAGGCCCTGGAGAACAGGGAGCCTTGTAATGCTGATGGGCAGAATGTAAATTGCCAACTGCCTCTCTGGAGGAGTGCATTGTGTTCCCTAAACAAGTAAACAACAGAGCTACAGAGCCAAGGGCACTTCCAGTCTAGGGAATATACCTTGGGAAAACTGAAAATCAATAAGACAGAGCCACACCAAAATTTAGGCCTGCACTGATTACAAGAACCTCATCTTGGGTACACCTTGAATATCCCAGGAAATATAAAAATGGTTCAAAAATTGTGGTACTTACATACGATGGAATATCCCTCAGCCATGAAATCAATGTCATAAGACCAGTGGAAGCAAAATGAGTGGATTCAGTTATGATGATTCTAAGTGAAATAAGTCACACAGAAAAAGAATCTTATCATAAGATATCACTTAAGAAGATCCTGTAAACATGGCTACACATGAACTGAGTTTGGAAAGAGAACAGAGTCTCACATTTATAAAACACTTTTATGCCAGCTTAAGGTGGAAGGAGAGGTGGGGTGATGCATAAAACCATAGTTTGATATAAGCACGGGTACAGTTCCAATAACCAACTATGGAATAGACA
This sequence comes from Mesoplodon mirus, assembly GCF_964341445.2. Taxonomy (NCBI): domain Eukaryota; kingdom Metazoa; phylum Chordata; class Mammalia; order Artiodactyla; family Ziphiidae; genus Mesoplodon; species Mesoplodon mirus. The sequence goes on along the minus strand of NW_028295682.1, from coordinate 638,409 downwards.
AGACCTACACCTTCCTCAGTGAAAGGGACTCAAAACCCAATATTTCCCGCAGAGGAATATATCTGTCTAGTAAGAATCTTAAAACCTATGTATTGATATGTCTCCATAAGGGAAAGAAGTGTGTCTAGACTGGCATAAACATGGCAGCGAGAATCAGCTCAAACCCACTATAAAAAGGAATTTCAAAAACAAAACAAAAATCAGGGAAATTCTTTACAATTCTTGCAGTGTCTCTAATGAAACCTGGAATGACCCTATCTACAACGAAAGCTGGATGTGGCATAAGGCTGGACACATGGGACTGAGAGTATTGGTGAGATTGGGTGAGCAAACGCAGACCCTTTAAAGCAATAATGCATGGCAGCCATTCCATGGGTCCCAACTCTCCAGGTTGTAGGGAATATTACTACAGCTATAACATGAATGGGAAACCTAGAGAATGGACATACAGTGAATACGAAACGTTTCTAAAACTCAACGGATAGTGTCTCTCCTTGTACTCCAGTTTGACTTTTCAACTGCTTTACTATCAATCTCCCAACTTGGAGAGACAGAACCTTTAACCTCCTGGTTCGCACAGGTTGCCAATTTGGCAAACGATGAAAGGGAATAGGGAGAACAAATGAGAGAGTAGCTGTTAGGCATTTGGACGGGCACCTGTCACTCTTATTTCCTGGGAGGAAGAAGAAGTAAACAAAGTCTCAGCCAACCATCGAAAACCAGTATAGGTCCTGATCCAAAATATTGGACTTGCGTTCAGCTCACAAAAAACGAGTTAAAAAATGGAGCTCAGGGGCACAGCAATTCACAAACTGGCAGATGTATAAAGGGCAACTATCGTCCAAAAATCTGTTGAGGGAATGCAAGGAGGCAGACTTGAAAGCGAGGCAGAATTGCAGGAAACAGATTTCAAGAGGTACGTTGGACTCACCTTTAAAGCACAGGAATAGGGGTACAACTTCGACAATGATGCACTTGGCCACAAAGGGTGTATGTGTTTTCTCCTGAATATATTCAGGAGAAAACGCATACGTCTTTTTTGGCCAAGAAAGCAAGCGGGCAATGCAAATCTGCACTACAAAGAAGTACAACTTCCCACCAGTCAACAGGCAGATCCACAAAATGTGTAAAAACCAGAAAGGCAAGAGAGAACCTGGAGAACAGGGAGCCTTGTTATGCTGATGGGCGGGATGTAACTTGCCAACTGCCTCTCTGGAGGAGTGCTTTGTGTTCCCTAAAACAAGTAAACAACAGCTACAGAGCCAAGGGCACTTCCAGTCTAGGGAATATACCTTGGGAAAACTGAAAATCAATAAGACAGAGCCACCCCAAATTTAGGCCTGCACTGCTTACAAGAACCTCAACTTGTGTACACCTTATATATCCCTGGAAATATAAAAATGGTTCAAAAAATTGTGGTACTTACGTATGATGGAATATCCCTCAGCCATGAAATCAATGTCATAAGACCAGTAGCAGCAAAATGAGTGGATTCAGGTACGATGATTCTAAGTGAAATAAGTCACACAGAAAAAGAAACGTATCATAAGATATCACTTATGAAGATCATGTAAACATGGCTACACATGAACTGAGTTAGGAAAGAGAACAGAGTCTCACATTTAGAAAACACTCTTATGCCTGCTTAAGGGGGAAGGAGAGGTGGGGTGATGCATAAAACCAGAGTTTGATATTAATACAGGTACCAATCCAAAACCCTAATAGGGAATAGACAAGACCTACACCTTCCTCAGTGAGAGGGACTCAACACCCCATATTCCTCGCAGAGTAATATATCTGACTAGTAAGAATCTTAAAACCTATGTATTGAAATGTGTCCATAAGGGATTCAAGTTTGTCTCGACTGGCATAAACATGGCTGTGAGAATCAGCTCAAACCCACTATAAACAGGAATTTCAAAAACAAAACAAAAAACAGGGAAATTCTTTACAATTCCTTCAGGGGCTCTGATGAAACCTGAAATGACCATATCTACAATGACAGCTGGATGTGTCTTATGGCTGGATACTTGTGATTGAGAGGATTGGTGAGATTGGGTGAGCAAATGAAGACCCTTTAAAGCAATAATGTGTTGCACATATTGCATTGGTCCCAAATCTCCTGGTTGAAGGGATTATTACTAGAGCTATAACGTGTACGGGAATCCTAGAGAATGGACACACTGTGGATACGAATAGTATCTAAAACTCAACGAATAGGGCCTCCCTGGTTGTGCAGTGGTTGAGAGTCCGCCTGCCGATGCAGGGGATACGGGTTCGTGCCCCGGTCTGGGAGGATCCCATATGCCGCGGAGCGGCTGGGCCCGTGAGCCATGGCCGCTGGGCCTGCACATCCGGAGCCTGTGCTCCGCAATGGGAGAGGCCACAACAGTGAGAGGCCCGCATACCGCAAAAAGAAAAAAAAAATAAGTAAAACTCAACGAATAGTCCCTCTCCTGGTGCTCCGGTTTGAACTTTTAACTGCTTTACTATCAATATCCCTACTTGGAGAGACATCCCCTTTAACGTCCTGGTTCGCACAGGTTACCAATTTGGCAGAGGATGAAAGGAAAGATGGAGAACCAATTAGAGAATAGTTGTTAGGCTTTTGGACGGGCACATGTCACTCTAATTTCCCATCAGGAAGAAGAATTAACCAAAGTCTCAGCCTGCCTGTAGGAACGAGTATAAGTCCTGAACCAAAATTGTGGATTTGCGGTCAGATCACAAAAAAACGAGCTGAAAAATGGAGCTCAGGGGCACAGCAATTCACAAATTGGCAGAGTAATAAAGGGCAACTATCGTCCATAAATCTATTGAGGGAAGGCAATGAGGCGGATTTGAAAATGAGGCAGAATAACAGGAAACAGATTTCATGAAGTACATTGGAATCGCCTTTGAAGCACAGGAAGAGGGGCACAACTTCAACAGTGATGCACTTGGCCAAAAAGGGCGTATGTGTTTTATCCTGAATATATTCAGGAAAGAAAGCATATGCCCTTTTTGGCCAAGCAAGCAAGTGGGCAATGCAAATCTTCACTAAAAGAACGATCACTTCCCACAGGTCCAAAGGGATATCAGAAAAATGTGTAGAAACCAGAAAGTCAAGACAGGCCCTGGAGATCAGTGAACCTTGTTAGTCTAAAGGGCAGGATATAAATTGCCAACTACTTCTCTGGAGGAGTGCATTGTGTTCCCTATATCAAATAAACAACAGAGCTAATAATCCAAGGGCAGTTCCCGTCTAGGGAAAATACCTTTGGAAAACTGAAAATCGATAAGACACATCCATGCCCAAATTTAGGGCTGCACTGCTTACAAGAACCCAAACTTGGGTACACCTTAAATATCCCAGGAAAGACAAAAATGTTTCAAGAAATTGTGGTACTTACGTACGATGGAATATCCCTCAGCCATGACATTAATATCATAAGGCCAGTAGCAGCAAAATGAGTGGACTCAGGTACGATGATTCTAAGTGAAATAAGTCACACAGAAAAAGAAACTTATCATAAGATATCACTTATGAAGGTCCTGAAAACATGGCTACACATGAACTGATTTAGGAAAGATAACAGAGTAACGAGTCTTATCATAAGATATCACTCATAGTGGGAGTGTACACATGACTACACATGAACTGAATTAGAAACACAACAGAGTCACACATTTAGAAAAGAATCTTCTTCCTGCTTGATGGGAAAGGCGAGGTGAGGTGATGCATAAAACCACAGTTTTAAATTAGCACACATACCGTTACATAAACCAAGTATTTAATAGACAGCACCTACTCCCGGCATAATGAACTGGACTCAACAACCCTTATTCATTTCAGAGGAATATATATGACTCTAAGAATTTTAAAACATATGTATTCTCATGTCTCCATAAAGGAAGCATGTGTGTGTATAACGGCATGAAGACAGCACTGAAATTCAGCTAAACCCCCTTATAAAAATAAATTGCCAAAGCAAAATGCAAAAACAGCGAAACAGTGAGAAAGTCTTACAATTTACGTTCAGTGCCTGTGATGCAACATGGATTGTACACCTTTACACCCACAGCTGGATGAGACATAAGACTGGACACTTGGTGTTGACAAGATTGCTGAGGTTGTGTGAGCAAAAGAGAACCACTTAGAGCAATACTGTGTGCTACCCATTCTAGTGGTCCCAACTCTCCAGGTGTAAGGGAATCCTCCTACAGTTAAATCATGCATGGGAAACCCAGTGGATGGTACACTGTGTAATTGGGAAAGTTTTCTAAAAGGTACCTCATTTTTCCTTTTGTCGTGCTCGGCTTCGCCATTCCATCTGCATTACTCAAAATCTCCCCACTTGGTGTGTAAGCGCCTTTACCCTCCTGATATGCACAGTTTGCAAATTGTGCAGAGGATGAACAGGAAGAGGGGGAATAAATGAGAGATTAGCTGTAGGTGTTTGGATGGGCACATGTCACTCTAGTTTCCCACCAGGAAGAAGAATTAACCAAAGGCTCAGCCTGAAGCCCCGGAACCAGACGAGGGCCTAAAGCCATCCTGCGGTATTGCAGCCAGCTCACAAGTAGGCGAGTTGAAAAATGGAAATCAGGGGCACAGCAATTCACAAACTTGCAGAGTTATAAAGGACAACTATCATCCAGAAATATATTGAGGTAAGGCAGTGAAGAGAATTTGAATGCAAGGCAGAATTGAAGGAAACAGATTTCAAGACGTAGATTGGAGTCATCTTTAAAGCACATGAAAACCGACAGAACTTCGACAATGTTGCCCTTGGCTGAAAAGGGAGTATGTGTATTTTCTTGAATATATTCGGGAAAAAATGCATACACCCTTTTTCGCCAAGCAAGCCATCAGGCATTGCAAATCCACACTACAGAGAAGTGTCCCTCACCTCCAGTCAAAAGGGCCATCCACAAATAGTGTAAAAACCACAAATGTAGGACAGGCCATGGAGAAATGGGAGCCTGGTTACGCCGATGGACAGGATGTAAATTGCCAACAGCCTCTCTGGAGAACTGTATGATGTTTTCTAAAACAGAGCTACAAAGCATAGCACACTTCCACTGATGGCCGTGTATTTTGGGAAAACTAAAAATCCACAACACACAAACAGCCCCATCTTTAGGGCTGCTCTGTTTACAAGAACCTCGACTTCGGTACACTTTAAATATCCCAGTAAAAGAAAAAAAAATGGATATAGATTTGTGGTACTTATATACAATGGAATGTCACTCAGACATAAAATCAATGTCATAAGGCCAATAGCAGCATAATGAGTGGCTTTACATACGATGATGCTAAGTGAAATGAGCCACAAAGAAAAATAAACTTATTGTAATATATCACTTATAGAGGAAATGTAAACATGGCCACACATGAACTGAATTTCAAAAGAGAACAGAGTTACACATTTAGAAAACACACTTATGCCTCCTTAAGGGGAAAGGTGACGTGGGGTGATGTGTAAAAGCAGAGTTTGAAATTAGCACAGATCGCATTCCGTATACCAAATATGTAAAAGACAAGACCTACTCCTTTCTCAATGAACTGGACACAAAACAACCTATTCACTGAAGAGGAATATATCTGACTGGTAATAACCTTGAAACCTATGTATTTATATGTCTCCATAATGGAATCAAGTGTATGTAGATTGGCATAAACACAGATCAATGGAACAGGACAGAAAGCCCAGAGATAAACCTACATACCTATGGCTATCTCATCTATGCCAAAGGAGCTAAGGATATACAATGGAGAAAAGACAGTCTCTTCAGTAATTGGTGCTGGAAAAACTGGACTCCTACACATAAAAGAATGAAATTAGAACACTCCATAACACCATACACAAAAATAAACTCTAAATTGATTAGAGATCTAAATATAAGACCAGACACTATAAAACACTTAGAGGAAACCATAGGCAGAACACTCTATGACATAAATCACAGCAAGATCCTTTTTGACCCACCTCCTAGAGAAATGGAAATAAAAACAGAAATCAACAAATGGGACCTAATGAAACTTAAAAGCTTTTACACAGTACAGGAAAACATAAACAAGATGCAAAAACAACCCTCAGAATGGGAGAAAATATTTTCAAATGAAGCAATTGACAAAGGATTAATCTCCAAATTTTACAAGCACCTCATGTAGCTCAATATCACAAAAAACAAACAACCCAATCCAAAAACAGGCTGAAGACCTAATAGACATTTCTCCAAAGAAGATATACAGATTACCAAGAAACACATGAAAGGATGCTGAACATCACTAATCATTAGAGAAATGCAAATCAAAACTACCATGAGGTATCACCTCACAGCAGCCAGAGTGGCAATCATGAAAAAAATCTACAAAACAATAAATGCTGGAGAGGCCTTTATTGGAGAAAAGGGAACACACTTGCACTGTGGGTGGGAATGTAAATTGATATGGGCACTAGGGAGAACAGTACGGAGGTTCCTTTAAATAACTAACAATAGAAGTACCATACGACACAACAATCCAACTACTGGGCATTTGCCTTGCGAAAACCATAATTCAAAAAGAGTTATGTACAAAAATGTTCATTGCAGCTCTATTTGCATTAGTCAGGACATGGAAGCAACCTAAGTGTCCATCGACAGATGAATGGATAAAGAAGATCTGGCACATATATACAATCAAATATTACTCAACCATAAAAAGAAGCAAAACTGAGTTATTTGTACTGACGTGGATGGACTTAGAATCTGTCCTACACAGTGAAGTAAGTCAGAAAGGGAAAAACAAATACTGTATGTTAACAGAGATATATGGATTCTAATGAAGAAAAAAAAAAGATTTTGAAGAACCTAGTGGCAGGACAGGATTAAGGACACAGACATAGAGAAAGGACTTGAGGACACCGGAAGGGAGATTGGTAAGCTGGGACGAAGTGAAAGAGTGGCATGGACATAAATACATTACCAAATGTAACACCGATAGCTACTGGGAAGCAGCCACATAGAACAGGGAGATCAGCTCAGTGCTTTGTGACCACATAAAGGGGTGGGATATGGAGTGTGGGAGGGAGATGCAAGAGGGAGGGGATCTGGTGATATTTGTATATGTATAGCTGATTCACTTTGTTATACAGCAGAAAGGAACACTCCATTGTAAAGCAATTATACTCCAATAAACGTGTAAAAGGAAAAAAAATAAAAGAAAGCCCAAAGATAAACCTACACACCTATGGTCAACTAATCTATGACAAAGGAGGCAAGACTATACAATGGAGATAAGAGAGTCTCTTCAATCATTGGTGCTGGGAAATATGGACAGCTACATGTAAAAGAATGAAATTAGAACACTCCACAACACCATACATAAAAATATATTCAAAATGGATTAGAGACCTTAATGTAAGACCAGACAGTATAAAACTCTGAGAGGAAAACTTACGAAGGATACTCTGACATAAATCACAGCAAGATCTTCTTTGATCCACCTCCTATAGTAATGAAATAAAAAAGAAAAGTAAACAGATGGGACCTAATGAAACGTAAAAGCTATTGCAAAGCAAAGGAAACTACAAACAAGACGAAAAGACAACCCTCAGAATGCCAGAAAATATTTGTAAACGAATCAATGGACAAATGATTAATCTCCAATATATATAAACAGCTCATGCAGCTCAATATTAATAAAATAAACAACCCAATACAAAAATGGAAGATCTAAATAGACATTTCTTCCAAGAAGACATAGAGATGGCCAGTATGCACATGAAAATCTGCTTAACATTACTAATTATTAGAGAAATGGAAATCGAAACCAAAATGAGGTATCACGTCACACCTGTTAGAATGGGCATCATCAGAAAATCTACAAACAACAAATGCTGGAGTGGGTGTGGAGAAAAGCAACCTTCTTCCACTATTGTTTGGAATGTAAATTGATACAGTCTCTATGGAGAACAGTATGGAGGTTCTTTAAAAAACTAAAAATAGAATTACCATATAATCCAGCAATCCCACTACTGGGCATATACCCAGAGAAAACCATAAATCAAAAAGACACGTTCACCACAATGTTCACTGCATCACTATTTACAATAGACAGGTAATGGAAGCAAACTAAGTGCCCACAGACAGACGAATGGATCAAGACGTGGTACATATATACAACGCAATATTACTCAGCCATACATAGGAATGAAATTGGGTCATTTGTAGAGACCTTGATGGATCTAGAGACTGTCATACAGAGTGAAGTAAGTCAGAAAGAGAAAAACAAATATTGTATATTAATGCATATATGTGGAACCTAGAAAAATGGTACAGAGGAACCGGTGTGCAGGGCAGAGATAGAGACACAGATGTAGAGAACAAACATATGGACACCAAGGAGGGAACGCCATGTGAGGGTGGTGGTGGGATGAATTGGGAGACTGGGATTCACATGTGCACACTTATATGTATAAAATAGATATCCAATAAGAACTTGCTGTATAAAAGAAATAAATTTAAAAAAATAAAAATAAATAAATAACATTTAATAAAATAAAACAGAAAAAATGTTTTTCCCTTCACCTAGACGTCTTTATATTAATGCATTATTTCCATGTTTATATCTCCAAATTAAAAAAAAGAGGAATAAATAAAATCTAACTTGAACCAAAAAGGAAAAAAAAAGAAAAAAAAAAAAAAAACAAACAGAACTCACCAGTTATACACAGGAAAATCGTATCAGGGCACTTGCTCTAGTGGTAATAAATTCTTCAGTTGGTCAGAGGTGGGAAATCATCTCCCATGCAGTCAGCAGTGCTCCCGCGCACAAGGAGCATCCTCATTGCAAAGCTGGGGGACTGTGTCGAGGCGTCTGTGAGTAAATGTGAGCTGAACCCCAATCCTGCTGCAGCTGAACTCTTCCCAACCTTTCCAGGTAAAACACCTGAATATGTACAAGCACTTGCAAGCCTACAGGAAGGGCTGTGGAGCCACACCAGCGAGAGCACACAGGCCGACTTGGTGCCTGCAGGCCAGCCAGGATGGTCCTGGCCCCAGATGCTCTTCTGGAATCTTTCCATTTCCCTGCCTGAGATACCCCTCCTGCCACGGCCCCCACTGCTTTTTTACTTCCTCACCTCTGCCTGGGGAGAAATTCCAGTGGCAGGTATGGGTGACACATCCTCTTCTTTAGCAGGTGGCAGTCTGGCAACTCATGCAGAATGTCCAGCACAGCCCAAATCACACTGGGCCACCCACAAAGCCACAGCCCCTCACTCCCTCCCACCACCCCAGCCCCGACACTGCTGACGGGGCAGAGAATATGGCATCAGGCACAGCTACAGGGGCACTTGCTGACTGGAGAGGTGTTTATATTGACCTCAACCCAGGCACACCTGTGGGGGGGGGCTGGCAGGCAGTGTCAGGCTGCCCAAATCAGCCAATCCTCACCCCTCAGGGGCTCACAGTTGCAGAAAATGAACCTTGCTAAACGGGTCAGTCCCAAGGAACAGGTGTGGGCTCTTGAGAGTCAGGCTACACAAGGGGCTGCAGCTGCGGCTTGTTTTCTTATCATTTTATCTGGTCCATGAGTGGAAAACAACTTCAAGAAGACCTTATCCTAATAAGAGGAACCCAGGTGTCAGGGAGAGGAGTGGTGGTGGGTGGAGACAGAGGCCTGGTGCCCTGGCTGCAGTGGAAGTGTCTGGAAGACCAGGCAGAGAGAGGCTGCACAGAGTGATAGCCAGGGTCACAGACCTGTCAGAGCTGCTGTTTGTTAGTTCAAGTCCTGCTCTGAGGTGTTCTGTGTCAGCTGTGAGCGACAGGTGAGCTGGGGGTTCTCTGCAAGGTGGGCTATGTGCACACTTCCTGTGTGTCCAGCCTTGATGGGGTACCAGCCCAGGGGAGTTCCGTATCCTGGGAAGGGCCTGACTAGGAGAGCCCCATGGGCTGCTGGGTAGCTGCACAGGTGAGCTCCATACCCTGGGAGGGACTTGAACACGAGAGCCCCGTTGGCTGTGGGGTGCGGGATGCAGCCCAGGTGAGCTCCATATCCTGGGATTTTCCTGACCACAAGAGCCCCATGGGCTGCTGGAGACCTGGTAAAGGATATCAGGACAGTCAGTGAAGCCACCGAGGATATACATCCAGTAGCTCCTATTTCCTACACCCTGCTGCTCATTCTACCATCCACCAGGCCATGGGATTCTGTATTACACTTCAATGATGCCTTCTTCTGTATTCCATTCATCTCAGAGTCACAAGAATTTTTGGCTTGTGAGTGGCAGGACACAACATGCAACACAAGCAAAAATGCTGGGCCGTCCTGCCCCAATGGTTCAAAAATCCCCACACCATCATTGGGGAAATGTCCTCTAAAGACCTAAACGTTCTACCTCTGTAAAAGGGAACCCTCCTTCAATGTGCAGATGACATTCTGATCACCAGGCCTACTAAAGACGCCTCTGAACTACCTAGCCAAGAAAGGATAGAAGGTGTCCAAGAAAAAGGCTCAAATATCCCAGGCTCAGGTGACATGCCTGGGCATCATCCTCACAGATATTTGGAGAAACGCCTCCCAGGATAGGGAAGAAGCCATTTGCAGCCTTACCTCTTCTAAAACTAGAAGACAGCTTAGGGGTTCCTGGGGAGGCCAAGGTTTTCTGCATTTGGATCCCTAACTACAGTCTAATAGCTGGGCCTCTACATGAAACACTGACACGAAAAGATTATGATCTTTTTGAATAGAATCCAGAAGCAGCCTTTCAAGAATGGAAAGAGCAATCAATTCAGATCCTTGCCCAGGAACTCGCTAATTTAGCTAAACCCTTTGACCTTTACATACCCAGTCAAAGGTTAATCGCCCTTGGAGCCTTAGGGCAAAAACTGGGACCACTTGAAATGGAGCAACACAAGAATGCCCTTCAGGTATGATAAACTATGGTCCCCAAGGGCTTTGCCCACCGACTCATCAGGCCAGGATACTGGGGTATCTAAAAAGCTGGAAATCAGCAGCCCACAAGGCCAGCTCACTCCTAAGGGAATAGGACCCCACGTGGTTATTCTAACCACCCATCATGTCCTGAAGTTGCAGGGGTCGCTCTGTGGACACACTGACCTCGAGTGAGGAGGCCCTCCAACTCCTACCTCCAGAGAGACAAATGGGGGCAACGGGCCCCCAAGATGACTTGTGTGACCATCACTTGACCTGGAGTTTCTCTCAGAAAACAACAAGACTGTGCCCCGAAAGAGCAGACTACTGCTTGCAGGACTTACTTCACCCAGAGGGGAGCTAATAAGCTTGGCGGGGGAAACGTATATCACGCTTTCACCATAGAAAACCCTACAGACACCGCGGTGATGGTGGCCAATATGACCGGCTGGACTGCTGGCTACATCTAAAGGCCGTTGACTCAGTGGACGTCATGGTCCTGGATCACCACTGACCCTGGACTGTCTGGGAGTTGCACGGGCAGGGCTCTGACACATGGTGCTGTTTGTACATTAATTCAGGGACCTAATTACAGAAAGCACAGACTACTGGTCAGAGCATCTAAGCTGGCAAAAAACGTCAGCCTAATGTCACCAAACAAATGTGGGGTGGGGTGAAACCTGCCACCACAGCATCTCTGCGCATCTCTTTCCTGGACCCTTAAAAGTCATTGGAATCTATAACACTTCCAATGCTGGTGCTCAGGCGGACGAGAAGTGAGGCAGGAGGCTTTGGGACAATCAACCTCACCTGGAGGCTGGTGGGCAGACGTTTTGACCCTTCCCCCACGTATCAGGGCTCCCACCACAGCATGAAGCAGTAACAAAAGAGGGGTCTGCTCCCTCAACACCCGAAGAATGAGGAACGGAACAAAAAGCAGAGGAGGGGTTGGTCTCTGGCAACGTTCATTAAAAATTCCTGGGAGATAAAAAGAGAATCTGGGCAATAAAATAAAGTCTAAGCTGTTTTTCCTTTGTGCTTTGTCTAATTTCACGTGCTCCTAGGGTTCCGCATGCAGAGGTCCCACACCCGGCACTTCAGACCCGATTTCCTATTGCAGAATGGCTGGGTCGACACCTCAGCTAGCGGAGTCCCATGCAGACTCCACGGCATAGAGCCTGAGCTGCAGCCAACCCAGCCCTCGAGAGCTCCATCCCTTCCCTCCCACTGATGCCGCTGGGATCCCTACACAGCAGTCCACCCACAGCCCGTGGGGGCGTGCACGCTCTCACCTCTCCATTCTGTTTTCAACATAATGTTTCCTTTGCTTCTGAACCAAACTCAGTCTTGATCTGTTGGCTCCAATGACACTGGGCACGGGGACTCCTGTTGGAGTTCCCTCTGGATGATCAGTAACAGAAATTGAGAACATTGTAACTTCATTGAACAGATGTGTGAGCCAAACTGTAGTTAACATAGAGCAGTGTATAATGCTCGGGTAAAATAAGATTTTTCTAAGACTTACATTTGATATTTCCATCACTTTACCATAAGCAAGTTCAGTGAAGACGTCTGTCTTATTTGTCAGGTCAACATTAGAGAAATGAAGTGATTTATTTCCATGGATGTACATCGAGTACTCTTGGCTGAAGCTTCAATCTTGTTTAGAATGCTTTTCCATTGAAAAGGATACCTCTCTTTCAGCTCCCCCATTTCTGAGAAGTATAAAATCTTATAATTTATTATTACCAAAGGGGAAAGGTAGGAGAAGGGATAAATTAACAGTTTGGGATTAACACATACACACTGCTATGTATAAAATAGATCATCAACAAGGAACTACTGTATAGCACAGGGAACTACACTGAATATTTTGCAATAACCTATAAGGGGAAATAATCTGAAAAAGAATCGATATTTTTATTGACATCATCTATCAATGACAGATAAAATGTAACCTAAGCAAGGCCGATGGTGAGCGCTTCTGAACCTGAAGATTTCAATCATCTAAAGTTTGGGCTCTGCCTATTTCCCAAGGCCCTTAATGGACATACGTGTAGCCGTAGCTTAAAAATTCCCCAGTTTGGGGTTCGGGGAGGCACTGATTTGGAAAAATCCCTGGTGTTCTCCTTCCATGCACGGGACCCTTCCTACAGCTAAAACATGCCTGTCACACTTAGAGGATGGTACACTGTTTGATCGGAAAGAGTTTGGAAAAGGCACCTCATCTCCTCATCACCTGGTGCTCGGGTTCAACCCTCCAGCATCTTTCCTAACAATCTCCTCACTTGGGGATATCAGCACCATCAACATCCTGTTGCACACAGTTTGGAATTTGTCCAGAGGATGAAGCGGAAGGATGAGAAAAATTTAGAGACAAATCTTTGGTGTTCGGACAGGCACATGCCACTCTAATTTCCAATCCGGAAGACAAATTCATCAAAGGCTAGAATTGCCCACGGAAAGAGAATAGGTCTAGAGGAAATCCCGCTGTTTTGTGTCCAGTTTCCAAAAACACAAGTTGAAAAATGGAACTCAGGGGCACTAAAATTCATGAAACTGCAGAGTTGAAAATATCTATTGTTGAAAAATGTCTTGAGGTAAGTCACAGAAAAGGAATTGTAAGCAAGGGGGAGTGGCAGGAAACAGATTTGAAGAGGTAGAAAGGACTCCCCATTAAAGCACAAGAAAAGGGGCTGAACATCGCCAATGATGCACTTGGCCCAAAAGGGCGTATGCATTTTTTTCTGAATATATTCAAGTAAAGGCCATTCACACATTTTATGCAACCAAACACGTGGGCACTGGAAATCAATACTACAAAATGTATCACTTCACATCAGTCAGAAGGGCCACCCACATAAATTGTAAACACCAGAAATGCAGGACAGGGTGAGGAGAAAAGGGAGCCCTGTGAGGCTGATAGTGGAAATGTAATTTGCCAACGGCCACTCTGGAGAAGTGTATTGTGTTTGCTAAAACATCTGAAAACTGAGCTACAGAGCATAGGGCACTGGCACTCATGGGCGTATACCTTGGGAAAAACAAAAAATGACAGAAAACAGGCACCCCGTCGTTTACCACCTCTCTGTTAAAAAGGGCCTCCACTTGGATATAACATAAATGTCCCTGGAAGGATAAAATGGATAAAAGAGATGGGGTACTTATGTAGAGTGGAATATTACTCATCCAGAAATCAATGAAATAAGGCCGGTTGTAACAACTCTGGAGGAGTTACATATGATCATTCTAAGTGACACATGTCAGAAAGAAAAAGACACATATCATAAGATGTCACTTAAAGGTGGAATCAAACATGGCTACACATGAAATAAACTACAAAACAGAAACATAGTCAAATATGTAGAAAATAGACATAAGGCTGCTAAATGGGAAAGGTGGGGAATGGTGAGGTATTATCCAGGAGGTTGAAATTAGCAAAGATACCATTCCAAGTACCGAATTGAATAACTGGCAAGGCCTACACGGTACCTCAAAGAACGGCACTCAGTCCACTCAAGTCACTGGAAAATAATACATATGACTCGTAAGCATCTGAGAAAGAATTTATTGTTGTCTCACAGTACATGAATCAAGTGGATGTACAGCAGCAAAAAACAGAGCTTTGAAAATCAGCTGTAACCAATATAAAAATAAATTTAAAAATATTTATAAAAGCAGTGAGACAGACAAAAATTCTTACAACTTCTGTTGAAGGGCTACGATGTAACATGGATTGAACACATGTAGACCCACAGCAGGATGATATATAAGGCTGGAAGCTATGCATGCTGAGAGATGTTAGAGAGGCTGGATGAGGAAATGCAGACCTTTTAAAGTAATACTGCCTGGTACCCATTCCATGGGTCCCAAATCTGCACTTTCAAGGGAATCTTCTGACAGTGAAAACATGCCTGGGAAACCGAGATGAATGTACACCGTGTGCTCAGGAGAGGTGTCTAAAATGCACCTCATTTTTGATCTCCTGATGCTGGGGTTCGCCATTCCAGCCACATTACTAACAATCTCCCCACTTGGAGAATCAGCACCTTTAACCTCCTGTTTCACACAGTTTGCAATTTTTGCAGAGGATAAATGGGAAGAGGAGGAACCAATGAGAGATTAACTGTAGGAGTTTTGACAGGCACATGTCACTCTAATTTCCCATTAGGAAGAAGAATTAACCAAAGGCTCAGCCTGCCTCCCCAGAACCAGAATAGGTCCGGAAGCAATCCAATGGTTTGGCGGTCAGCTCACAAAAAAAGCGAGTTGCAAAATGGAGCTCAGGAGCAGACAATTCAAAGACCTGCAAAGATATAAATGATAACCAACGTCCAAAAATATATTCAGGTAAGGCAACGAAGAGGTTCTGAATGAGAGCCAGAATTGCAGGAAACAGATTTCAAAAGGTAGATTGTACTCACATTTAAAGCATATGAAAAGCAGCAGAATTTCTAAAATGATGCAGTTGGGCAAAAGGGTGTATGCGTTTTTTTCGTGAATATCTTCAGGAAAAAAACACATACAGAGTCTTTGGCCAACCAAGCAAGGGGGAAATGCAAATCCGCACAATAAAGAAGTCTCAATTTCCACTGCTCAGAAAGTCCATCCAAAAAATGTGTACAAATCAAAAATGCAGGAGAGGCCATGGAAAACAGGGAGACTAGTCACGCTGATGGGTGGGGTATAAATATCCAAGAGCTACTCTGAAGAAGTGTATGCTGTTTCCTAAAACATCTAAAATACAAAGCCCCCGAGCAAAAGGGACTTCAACTCATGGACATATAACTTGGGAAGACTAAATATCAACAAGACACAGGCACCCCAAATTTTAGGGCTGCTCTGCATACAAGAACCTCAACTTCGGTACACCTAAAGTATCCCAGGAAAAAGATAAATGCATAAAGAAATTGTGGTAATTTTGTACAATGGAATATCACTCAGACGTGAAATCAATGTCATAAGGCCAGTAGCAGCATAATGAGAGGATTTAGGTATGATGATTCTAAGGGAAATTAGTCACACAGAAAAAGAATCTTATCATAAGATATCACTTAGAGAGGGAATGTCAACATCACAACACATGAACTGAATTAGGAAAGAGAGCAGCGTCTCACATTTAGAAAACACTCTTATGCCTCCTTAAGAGGAAAGGAGAGGTGGGGTGATGCATAAAACCAGAGTTTGATATTAGCACAGTACAATTCCATAAACCATATACAGAATAGACAAGACCTACACCTTCCTCAGTGAACGGGACTCAAAATCCCTATTCCCCACAGAGGAATATATCTGATTAGTAAGAATCTTAAAACCTATGTACTGATATGCCTCTGTAAGGGAATCAAGTGTGTCTACACCGGCATAAACACGTCAGTGAAAATCAGCTCAACACCATTATAAAAATGAATTTCAAAAACAAAACAAAAAAACAGCGAAATTCTTACACAATTCCTTCAGGGGTTCTGATGAAACCTAGAATGACCCTATCTGCAAAGACAGCTGGATGAGACATAAGGCTGGACACTTTGGACTGAGAGGACTGGTGAGATTGGGAGAGAAAATGCAGACCCTTTAAAGTAGTAATGCATGCCACCATTCCATGGGTCCCAAATTTCCAGGTAGAAGGGAATATCACTACAGTTATAACATGTATGGGAAACCTAGAGAATGGACACCCTGTGATGGCGAAAGGTTTCTGAAAGTCTCCTACTTTTTCCTCTCCTTGTGCTACAGTTTGGCATTCCAACTACTTTACTATCAATCTCCCAACTTAGGAGAGTCATCCCCTATAACCTCCTGGTTCGCACAGTTTGCTAATTGTGCAGAGGATGAAAGGGAAGAGGGAGAACCAATCAGAGAGTAGATGTAGGCATTTGGATGGACACATGTCACTCTAAATTCCCGTCAGGAAGAAGAATTAACCAAAGCCTCAGCCACCCACAGGGAACCAGTAGAGCCACCCCTGGAACCAGTATAGGTCCTGAAGCAAAATTGTGGATTTGCGGTCAGCTCCCAATAATGGGGTTTGAAAATTGGAGCTCAGGGGCAAAGCAAATCAAAAACCTGCAGATTTACAAAGGACTACTCTCTTCCAAAAATCTATTGAGGGGAGGCAACAAAGCGGACTTGAAAATGAGGCAGAATTGCACAAAACATATTTCAAGAGGTAAATTGGAATCGCCTTTAAAGCACAGGAAAGGCATCAAAACTTCGAGAATGATGCACTTGGCCAAAAACAGCGTATGATTTTCTCCTGAATATATTCAGGAGAAAAGTCAGAGGCCCTTTTTGGCCAATCAAGCAAGCGCACAATGCAAATCCACACTACAAAGAATTGTCGCTTCCGACCAGTCAAAAAGGGCATCCGAAAATCTGTAAAAACCAGAAAGGCAAGATAGAGATGACAAGGGCATAAAGCAATATGATCCCAAGGGTCATGGTGGATTGTGATGACAAGCACATGGAGCATTGTGATGACAAGATTATGTATCATTTTGCTGACAAAGGCATTGTGATGACAAGGTTCATGGAGCACTGTGATGACAAGTGTCATGGATCATTGTGATTAAAGGGTTCATGGAGCATTGGGATGACAAGGGCATGGAGCATTTTGATGACAAGAGTCCCGGATCATTGTTTTGTCAGGGTTCATGGAGCATTGTGATGACAGTGGTCATGGAGCATTGTGATGACAGAGGTCATGGAGCGTTGTGATGAGAACCTCATGGAGCATTGGGCTGAGAAGTTTCATAGATTATCGTGATGACAGTGGACATGGTGCATTGTGATGACAAGGGCATGGAGCATTGTGAGGAGAAGGTCATGGAGTATTGTGAAGAGCGGTGTCAGGGAGCATTGTGATGACATATGTCATGGTACATTGCGATGACAATGGCAGGGAGCACTGTGATGCCAAATGTAATGGAGGATTGTGATGGCAAATATAATGGAGCATTGTGATGACTAGGGCTTGCAGCATTATGATGACAAGCGCTATTGAGGATTTTCATGACAAGGTCATGAAGAATTGTGATGACAAGGCCCTGGAGCTTTGTGATGAGAAAACCATGGAGCCTTGTGAAGACAAGTCTCATGGAGCATACTGATGAAAGGGGCATGGATCATTCTGATTACAGGGGTCTTGGAACATTGTGATAACAAGGACATGAAGCATTGTGATGACAATGGCATGGAGCATTGTGATGACCAGGTCATGCAGTATTGTGAAGACAGTTGTCATGGTGCATTGTGATGACATATGTAATGGCCCATTCTGATGACAATGGCATGGAGCATTGTGATGCCAAGTGTCATGGAGGATTCTGATGACAAAGGTAATGGAGCATTGTGATGACAATGGCTTGGAGCATTGTGATGACAAGGGTCAGGGAGCATTGTGCTGACAAGTGCATGGAGAATTGTGATGACAAGGGTCATGGAGCATTCTAATGACAAGCTTGTGGAGTATTTTGATGACAATGGCATGGAGCATTGTGATGAAAACGGCATGAGTCATTGTGATGAAAAAGGCATGGAGCCTCTTCGTTACAGGGTTCAAGGAGAATTCTGATGACAAGTGTCAGGGAGCATTGTGATGACAAGTGTATTGAGAATTGTGATGACAAAGGTCATGGAGCAATGTGATGAAAAGGGCATGGAGTATTGTGATGACAGGCATCATGGAGCATTGTGATGACAAGTGTTATGGAACTTTGTGATCACAAGGTTTTGGAGCATTGTGATGAGAGAGGTCATGGATCATTTTGATTTCAAGGAACATGGAGCATTGTGATGACAAGGGCATGAAGCAATGTGATCCCAATGTTCATGGAGGATTGTGATGACAATGGAAATGGAGTATTGTGACGACAAGAGCATAGAGCATTGTAATGACAAGGTCATGTAGCATTTTGCTGAGAAAGGCATGGAGCATTGTGATTACAGGTGTCATGGAGCACTGTGATGACAAGTGTCAAGGAGCATTGTGAATACAGGTGTCATGGAGCATTGGGATGGCAAGGGCATGGATCATTGTGATGACAAGCATCATGGAGCATTGCTCTGACAAAGGCATGGAGCATTGTGATGACAAGGGTCACGGAGCATTGTGATGAAAAGTTCATTGAGCGTTGTGGTTACAAAGGTCACAGAGCCTTGTGATGAGGCGAGCATGAAACGTTGTGATGAGGAACGTTATGAAGCATTGTGATGACTGGAGTCACGGAGCATTGTGATGACAGGGGTCATTGAGCATTGTGATAACAAGGGCATGGAGCATTGTGATGACAGGGGAATGGAGCATTGGTCTGACAAGTTTCATAGATTATTGTGATGACAGTGGACATGGTGCATTGTGATGACAAGGGCATGGGGCATTGTGATGAGAAGGTCATGGAGTACTGTGAAGACAGGTGTCAGGGAGCATTGTGATGACATATGTCATGGTCCACTGCGATGGCAATGGCATGGAGCATTATGATGCCAAATGTAATGGAGAATTGTGATGACAAATATAATGGAGCTTTGTGATGATTAGGGCTTGGTGCATTATGATGACAAGGGCCATTGAAAATTTTTATGATAAGTTCGAGAAGCGTTGTGATGACAAGGTCCTCGAGCATTGTGATGACAAAGAATCGAGCCTTGTGATGACAAGTCTCATGGAGCATACTGATGAAAAGGGGCATGGAGAATTGTGATTACAGGGGTCTTGGAAAACTGTGATGACAAGGGCAATGAACATTGTGAGGAGAAGAACAAGGAGCATTCTGATGGCATGCGTCATTGAGCTTTGTGATGACAAGGGCATGGAGCATTGTGATTACATGGGTCTTGGAGCATTGTGATGAAAAGGGCATGGATCATTGTGATGAAAAAAGCATGGAGCCTTGTCATGACAGGGTTCAAGGAGCATACAGACAACAAGTATCAGGGAGCATTTTTATGACAAGTGTATTGAGCATTGTGGTGACAAAGGTCATGGAGCATTGTGATGAGAAGGCCATTGATAATTGTGATGACGAGCGTCATGGGGCATTGTGATGACAAGAGTTTTGGAATATTGTGATCACACTGGTTTGGAGCATTGTTATGACAGAGGTCATGGAACATTTTGATTTCATTGTGATGACAATAGCAAGAAGCATTATGATGATGGGCATGGTGCATTGTGATGACAGGGTTCATGGATCATTGAGATGAAAAGAGGCATAGAGCATTGTGATTAAAGGGTTATTGGAGCGTTGTGATGAGAAGGGTCATGGAGATTTGTGATGACAAGGCCAAGGAACATCGTGATGGCAGGGGACATGGAGCATTTTTATGACTGGTGTAATGGAGCATTGTGATGGCAAGGGCATGGGGCATTGTGATGAGAAGGCCATGGAGCATTCTGATGACGTGTCATGGAGCTTCGTGAAGACAAGGGCATGGAGCAATGTGATGCCAAGTGTCATGGATCTTTGTGATGACGAAGGTCATGGAGCATTTTGATGGCAAGGGCGTTGTGCATTGTGATGTGAAAGGCAGGGAGCATTCTGATGACAGAGTCATGGAGCAATTTGATGAAAAGTGTCATGGAACAATTTGATGACAGGTGTTATGGAACACTGTGATGTCAGGGGTCATCAAACATTGTGATGATAAGTGCATGTAGCATTGTGATGACACGAGTCATGGAACATTGTGATGACAGGGTTGAGGGAGTACTGTGACAATTAGTGATGTAGCATTGTGATATCAGTGGTGAGAGAGCATTTTGATGAGAAGTGCATGGAGCATTGTGATGACATATTTTAAGCAGCATTGTGATGAGAAGTGCATGGTGCATTGTGATGACATGTGTCATGGAGCATTGTGCTGACAAGCGCATGGAGCATTGTGATGACAAGTGTATTGAGATTTGTGATGACAAATGTCATGGAACATTGTGATGAAAAGGGCATGGAATATTGTGATGACAGGCATCATGGAGCGTTGTGATGACAAGTGTTATGGAACATTGTGATCACTACGGTTTGGAGAAATGTGATGACAGAGGTCATGGATCATTTTGATTTCAAGGAGCATGGAGCATTGTGATGACAAGGGCATGAAGCAATGTGATCCCAAGGTTCATGGAGGATTGTGATGACAATGGTAATGGAGTATTGTGATGACAAGCGCATAGAGCATTGTAATGACAATGTCATGTAGCATTTTGCTGACAAAGGCATGGAGCATTGTGATGACATGTGTCATGGAGCACTCTGATGACAAGCGTCACGGAGCATTGTGAATACAGGGGTCATGAAGCATTGGGATGACAAGGGCATGGATCATTGTGGTGACAAGTTTCATGGAGCACTGGGCTGAAAATATTCATGGAGTGTTGTGATGACAGGGGTCATGGAGCATTGTGATGACTAGGGAATGGAGCATTGCGATTACAAGAGTCCAGAATCATTGTGTTGTCGGGTGTCATGGAATGTTTTGATGACAGTGGTCATGGAGCATTGTGATGATATTGGCCATGGAGCATTGTGATGAGTTGGTCGTGGAGCACTGTGCTGAAAATGTTCATGGATAATTGTGATGACAGGGTTCATGGAGCATTGTGATGACAAGGGCATGGAGCATTGTGATTAGAAGCTCATGGAGTATTGTGAAGACAGGTGTCAGGGAGTATTGTGATGACATATGTCATGGTCCATTGCGATGAGAATGGCATGGATCATTATGATGCCAAATGTAATGGAGAATTGTGATGACAAATATAATGGAGCATTGTGATGATTAAGGCTTGGAGCATTATGTTGACACGGGCCATTGAAAATTTTCATAA
The DNA here is from genome assembly GCF_964341445.2 of Mesoplodon mirus. NCBI lineage: Eukaryota > Metazoa > Chordata > Mammalia > Artiodactyla > Ziphiidae > Mesoplodon > Mesoplodon mirus. Next base: position 616,681 of record NW_028295682.1, on the reverse strand, counting down.
CAATGTCGAGAAGCACTGTGATGACAAGTTCCTGGAGCATTGTGATGACAAAACCATGGAGCCTTGTGATGACAAGTCTCATGGAGCATACTGAAGAAAAGGGGCATGGATCATTGTGATGACCAGGGTCTTGGAACATTGTGATGACAAGGGCATTGAGCATTGTGAGAAGAATTCCAAGGAGCATTCTGATGGCATGCGTCATTGAGCTTTGTGATGACAAGGGCATGGAGCATTGTGATTACATGTGTCTTGGAGCATTGTGATGAAAAGGGCATGGATCATTGTGATGAAAAAGGCATGGAGCCTTGTCATGACAGGGTTCAATTAGCATACAGACAACAAGGGTCAGGGGGCATTTTGATGACATGTGTATTGTGCATTGTGGTGACAAAGTCATGGAGCATTGGGATGAGAAGACCATTGATAACTGTGATGACGAGCGTCATGGGGCATTGTGGTGACAAGTGTTTTGGAATATTGTGATCACAAGGGTTTGGAGCATTGTTATGACAGAGGTCATGGAACATTTTGATTTCATTGTGATGACAATAGCATGAAGCATTATGATGAAGGGCATGGTGCATTGTGATGACAGGGTTCATGGATCATTGATATGAAAAAGGGCATAGAGCACTGTGATTAAAGTGTTCTGGGAACATTGTGATGAGAAGGGTCAAGGAGCTTTGTGATGACAAGGCCATGGAACATCGTGATGGCAGGGGTCATAGAGCATTGTTATGACTGGTGTAATGGAGCATTGTGATGGCAAGGGCATGGAGCATTTGTATGAGAAGGGCATGGAGCATTCTGATGACATGTGTCATGGAGCTTTGTGAAGACAAGGGCATGGAGCAATGTAATGCCAAGGGTCATGGATTTTGTGATGACAAAGGTCATGGAGCATTTTGATGGCAAGGGCGTTGTGCATTGTGATGAGAAGGTCAGGGAGTATTGTGATGACAGGGTCATGGAGCAATTTGATGAAAATTGTCATGGAATATTTTGATGACAGATGTTATGGAACATTGTGATGTCAGGGTTCATCGACCATTGTGATGATAAGTGCATATAGCAATGTAATGACAGGAGTCATGGGACTTTGTGATGCCAGGGGTGAGGGAGTATTCTGATAAATAGTGATGTAGCATTGTGATATCAGTGGTGAGAGAGCATTTTGATGAGAAGTGGATGGAGCATTGTGATGTCAAGATTGTAGAGCACTGTGATGACAAGCGCATGGTGCATTGTGATGATATGTGTCATGGAGCATTGTGCAGACAAGCGCATGGAGCACTGTGATGACAAGGGTCATGGAGCATTGTGCTGAGAAAGGCATAGAGCATTGTGATGACAAGGGTCAAAGAGCATTGTGATGAAAAGTTCATGGAGCATTGTGGTTAAAATGGTCACAGAGACTGTTGATGACGAGGGTATGGACCACTGTGATGACAAAGGTCATGAATCATTGCGATGACTGGAGTCACGAAGCTTTGTGATGACAGGAGTCAGGGAGCATTGTGATAACAAAGGCATGGAGCATTGTGATGACAAGGGCATGGAACATTAGTCTAATAAATTTCATGGATTGTTGTGATGAAAGTTGGAATGGCGCATTGTGATGACAAGGGCATGGAGCTTTGTGATGACCAGGTCATTCATTATTGTGAAGAGAGGTGTCAGGGAACATTTTGATGACATATGTAATGGCCAATTGTGATGACAATGGCATGGAACATTGTGATGCCAAGTGTCTTGGAGGATTGTGATGACAAAGGTAATGGAATATTGTGATGACAATGGCTTGGAGCATTTTGATGACATGGGTCAGGGAGCATTGTGATGACAAGTGCATGTAGAATTGTGATGACAAGTGCATGGAGCATAGTGATGACAGAGGTCATGGAGCATTGTGATTACAGGGGTCTTTGAGAATTGTGATGACAAGAGACTCGGATCATTGTGTTGTCAGGTGTCATGGAGTGTTGTGATGACAGTGGTCATGGAGCAGTGTGATGATATTGGTCGTGGAGCATTGTGATGAGAAGGTCATGGAGCATTGGGCTGAAAATATTCATGGATTATTGTGATGACATGCCTCATGGAGCATTCTGATGACAAGGGAATGGAGCATGGTGATGAGAATGTCCTGGAGTATTGTGATGAGATGACCATGGAGACTTGTGATGACAATTCTCATGGAGCATTCTGATGAAAAGGGCCATGGAGCATTGTGATTACAGGTGTCTTGGAGCATTGTGATGACAAGGGCATGGAGCATTGTGAGTAGAAGGCCATGGAACATTCTGATGACATGCGTCATGGAGCTTTGTGATGACAAGTGCATGGAGATTTGTGATTACAGGGGTCTTGGAGCATTGTGATGACAAGGGTCATGGAGCCTTGTGATGACAAGGCTGTGGAACATTGTGAAGGCAGGGATCATGGAGAATTGTTATGACAGAGGTAATGGATCATTGTGATGAGAAGGGCATTGAGCATTGGTCTGAAATGTTTCATGGATTATTGTGATGAGAGTGGGCATGGAGCATTGTGATGACAAGGGCACGGTACACTGTGATACATGGGTCATGGAGGATTGTAAGGAGAAGGGCATGGATCATTCTGATGAGAAGGGCATCGAGCATTGTGATGACAAGTGTCATGGAGCTTTGTGATGACAAGGGCATGGAGAAATGTGATGAGAGTGTTCATGGAGCATTGTGATGACAATGACATGGAGCATTGTGATGCCAAAGGTCATGGAGCTTTGTGATGACAAAGGTCATGGAGCGTTTTGTTGACAAGTGTGTGGTGCATTGTGATGAGAAGGGCAAGGAGTATTTTGATGACAGGGTGATGCAGCAATTTGATGCAAATTGTAATAGAACATTTTGTTGACAGGGGTTATAGAACCTTGTGATGCCAGGGGTCATGGATCTTTGGGATGAAAAGGGTCAGGGGGCATTTTGATGACAGGGTTTATGGAACATTGTGATATCAGTGGTCATGAAACATTGTGCTGATAAGGGGATGTAGCATTGTGATGACAGGGGTCATGGTATATTGTGATAACAGGGGTGAGGGAGGATTGTGATGAAAAGCGCATGGGTAATTGTGATGACAAAGGTCATGGAGCATTGGGCTGAAAATATTCATGGAGTATTGTGATGACAGGGGTCATGGAGCTTCGTGATGACAGAGGTCATGGAGAATTTTGATTTCATTGTGCTGACCATAGCCGGAAGCTTTATGATGATGGGCATGATGCATTGTGATGACAGGGTTCATGGAGCATTGAGATGAAAAGGGGCATGGAGCAATGTGATCACATGGGTCTTGGAGCATAGTGATGAAACGGGCATGGAGCATTTTGATGAGAAGTTCATGGAACCTTCTGATGACATGTGTCATGGAGCTTTTTGATGTCAAGGGCATGGATTATTCTGATTAAAGGGGTCTTGGAGCATTGGGATGACAAGTGTCATGGAGCCTTGTGATGACAAGGCCGTGGAACATTGTGATGACAGGGGTCATGGAGCATTGTTATGACAGGGGTAATGGAGCATTGTGATGAGAAGGGCATGGAGCACTGTGATTACAATATTTATGGAGCATTGCAATGACAAATTTGCAGACCATTGTGATGAAAAGCGCATGACACAGTGTGAAGACAAGGGTCATTGAGCAATTTTATGACAAAGGCATGGAGGATTGTGATGACAAGGGTCACGGAGCATTGTGATGAAAAGTTCTTGGAGCAATGTGGTTACAAATGTAACAGAACCTTGTGATGACGTGGGCATGGGCCATTGTGATGACAAATGTTATGAATCATTGTGATGACTGTAGTCATGGAGCATTGTGATGACAGGTGGCAAGGAACATTTTGATGACGAGGGCATGGAGCATTGTGCTGAGAAAGGCATAGAGCATTGTGATGACAAGGGTCAAAGAGCATTGTGATGAAAAGTTCGTTGAGCATTGTGGTTAAAATGTCACAGAGACTGTTGATGGTGAGGGCATGGACCATAGTGATGACAAAGGTCATGAAGCAATTTGATGACTGGTGTCACGGAGCATTGTGATGACAATGGTCATGGAGCACTGTGATAACAAGGGCATGGAGCATTGTGATGACAAGGGCATGTAGCATTGTGATGACCAGGTGATGCAGTATTGTGAAGACAGGTGTCAGGGAGCACTGTGATGCATATGTAATGGACCATTGTGATGACAATGGCATGGAGCATTGTGATGCCAAGTGTCATGGAGGATTCTGATGACAAAGGTAATGGAGCATTGTGATGACAATGGCTTGGAGCATTTTGTTGACAAGGGTCAGGGAGCATTGTGCTGACAAGTGCATGGAGCATTGCGATGAAAAGGATCATGGAACATTCTGATGACAAGCTTGTGGAGTATTTTGTTGACAATGGCTTGGAGCATTGTGATGATAACGGCATGGGGCATTGTGATGAAAAAGGCATGGAGCATTTTCGTGAAAGGGTTCAAGGAGCATTCTGACGACAAGTATCAGGGAGCATTGTGATGACAAGGGTATTGAGAATTGTGATGACAAAGGTCGTGGAGCATTGTGATGAAAAAGGCATGGAGTATTTCATGACAGGCATCATGGAGCATTGTGATGACAAGTGCTATGGAACATTGTGATCACAAGGATTTGGAGCATTGTGATGACAGAGGTCATGGATCATTTTGATTTCAAGGAGCATGGAGCACTGTGATGACAAGGGCATGAAGCAATGTGATCCCAAGGTTCATGGATGATTGTGATGAAAATGGTAAATGGGTAGTGTGATGACAAGCGCATAGAGCATTGTAATGACAAGGTCATGTAGCATTTTGCTGACAAAGGCATGGAGCATTGTGATGACAGGTGTCATGGAGCACTGTGATGACAAGCGTCACGGAGCATTTTGAACAGAGGGGTCATGGAGCACTGGGATGACAAGGGCATGGATCATTGTGATGACAAGGGTCATGGAGCATTGGGCTGAAAATATTCATGGAGTATGGTGATGCCAGGGGTCATGGAGCATTGTGATGACAAGAGTCCCGGATCATTGTGTTGTCAGGTGTCATGGAGTGTTGTGATACAGTGATCATGGAGCATTGTGATGATACTGGTCATGGAGCATTGTGATGAGAATGTCATGGAGCATTGGCCTGAAAATGTTCATGGAGCATTGGCCTGAAAATGTTCATGGAGAATTGTGATGACAGGGCTCATGGAGCATTGTGATGACAAGGGAAGGGAGCATGCTGATGAAAATGTCTTGGAGCATTGTGATGAGATGAACATGGAGACTTGTGATGACAAGTTTCATGGAGCATTCTGATGAAAAGGGGCATGGAGCATTGTGATTACAGGGGTCTTGGAGCATTGTGATGATAAGGTCATCGAGCATTGTGAGGAGAAGGCCATGGAGCATTCTGATGACATGCGTCATGGAGCTTTGTGATGACAAGGGCATGGAACCTCTTGATGACAAGGCCGTGGAACATTGTGATCGCAGAGTCATGGAGCATGGTTATGACAGTGGTAATGGAGCATTTTGATGAGAAGGGCATGGAGCATTGTGATTACAAGTTTTATGGAGCATTGCGATGACAAATATGTGGACCGTTGGGAGAAAATGCACGTGGCACATTGTGATGACAAGGGTCATGTAGCATTTTTCTGACAAAGGCATGGAGCACTGTGATGACAAGGGTCACGCAGCATTGAGATGAAATGTTCATGGAGAATTGTGGTTAAAAAGGTCACAGAGCCTTGTGATGATGCGGGCATGGACCATTGTGATGACAAACATTATGAAGCATTGTGATGAATGGAATCACGGAGCACTGTGTTGACAGGGGTCATGGAGCATTCTGATGACATGTGTCATGGAGCATTATGCTGACATGCGCGTGGAGCATTGTGATGACAAGGGTCACGGAGCATTGTGCTGAGAAAGGCATAGAGCATTGTGATGACAAGGGTCAAAGAGCATTGTGATGAAAAGTTCATGGATCAATTTGGTTAAAAAGCTCACAGAGAGTGATGATGACGAGGGCATGGACCATTGTGGTTAGAAAGGTCATGAAGGATTGTGATGACTGGAGTCAAAGAGCATTGTGATGACAGGGTTCATGGAGAATTCTGATAACAAGAGCATGGAGCATTGTGATGACAAGGGCATGGAGCATTGTGATGACCAGGTTATGCAGTATTGTGAAGAGAGGTGTCAGGGAGCATTGTGATGACATATGTATGGCCTATTGTGATAAAAATGGCATGGAGCATTGTCCTGCCAAATGTCATGCAGAATTCTGATGACAAAGGTAATGGAGCATTGTGATCACAATGGCTTGGGGCATTGTGATGACAAGTGTCAGGGAGCATTGTGCTGACAAGTGCATGGAGAATTGTGATGACAAGGTTCATGGAGCATTCTGATGACAAATTTGTTGAGTATTTTGATGACAATGGCATGGAGATTTGTGATGAAAACGGCATGGGACATTGTGATGAAAAAGGCCTGGAGACTTTTCGTGACAGGGTTCAAGGAGCATTCTGATGACAAGTGTCAGGAAGCATTGTGATGACAAGTGTATTGAGAATTGTGATGACGAATATCATGGAGCATTGTGATGAGAAGCCATGGATAATTGTGATGATGATCGTCATGGGGTGTTGTGATGATAAGTGTTATGGAACATTGTGATCACATGGGTTTGGAGCATTATGATGACAGAGGTCATGCAGAATTTTGATTTCATTGTGATGACAATAGCCTGAAGCATTATGATGATGGGCATGGTGCATTGTGATGACAGGGTTCATGGAGCATTGAGATGAAAAGGGGCATGGAGCATTGTGATTACAGGGGTCTTGGAGCATTGTGATGACAAGGGCATCGAGCATTGTTATGAGAAGGCCATCTAACATTCTGATGACATGCGTCATGGAGTTTGTGATGACAAGGGCATGGAGCATTGTGATGACAAGGGTCATGGAGCCTTGTGATGAAAAGGCCGTGGAACACTGTGATGGCAGTGGTCATGGAGCATTGTTATGACAGAGGTAATGGAGCATTTTGATGAGAAGGGCATTGAGCATTGGTCTGAAATATTTCATGGATTATTGTGATGAGAGTGGGCATGGAGCATTGTGATGACAAGGGCACGGAACACTGTGATACATGGGTCATGTAGGATTGTAATGACAAGGGCATGGAACATTGTGATGAGATGGGCATCGAGCATTGTGATGAAAAGTGTCATGGAGCTTTGTAATGACAAGTGCATGGAGCAATGTGATGAGAGGGTTTATGGAGCATTGTGATGACAATGACTTGGAGCATTGTGATGCCAAGGGTCATGGAGTTTGTGATGACAAAGTTCATAGAGCATTTTGATGACAAGGGTGTGGTGCATTGTGATGAGAAGGGCAGGGAGCATTTTGATGACAGGTTCATGCAGCAATTTGATGAAAAGTGTAATGGAACATTTTGATGACAGGGGTTATAGAACATTGTGATGACATGGGTCATGGAGCTTTGGGATGAAAATGGTCATGGAGCATTTTGATGACAGGGGTTATGGAACATTGTGATGTCAGGGGTCATGGAACATTGTGCTGATAAGGGGATGTAGCATTGTGATGACAGGGGACATGGAACACTGTGCTTACAGGGGTGAGGGAGGATTGTGATAACTAGTGATGGAATATTGTGATATCTCAGGTGACAGAGCATTTGGATGAGAAGTGCATGGAGCATTGTGATTACAAGGTTTATGGAGCATAGCAATGACAAGGTTGTTTATCAATGTGATGAAAAGCGTGTGGTACATTGTGATGACAAGGGTCATGGAGCAATGTTCTGAAAAACGCATGGAGCATTGTGATGACAAGGGTCACGAAGCATTGTGATAAATAGTTCATTGAGTATTGTGGTTACAAAGGACACAGAGCCTTTTGATGACGCAACCATGGACCGTTGTGTTGACAAACGTTATGAAGCATTGTGATGACTGGAGTCACGGAGCATTGTGATGACAGGGGTCATGGAGCATTGTGATGACATGTGTCATGGAGCATTGTGATGACAGAGGCATGGAGCATTGGTCTTACACGTTTCATAGATTATTGTGATGACAGTGGACATGGTGCATTGTGATGACAAGGGCATGGAGCATTGTGAGGAGAAGGTCAAAGAGTATTTTGAAGAGAGGTGTCAGGGAGCATTGTGATGACATATGTCATGGTCCATTGCGATGACAATGGCAGGGAGCATTTAGATGCCAAATGTAATGGAGGATTGTGATGACAAATATAATGAAGCATTGTGATGACTAGGGCTTGGAGCATTATGATGACAAGGGCCATTGAGAATTTTCATGACAAGGTCGTGAAGCATTGTGATGACAAGGTCCTGGAGATTTGTGAATAGAAAAACATGGAGCCTTGTGAAGACAATTCTCAGGGAGCATACTGATGGAAATGAGCATGGAGCATTCTGATTACAGGGGTCTTGGAACATTGTGATAAGAAGGGCATGGAGCATTTTGATTAAAAAGCGAAGGAGCATTGGTCTAATAAGTTTCATGGATTATTGTGATGACAGATGGAATGGCACATTGTGATGACAAGGGCATGGAGCATTGTGATGACCAGGTCAGGCAGTATGGTGAAGACAGGTGTCAGGGTGCATTGTGATGACATATGTAATGGCCCATTGTGATGACAATGGCATGGCACATTGTGATACCAGGTGTCATGGAGGAGTCTGATGAGAAGTGTCAAGGAGCATTGTGATGACAAGTGTCATGTAGGATTCTGATGACAAAGGTAATGGAGCATTGTGATGACAAAGTCTTGGAGCATTGTGATGACAAGGGTCATGGAGCATTGTGATGAGAAAGGCATAGAGCATTTTGATGACAAGGGTCAAAGAGCATTGTGATGAAAATTTCATGGAGCATTGTGGATAAAAATGTCACAGAGACTGTTGATGACGAGGGCATGGACCATTGTGATGACAAAGGTCATGAAGCACTGTGATGACTGGAGTCATGGAGCATTGTGAAGACTGGGTTCATGGAGCATTGTGATAACAAGGGCATGGAGCATTGTGATGACAACGGCATGGAACTTTGGTCTAAGTTTCAAGGATTATTGCGATGAAAGTTGGAATGGTGCATTCTGATGAAAAGGGCATGGAGCATTGTGAGGACCAGATCATGCAGTATTGTGAAGACAGGTGTCAGGGAGCATTGTGATGACATATATAATGTCCCATTGTGATGACAATGGCATGGAGCATTGTGATGCCAACTGTCATGGAGGATTCTGATGACAAATGTAATGGAGCATTGTGATGACAAGGGTCAGGGAGCATTGTGCTGAAAAGTGCATGGAGAATTGTGATGACAAGGGTCATGGAGCATTCTGATGACAAGTTTGTGGAGTATTTTGATTACAATGGCATGGAGCATTGTGATGAAAACAGCATGGGGATTTGTGAGGAAAAAGTCATGGAGACTTTTCGTGACAGGGATCAAGGAGCATTCTGATGACAAATGTCAGGGAGCATTGTCATGACATGTATATTGAGAATTGTGATGACAATTGTCATGGAGCATTGTGATGTAAAGGGCATGGAGTATTGTGATGACAGGCATCATGGAGCGTTGTGATGACAACTATAATGGAACACTGTGATCACAAGATTTTGGAGCATTGTGATGACAGAGGTCATGGATTATTTTGATTTCAAGGAGCATGGAGCATTGTGATGACAAACGAATGAAGCAATGTGATCCCAAGGTTCATGGAGTATTGTGATGACAATGGAAATGGAGTATTGTGATGACAAGCGCACCGAGCATTGTAATGACAAGGTTATGTAGCATTTTGCTGACAAAGGCATGGAGCATTGTGATGACATGTGTCATGGAGCACTGTGATGACAAGCGTCACGGAGCATTTTGAATACAGGGGTCATGGAGCATTGGGATGACAAGGGCATAGATCATTGTGATGACAAGAATCCCGGATCATTGTGTTGTCAGGTGTCATAGAATGTTGTGATGACAGTGGTCATGGAGCATTGTGATGATATTGGTCATGGAGCATTGCGATGACAAGCGAATGGAGCATGTTGATGACAAAGTCCTGGAGCATTGTGATGAGAAGGCCATGTTGACTTTTGATGAGAAGTCTCATGGAGCATTCTGTTGAAAAGGGGCATGGAGCATTGTGATTACAGGCGTCTTGGAGCATTGTGATGACAAGGGCATGGATCATGGTGATGAGAAGGCCATGGACCATTCTGATGACATGCGTCCTGGAGCTTTGTGATGACAAGGGCATGGAGCATTGTGATTACAAGGGTCTTGGAGCATTGTGATGAAAAGGGCATGGATCATTGTGATGAAAAAGGCATGGAGCCTTGTCATGACAGGGTTCAAGGAGCATATTGACGACAAGTGTCAGGGAGCATTGTGATGACAAGTGTATTGAGAATTGTGATGACATAGTTCATAGAGCATTGTGATGAGAAGGCCATGGATAATTGTGATGATGAGCGTCATGGGTTGTTGTGATGATAAGTGTTATGGAACATTGTGATCACAAGGGTTCGGAGTATTCTGATGACAGAGGTCATGGAGCATTTTGATTTCATTGTGATGACAATAGCCTGAAGCATTATGATGATGGGCATGCTGTATTGTGATGACAGGGTTCATGGAGCATTGAGATGAAAAGTGGCATGGAACACTGTGATTACAAGGGTCTTGGAGCATTGTGATGACATGAGCATGGAGCATTGTGATAAGAAGGCCATGGAAATTTCTGATGACATGCGTCATGGAGCTTTGTGATGACAAGGGCATGGAGCATTTTGATTTCAGGGGTCTTGAGCATTGTGATGACAATTGTCATGGAACCATGTGATGACTAGGCCGTGGAACATTGTGATGGCGGGGGTCATGGTGCATTGTTATGAACGGGGTAATGGAGCATTGTGATGAGAAGGGAATGGAATATAGGTCTGAAATATTTCATGGATTATTGTGATGAGAGTGGGCATGGAGCATTGTGATGACAAGGGTACGGAACACTATGATACATGGGTCAGGCAGGATTGTAATGACAAGGGCATAGAACATTGTGATGAGAAGGGCATCGAGCATTGTGATGACAATTGTCATGGAGCTTTGTGATGACAGGGGCATCGAGCAATGTTCTGAGAGTGTTCATGGAGCATTGTGATGACAATGACATGGAGCATTGTGATGCCAACGGTCATGGAGCTTTGAGATGACAAGTCATGGAGCATTTTGATGACAAGGGCATGGTGCATTGTGATGAGAAGGGCAGGGAGCATTTTGATAACCGGGTCATGCAGCAATTTGATGAAATTGTAATGGAACATTTTGATGGCAGGGGTTATAGAACATTGTGATGTCAGGGGTCTTGGAGCTTTGGGATGAAAAGGGTCATGGAGCGTATTGATGACAGGGGTCATGGAACATTGTGATGTCAGGGGTCATGGTACATTGTGATTACAGGGGTGAGGGAGTATTGAGATGACTAGTGATGGAACACTGTGATATCTCTGGTGAGAGAGCATTTTGATGAGAATTGCATTGAGCATTGTGATTTCAATGTTTATGGAGCATTGCAATGAAAATGTTGTGGACCTTTGTGATGAAATGCGCATGGCACATTGTGATGGCAATGGTCATGGAGCATTGTTCTGACAAAGACATGGAGCATTGTGATGACAAGTGTCAAAGAGAATTGTGATGAAAAGTTCATGGAGCATTGTGGTTACAAAGGTCACAGAGCCTTGTGATGAGTCGGGCATGAACCATTGTGATGACAAACGTTATGAAGCATTGAGATGACTGGAGTCATGGAGCATTGTGATGACGAGAGTCATGGAGCATTGTGATGACATGTGTCATGGAGCATTGTGCTGACAAGCTCATGGAGCATTGTGATGACAAGGGTCATGGAGCATTTTGCTGAGAAAGGCATAGAGCATTGTGATGACAAGGGTCAAAGAGCATTGTGATGAAAAGTTCATGGAGCACTGTGGTTAAAAAGGTCACAGAGACTGTTGATGACGAGGGCATGGACCATTGTGATGACAAATGCGATGAAGCACTGTGATGACTGGAGTCACGGAGCATTGTGATGACAGGGGTCATGGAGCATTGTGATAACAAGGGCATGGAGCATTGTGATGACAAGGGCATGGAACATTGGTCTAATATGTTTCATGGATTATTGCGATGACATTTGGAATGGGGCATTGTGATGACTGGGGCATGGAGAATTGTGATGACAATTGTCATGTAGGATTCTGCTGTCAAAGATAATTGATCATTGTGATGAATATGGCTTGGAGCATTTTGATGACATGGGTCAGGGAGCATTTTGCTGACAAGTGCATGGAGATTTGTGATGACAAAGGTCATGGAGCATTCTAATGACAAGCTTGTGGAGTATTTTGATGAAAATGGCATGGAGCATTGTGATGAAAATGGCATGGGGCATTGTGATGAAAAAGGCATGGAGCCTTTTCGTGAAAGGTTTCAAGGAGCATTCTGATGACAAGTGTCAGGGAGCATTGTGATGACAAGTGTATTGAGAATTGTGATGACAAAGGAAATGGAGCATTTTGATGAAAAGGGCATGGAGTATTGTGATGACAGGCATCATGGATCGTTGTGATGACAAGTGTTATGGAATATTGTGATCACATGGGCATGGAACATTGTGATGACAGAGGTCATGTATCATTTTGATTTCAAGGAGCATGGGGCATTGTGATGACAAGGGCATGAAGCACTGTGATCCCAAGTTTCATGGAGGGTTGTGATGACAATGGTAATGGAGTATTGGGATGACAAGCACACAGAGCATTGTAATGAGAAGGTCATGAAGCATTTTGCTGACAAAGGCCTGGAGCATTGTGATGACAGGTGTCATGGAGCACTGTGATGACAAGCGTCACGGAGCATTGTGAATACAGGGGTCATGGAGCATTGGGATGACAAGGGCATGGATCATTGTGTTGACAAGTGTCCTGGAGCATTGTGATGACTAGGGAATGGAACACTGTGATGAAAAGAGTCCCGGATCATTGTGCTGACAGGTGTCATGGAGTGTTGTGATGACAGTGGTCATGGAGAATTGTGATGATATTGCTCATGGAGCATTGCGATGACAAGCAAATGGAGCATGGTGATGACAAAGTCCTGGAATATTTTGATGAGAAGACCATGAAAACTTTTGATGAGAAGTCTCATGGAGCATTCTGTTGAAAAGGGGCATGGAGCATTGTGATTACAGGGGTCTTGGAGCATTGTGATGACAAGGGCATGGATCATGGTGATGAGAAGGCCATGGAGCATTCTGATGACATGCGTCCAGGAGCTTTGTGATGACAGGGGCATGCAGCATTGTGATTAAAGGGGTCTTGGATCATTGTGATGAAAAGGGCATGGATCATTGTGATGAAAAAGGCATGGCGCCTTGTCATGACAGGTTTCAAGGAGCATACTGAAGACAAGTGTCAGGGAGCATTGTGATGACAAGTGTATTGAGCATTGTGATGACAAAAGTCATAGAGCACTGTGATGAGAAGGCCATAGATAAATGTGATGATGAGCGTCATGGGGTGTTGTGATGATAAGTGTTATGGAACATTGTGATCACAAGGGTTCGGAGTATTATGATGACAGATGTCATGGAGCATTTTGATTTCATTGTGATGACAATAGCCTGAAGCATTATGATGATGGGCATGGTGCATTGTGATTACAATGCATGGAGCATTGATATGAAAAGGGGCATGGAGCATTGTGATTACAATGGTCTTGGAACATTGTGATGACAAGGGCATGGAGCATTGAGATGAGAAGGCCATGGAACATTCTGATGACATGCGTCATGGAGCTTTGTGATGACAAGGGCATGGAGCATTGTGATTTCAGGGGTCTTGAGAATTGTGATGACAATTGTAATGGAACCATGTGATGACTAGGCCGTGGAACATTGCGATGGCGGGGGTCATGGTGCATTGTTATGAAAGGGGTAATGGAGCATTGTGACGAGAAGGGCATGGAATATTGGTCTGAAATATTTCATGGATTATTGTGATGTGAGTGGTCTTGGAGCACTGTGATGACAAGGGTACGGAACACTATGATACATGGGTCATGCAGGATTGTAATGACAAGGGCATGGAGCATTGTGATGAGAAGGGCATCGAGCATTGTGATGACAAGTTTCATGGAGCTTTGTGATGACAAGGGCATTGAGCAATGTGATGAGAGCATTCAAGGAGCATTGTGATGACAATGACATGGTTCATTGTGATGCCAAGGCTCATGGAGATTTGTGATGACAAGTCTTGGAGCATTTTGATGACAAGGGCACGGTGCGTTGTGATGAGAAGGGCAGGGAGCATTTTGATGACCGGGTCATGCAGCAATTTGATGAAATGTGTAATGGAACATTTTGATGGCAGAGGTTATAGAACAATGTGATATCAGTGGTCTTGGAGCTTTGGAATGAAAATGGTCATGGAGTATTTTGATGACAGCGGTTATGGAACATTGTGATGTCAGGGGTCATCGAACAATGTGATGATAAGTGCATGTAGCATTGTGATGACAGGTGTCATGGAACATTGTGATAACAGGGTTGAGGGATTATTGTGACGAATAGTAATGTAACATTGTGATATCTGTGGTGAGAGAGCATTTTGATGAGAAGTGCATGGAGCATTGTGATGACAAGGTTTATGGAGCATTGTGATAAAAAGATTGTGGAACACTGTGATGACAAGTGCATGGTGCATTGTGATGACATGTGTCATGGAGCATTGTTCTGACAAAGACATGCAGCATTGTGTTGACAAGTGTCACAGAGAATTGTGATGAAAAGTTCATGGAGCATTGTGGTTACAAAGGTCACAGAGCCTTGTGATGAGTCGGGCATGGAACATTGTGATGAGTCGGGCATAGAACATTGTTATGACAAACGTTATGAAGCATTGTGATGACTGGAGTCACGGAGCGCTGTGATGACAGGGGTCATGGAGCATTGTGAGGAAAAGGGGAAGGAGCATTGTGATGACAGGGGCATGGAGCATTGGTCTGACAAGTTTCAAAGATTATTGTGATGACAGTGGGCATGGGGCATTGTGATGACAAGGGCATGGAGCATTGTGATGAGAAGGTCATGGAGTATTGTGAAGACAGGTGTCAGGGAGCATTGTGATGACATATGTCATGGTCCATTGCGATGACAATGGCATGGAGCATTGTGATGCCAAATATAATGGAGGATTGTGATGACAAATATAATGGAGCATTGTGATGACAAGGTCCTGGAGCATTGTGATGACAAAACCATGGAGCCTTGTGATGAGAATTCTCATGGAGCATACTGATGAAAAGGGGCATAGAGCATTGTGATTACAGGAGTCTTGGAACATTGTGATGAAAAGGGCATGGGACATAGTGAGGAGAAGTCCAAGGAGCATTCTGATGGCATGCGTCATTGAGCTTTGTGATGACAAGGGCATGGAGCATTGTGATGACATGGGTCTTGGAGCATTGTGATGAAAAAGGCATGGACCATTGTGATGAAAATGGCATGGAACCTTGTCATGACAGGGTTCAAGGAGCATACAGACAACAAGTGTCAGGGAGCATTTTGATGACAAGTGTATTGAGCATAGTGATGACAAAGTTCATGGAGCATTGTGATGAGAAGACCATGGATAATTGTGATGACGAGCGTCATGGGGCATTGTGATGACAATTGTTATGGAATATTGTGATCACAAGGGTTTGGAGCATTGTTATGACAGAGGTCATGGAGCATTATGATTTCATTGTTATGACAATAGCATGAAGCATTATGATGATGGGTATGGTGCACTGTGATGACAGGGTTCATGGATCATTGAGATGAAAAGGGGCATAGAGCATTGTGATTACAGGGTTCTTGGAGCATTGTGATGAGAAGGGTCATGGAGCCTTGTGATGACAAGGCCATGGAACATCGTGATGGCAGGGGTCATGGAATATTGTTATGACAGGCGTAAAGGAGCATTGTGATGGCAAGAGCATGGAACATTGTGATGAGAAGGCCATGGAGCATTCTGATGACATGTGTCATGGAGCTTTGTGATGACAAGGACATGGAGAAATGTGATGAGAGTGTTCATGGAGCACTGTGATGACAATGACATGGAGCATTGTGATGCCAAGGGTCATGGATCATTGTGATGCCAAAGTCATGGAGCATTTTGATGACAAGTGCGTTGTGCATTGTGATGAGAAGGGCAGGGAGCATTGTGATGACAGGGTCATGGAACAATTTGATGAAATGTGTCATGGAACATTTTCATGACAGGTGTTATGGAACATTGTGATGTCAGGGGTCATGGAGCATTTTGATGAAAATGGTCATGGAGCATTTTGATGACAGATGTTATGGAACATTGTGATGTCTGGGGTCATCGAACATTGTGATGATAAGTGCATGTAGCATTGTGATGACAGGAGTCATGGATCATTGTGATGAGAGGGATGAGGGAGTACTGTGACAAATAGTGATGTAGCATTGTGATATCAGTGGTGAGAGAGCATTTTGATGAGATGTGCATGGAGCATTGTGATGACAAGATTGTGGAGCACTGTGATGACAAGCGCATGGTTCATTGTGATGACATGTGTCATGGAGCATTGTGCTGACAAGCGCATGGAGCATTGTGATGACAAGGATCATGGAGCATTGTGCTGAGAAAGGCATAGAACATTTTGATGACAAGGGTCAAAGAGCATTGTGATGAAAATTCATGGAGCATTGTTGTTAAAAAGGTCACAGAGACAGTTGATGACGAGGACATGGACCATTGTGATGAGAAAGTTCATGAAGCATTGTGATGACTGGAGTCACGGAGCATTGTGATGACAGGGGTCATGGAGCATTGTGATAACAAGGGCATGGAGCATGGTGATGACAAGGGAATGGAACATTGGTCTAATAAGTTGCATGAATTATTGCGATGAGAGTTGGAATGGCGCATTGTGATGACAAGGGCATGGATCATTGTGATGACTAGGGAATGGAACACTGTGATGAAAGGAGTCCCGGATCATTGTGCTGTCAGGTGTCATGGAGTGTTGTGATGACAGTGGTCATGGAGAATTGTGATGATATTGGTCATGGAGCATTGCGATGACAAGCGAATGGAGCATGGTGATGACAACGTCCTGGAACATTTTGATGAGAAGACCATGGAGACTTTTGATGAGAAGTCTCATGGAGCATTCTGTTGAAAAGGGGCATGGAGCATTGTGATTACAGGGGTCTTGGAGCATTGTGATGACAAGGGCATGGATCATGGTGATGAGAAGGCCATGGAGCATTCTGATGACATGCGTCCAGGAGCTTTGTGATGACAAGGGCATGGAGCATTGTGATTAAAGGGGTCTTGGAGCATTGTGATGAAAAGGGCATGGATCATTGTGATGAAAAAGGCATGGCGCCTTGTCATGACAGGTTACAAGGAGCATACTGAAGACAAGTGTCAGGGAGCATTGTGATGACAAGTGTATTGAGCATTGTGATGACAAAAATCATAGAGCACAGTGATGAGAAGGCCATGGATAATTGTGATGATGAGCGTCACGGGGTGTTGTGATGATAAGTGTTATGGAACATTGTGATCACAGGGGTTCGGAGTATTATGATGACAGAGGTCATGGAGCATTTTGATTTCATTCTGATGACAATAGCCTGAAGCATTATGATGATGGGCATGGTGCATTGTGATGACAGGGTTCATGGAGCATTGATATGAAAAGGGGCATGGAGCATTGTGATTACAATGGTCTTGGAGCATTGTGATGACAAGGGAATGGAGCACTGTGATGAGAAGTCCATGGAACATTCTGTTGACATGCGTCATGGAGCATTGTGATGACAAGGGCATAGAGCATTGTGATTTCAGGCGTCTTGAGCATGGTGATGTCAATTGTCATGGAACCATGTGATGACTAGACCGTGGATCACTGTGATGGCGGGGGTCATGGTGCATTGTTATGAAAGGGGTAATGGAGCATTGTGATGAGAAGGACATGGAATATTGGTCTGAAATATTTCATCAATTATTGTGTTGAGAGTGGGCATGGAGCATTGTGATGACAAGGGTACGGAACACTATAATACATGGGTCATGCAGGAATGTAATGACAGGGCATGGAGCATTGTGATGAGAAGGGCATCGAGCATTGTGATGACATGTGTCATGGAGCTTTGTGATGACAAAGGCATGGATCAATGTTATGAGAGGGTTCATGGAGCATTGTGATGACAATGACATGGAGCATTGTGATGCCAAGGGACATGGAGCTTTGTGATGACAAGTCATGGAGCATTATGATGACAAGGGCATGGTGCATTGTGATGAGAAGGGCAGGGAGCATTTTGATGACCGGGTCATGCAGCAATTTGATGAAAAGTGTAATGGAACATTTTGATGTCACGGGTTATAGAATATTGTGATGTCAGTGGTCTTGGAGCTTTGGGATGAAGAGGGTCATGGAGCATTTTGATGACAGGTGTTATGGAACATTGTGATGTCAGGGGTCATGGAACATTGTGATGGTAAGCGGATGTAGCATTGTGATGACAGTGTCATGGATCATTGTTATTACAGGGGTGAGGTAGTATTGTGATGACTATTGATGGAACACTGTGATATCTCTGGTGAGAGAGCATTTGGATGAGAAGTGCATGGACCATTGTGATTACAATGTTTATGGAGCTTTGCAATGAAAAGGTTTTGGACCGTTGTGATGAAATGCGCATGGCACACTGTGATGACAATGGCCATGGAGCATTGTTCTGACAAAGACATGGAACATTTTGATTACAAGGGTCACAGAGAATTGTGATGAAAATTTCATGGAGCATTGTGGTTACAAAGGTCACAGAGCCTTGTGATGAGTCGGGCATGGACCATTGTGATGACAAACGTTATGAAGCATTTTGATGACTGGTGTCATGGAGCGTTGTGATGACAGGGGTCATAGAGCATTGTGATGACAAGGGCATGGAGCATTGTGATGACAGGGGCATGGATCATTGGTCTGACAAGTTTCATAGATTATTGTGATGACAGTGGGCATGGGGCATTGTGATGACAAGGGCATGGAGCATTGCGATGAGAATGTCATTGAGTATTGTGAAGACAGTTGTCAGGGAGCATTGTGATGACATATGTCATGGTCCTTTGTGATGACAATGGCATGGACATTGTGATGCCAAAAGTAATGGAGGATTGTGATGACAAATATAATGAAGCATTGTGATGACTAGGGCTTGGAGCATTATGATGACAAGGGCCACTGAAAATTTTCATGACAAGGTCTTGAAGCATTGTGATGACAAGGTCCTGGAGCATTGTGATGACAAAACCATGGAGCCTTGTGATGAGAATTCTCATGGAGCATACTGATGAAAAGCGGCATGGAGCATTGTCATTACAGGGGTCTTGGAACATTGTGATGACAAGGGCATGGAACATTGTGAGGAGAAGCCCAAGGAGCATTCTGATGGCATGCATCATTGAGCTAGGTGATGACAAGGGCATGGAGCATTGTGATTACATGTGTCTTGGAGCATTGTGATGAAAAGAGCATGGATCATTGTGATGAAAAAGGCATGGCGCCTTGTCATGACAGGGTTCAAGGAGCATACAGACAACGAGTGTCAGGGAGCATTTTGATGACAAGTGTATTGAGCATTGTGATGACAAAACCATGGAGCATTGTGATGACAGGTGTCATGGAGCACTGTGATGACAAGCGTCATGGAGGATTCTGATGACAAAGGTAATGGAGCATTGTGATGACAATGGCTTGGAGCATCCTGATTACAAGGGTCACGGAGCATTGTGCTGGCAAGTGCATGGAGAATTGTGTTGACAATGGTCATGGAGCATTTTGATGACTGGGGTTATGGAACATTGTGATGTCAGGGGTCATGGAATATTGTGATGATAAGGGGATGTAGCATTGTGATGACAGGGTCATGAAACCTTGTTATTACAGGGGTGAGGGAGTATTGTGATGACTAGTGATGGAACATTGTGATATCTCTGGTGAGAGAGCATTTTGATGAGAAGTGCATGGACCATTGTGATTACAACGTTTATGGAGCCTTGCAATGACAAGGTTGTGGACCGTTGTGATGAAATGCGCGTGGCACACTGTGATGACAATGGTCATGGAGCATAGTTCTGACAGAGACATGGAGCATTGTGATGACAAGGGTCACAGAGAATTGTGATGAAATGTTCATAGAGCATTGTGGTTACAAAGGTCACAGAGCCTTGTGATGACACTGGCATGGATCATTGTGATGACACACGTTATGAAGCATTGTGATGACTGGAGTCACGGAGCATTGTGATGACAGGTGTCATGGAGCATTGTAATGACAAGAGAATGGAGCATTGTTATGACAGGAGAATGGAGCATTCGTCTAACAAATTTCATAGATTATTGTGATGACAGTGGGCATGGTGCATTGTGATGACAAGGGCATGGAGCATTGTGATGAGAAGGTCCTGGATTATTGTGAAGAAAGTTGTCAGGGAGCATTGTGATGATATATGTCATGGTCCATTGTGATGACAATGGCATGGAACATGGTGATGCCGAATGTAATGGAGGACTGTGATGACAAATATAATGGAGCATTGTGATGACTAGGGCTTGGAGCATTATGATGACAAGGGCCATTGAGAATTTTCATGACAAGGTCGTGACGCATTGTGATGAAAAGGTCCTGGAGCATTGTGATAACAAATCTATGCAGCCTTGTGATGACAAGTCTCATGGAGCATACTGATGAAAAGGGGCATGGAGCATTGTGACTACAGGGGTCTTGGAACATTGTGATGACAAGAGTACCAGATCATTTTGTTGTCAGTTGTCATGGAGTGTTGTGATGACAGTGGTCATGGAGCATTGTGATGATATTGTCCATGGAGCATTGTGATGAGTAGGTCGTTGAGCATTGGGCTGAAAATGTTCATGGACTATTGTGATGACAGGGGTCATGGAGCATTGTGATGACAAGGGAATGGAGCATGGTGATGACAAGGTCCTGGAGCATTGTGATGAGAAGACCATGGAGACTTGTGATGACAAGTTTCATGGAGCATTTTGATGAAAAGGGGCATGGTGCATTGTGATTACAGGGGTCTTGGAGCATTGTGATGACAAGGGCATGGAGTATTGTAATGAGAAGGCCATGAAGCATTCTGATAAGCGTCATGGAGCTTTTTGATGACAAGGGCATGGAACATTGTGATTACAGGGATCTTGGAGCATTGTGATGAAAAGGTCATCGATTATTGTGATGAAAAAGGCATGGAGCCTTGTCATTACAGGTTTCAAGGAGCATACTGACGACAAGTGTCAGGGAGCATTGTGATGACATGTGTATTGAGCATTGTGATGACAAAGATAATGGAGAATTGTGATGAGAAGACCATGGATAATTGTGATGATGAGCGTCATGGCGTATTGTGATGATAAGTGTTATGGAACATTGTGATCACAAGAGTTTTGAGCATTATGATGACACAGGTCATGGACAATATTGATTTCATTGTGGTGACAACTGCCTGAAGCATTATGATGATGGGCATGGTGCATTGTGATGACAGGGTTCATGGAGCATTGAGATGAATAGTGGCATAGAGCATTGTGTTTACAGAGGTCTTGGAGCATTGTGATGACAAGGGCATGGAGCATTGTGATGAGAAGGCCGTGGAACTTTCTGATGACATGCGTCAAGGAGCTTTGTAATGACAAGGGCATGGAGCATTGTGATTACAGGGGTCTCCAGCATTGTAATGACAATTGTCATGGAACCTTGTGGTGACCAGGCCGTGGAACTTTGTGATGGCAGGTATCATGGTGCATTGTAATGACAGGGGTAATGGAGCATTGTGATGAGAAGGGCATGGAACATTGGTCTGAAATGTTTCATGGATTATTGTGATGAGAGTGGGCATGGAGCATTGTAATGACAAGGGTACGGAACACTATGATACATGGGTCATGCAGGATTGTAATTACAAGGAAATGGAGCATTGTGATGAGAAGGACATCGAGCATTGTGATGACAAGTGTCATGGAGCTTTGTGATGACAAGGGCATGGAGTAATGTGATGAGAGGTTTCATGGAGCTTTGTGATTACAATGATATGGAGCTTTGTGATGACAAGACATGGAGCATTTTGATGACAAGGGCATGGTGCATTGTGATGAGAAGGGCAGGGAGCATTCTGATGAGAGGTTCATGCAGCAATTTGATTAAAAGTGTAATGGAATATTTTGATAGCAGGGGTTATGGATCATTATGATGTCAGGGTTCTTGGAGCTTTGGGATGAAAAGGGTCATGGAGCATTTTGATGTCATGGGTCATGGAACATTGTGATGATAAGGGGAGGTAGCAGTGTGATGACAGTGTAATGGCACATTGTGATTACAGTGGTGAGGGAGTATTGTGATGACTAGAGATGGAACACTTTGATATCTCTGGTGAGAGAGCATTTTGATGAGAAGTGCATGGATCATTGTGATTACAAGTTTTATGGAGCATTGCAATGACAAAGTTGAGGACCATTGTGATGAAGTGCACATGGAACATTGTGAAGAAAATGGTCATGAAGCATTGTTCTGACAAGGACATGGAGCATTGTTATGACAAGTGTCACAGAGAATTGTGATGAAATGTTCATGGAGCATTGTGGTTACAAATGTCACAGAGTCTTGTCATGACGCGGGAATGGACCATTGTGATGACAAACGTTTTGAAGCATTGAGATGCCTGGAGTCACGGAGCATTGTGATGACAGGAGTCATGGAGTATTGTGATGACATGTGTCATGGATCATTGTGCTGACAAGCGCATGGAGCATTGAGAAAACAAGGGCATGGAGCATTGTGATGACAAGGACATGGAACATTGGTCTAATATGTTTCATGGATTATTGTGATGACAGTTGGAATGGCACATTGTGATGACACGGGCATGGACCATTGTGATGACAAACGTTATGAAGCATTGTGATGACTGGAGTCACGTAGCATTGTGATGACAGGGGTCATGGAGCATTGTGTTGGCATGTGTCAATGAGCATTGTGCTGACAAGTGCATGGAGCATTGTGATGACAAGGGTCATGGAGCTGGTGATGACATGTGTCATGGAGCATTGTGCTGACAAGCGCATGGAGCATTGTGATGACAATTGTCATGGAGCATTGTGTTGAGAAAGGCATAGAGCATTGTGAAGACAAGGGTCAAAGAGCATTGTGATGAAAAATTCATGGATCATTTTTGTTAAAAAGCTCACAGAGACTGATGATGACGAGTGCATGGACCACTGTGGTGACAAAGGTCATGAAGCATGGTGAGGACTGGAGTCACAGAGCATTGTGATGGCAGGGGTCATGGAGCATTGTGATAACAAGGGCATGGAGCATTGTGATGACCAGGGAATGGATCATTTGTCTAATAAGTTTCAGGGATTATTGCGATGACAGTTGGAATGGCACATTGTGATGACAAGGTCATGGAGCATTGTGATGGCCAGGTCATGCAGTATTGTGAAGACAGGTGTTAGGGAGCATTGTGATGACATATGTAATGGCCCATTGTGATGACAATGTCATGGAGCACTGGGATGCCAAGTGTCATGGAGGATTCTAATGACAAGGTAATGGAGCATTGTGATGACAATGGCTTGGAGCATTGTGACGACAAGGGTCAGGGAGCATTGTGCTGACAAGTGCATGGAGAATTGTGATGACAAGGGTCATGGAGCATTCTGATGACAAGCTTGTGGAGTATTTTGATGACAATGGCATGGAGCATTGTGAAGAAAACGGCATGGCACATTGTGATGAAAAAGGCATGGAGCCTTTTTGTGACAGTGTTCAAGGAGCATTCTGATGACAAGTGTCAGGGAGCATTGTGATGACAAGTGTATTGAGAATTGTGATGACAAAGGTCATGAAGCATTGTGATGAAGAGGGCATGGAGTATTGTGATGACAGGCATCATGGAGCATTGTGATGACAAGTGTTATGGAACACTGTGATCACAAGGATTTGGAGCATTGTGATGAGAGAGGTCATGGATCATTTTGATTTCAAGGAGCATGGAGCATTGTGATGACAAGGGCATGAAGGAATGTGATCCCAATGTTCATGGAGGATTGTGATGACAATGGAAATGGAGTATTGTGATGAAAAGCGCATAGAGCAGTGTAATGAAAAGGTCATGTAGCGTTTTGCTGACAAAGGCATGGAGCATTGTGATGACATGTGTCATGGAGCACTGTGATTACAAGTGTCACGGAGCATTGTGAATACAGGGGTCATGGAGCATTGGGATGACAAGGGCATGGATCATTTTGATGACAAGTGTCATGGAGCACTGGGCTGACAATGTTCATGGAGTGTTGTGATGACATGGGTCATGGAGCATTGTGATGACTAGGGAATGGAGCAATGTGATTACAAGAGTCCCGGATCATACTGTTGTCAGTTGTCATGGAGTGTTGTGATGACAGTGGTCAAGGAGAATTGTGATGATATTGGCCATGGAGCATTGTGATGTGTAGGTCGTGGAGCATTGGGCTGAATATATTAATGGATTATTGTGATGACAGGGGTCATGGAACATTGTGATGACAAGGGAATGGAGCATGGTGATGACAAGGTCCTGGAGCATTGTGATGAGAGTAGCATGGAGACTTGTGATGACAAGTCTTATGGATCATTCTGATGAAAAGGGGCATGGAGCATTGTGATTACAGGGGTCTTGGAGCATTGTGATGACTAGGGCATGGAGCATTGTGATGAGAAGGCCATGGAGCATTCTGATGACATGCGTCATGGAGTTTTCTGATGACAAGGGCAAGGAGCATTGTTATTACAGGGATCTTGGAGCATTGTGATGAAAAGGGCATGGATCACTGTGATGAAAAAAGCATGGAGCCTTGTCATGGCAGGGTTCAAGGAGCATACTGACGACAAGTGTCAGGGAGCATTGTGATGACAAGTGTATTGAGCATTGTGATGACAAAGATCATGGAGCATTGTTATG
Organism: Mesoplodon mirus; assembly: GCF_964341445.2. Classification (NCBI taxonomy): domain Eukaryota; kingdom Metazoa; phylum Chordata; class Mammalia; order Artiodactyla; family Ziphiidae; genus Mesoplodon; species Mesoplodon mirus. The sequence continues at coordinate 591,440 of NW_028295682.1, read as the reverse complement.
AGAAGACCGTGGATAATTGTGAAGATGAGCGTCATGGGGTGTTTTGATGATAAGTGTTATGTAACATTGTGATCACAAGGGTTTGGAGCATTTTGATGACAGAGGCCATGGAGAATATTGATTTCATTGTGATGACAATAGCCTGAAGCATTTTGATGACGGGCATGGTGCATTGTGATGATAGGGTTCATGGAGCATTGAGATGAAAAGGGCCATGGAGCATTGTGATCACAAGGGTCTTGGAGCATTATGATGACAAGGGCATGGAGCATTGTGATGAGAAGGCCATGGAACATTCTGATGACATGCGTCATGGAGCTCTGTGATGACAAGGGCATGGAGCATTTTTATTTCAGTGGTCTTGAGCACTGTGATGACAAGTGTCATGGAACCTTGTGATGACTAGGCCGTGGAACATCATGGTGATGAGAAGGCCATGGAGAATTCTGATGACATGCGTCATGGAGCTTTGTGATGACAAGGGCATGGATCATTGTGATTACAGGTGTCTTGGAGCATTATTATGAAAAGGGCATGAAACATTGTGATGAAAAAGGCATGCAGCCTTGTCATGACAGGGTTCAAGGAGCATACTGACGACAAGTGTCAGGGATCATTGTGATGACAAGTGTATTGAGCATTGTGATGACAAAGATCATGGAACATTGTGATGAGAAGACCATGGATAATTTTGATGACGAGCGTCATGGGGCATTGTGATGACAACTGTAATGGAGCCTTGTGATGACAAGGCTGTGGAACATTGTGATGGCAGGGGTCATGGTGCATTGTTATGACAGGTGTAATGGAGCATTTTGATGAGAAGGGCATCGAATATTGGTCTGAAATGTTTCATGGATTATTGTGATGAGAGTGCACATGAAGCATTTTGAGGACAAGGGCAGGGAACACTATGATACATGGGTCATGCAGGAATGTAATGACAAGGGCATGGAACATTGTGATGAGAAGGGCATCGAGCATTATGATGACAAGTGTCATGGAGCCTTCTGATGACAAGGGCATTGAGTAATGTAATGAGTGTTTTCATGGAGCATGGTGATGACAATGACATGGAGCATTGTGATGCCAAGGGTCATGCAGCTTTGTGATGACAAGTCATGGAGCATTTTGATGACTAGCACATGGGGCATTGTGATGAGAAGGGCAGGGAGCATTTTGATGACCGGGTCATGCACCAATTTGATGAAAAGTGTAATCGAACATTTTGATGGCAGGGGTTATAGAACATTGTGATGTCAGGTGTCTTGGAGCTTTGGGACGAAAAGGGTCATGGAGCATTTTGATGACAGGGGTTATGGAACATTGTGATGTCAGCATTCATGGAACATTTTGATGATAAAGGAATGTAGCAGTGTGATGACAGGGTCATGGATCATTGTGATTCCAGGGGTGAGGGAGCATTGTGATGACTATTGACTGAACACTGTGATATCTCTGGTGAGATAGCATTTTGACGAGAAGTGCATGGAGCATTGTGATTACAAGGTTTATGGAGCATTGCAATGACAAGGTTGTGGACCGTTGTGATGAAATGCGCGTTTCATATTGTGAAGACAATGGTCATGGAGCATTGTTCTGACAAAGACATGGAGCATTGTGATGACAAGGGTCAAAGATAATTGTGATGAAAAGTTCATGGATGATTGTGGATAAAAAGGTCACAGAGACTTGTGATGACACGGGCATGGACCACTGTGATGACAAACGTTATGAAACACTGTGATGACTGGAGTCACGGAGCATTGTGATGACAGGGGTCATGGAGCATTGTGATGACATGTGTCTAGGAGCACTGTGCTGACAAGCGCATGGAGCATTGTGATGACAAGGGGCATGGAGCATTGTGCTGAGAAAGGCATAGAGCATTGTGATGACAATGTTCAAAGAGCATTGTGATGAAAAGTTCATGGAGCATTTTGGTTAAAAAGCTCACAGAGACTGATGATGACGAGGGCATGGACCATTGTGATGACAAAGGTCATGAAGCACTGTGATGACTGGAGTCACAGAGCATTGTAATGGCAGGGGTCATGGAGCATTGTGATAAAAAGGGCATGGAGCATTGTGATGATGAGGGCATGGAGCATTGGTCGAATAAGTTTCATGGATTATTGCGATGACAGTTGGAATGGCGCATTGTGATGACAAGTGCCATTGAAAATTTTCATGACAAGGTCGAGAAGCATTGTGATGACAAGGTCCTGGAGCATTGTGATGACAAAACCATGGTTGCCTTGTGATGAAAAGTCTCATGGAGCATGCTGATGAAAAGGGGCATGGAGCATTGTGATTACAGTTGTCTTGGAACATTGTGATGACAAGGGCATGAAGCATTGTGAGGAGAAGACAAAGGAGCTTTTTGATGGCATGCATCCTTGAGCTTTGTGATGACAAGGGCATGGAGCATTTTGATTATATGGGTCTTGGAGCATTGTGATGAAAAGGGCATGGATCATTGTGATGAAAAAGACATGGAGCCTTCTCATGACAGGGTTCAAGGAGCATACAGACAACAAGTGTCAGGGAGCATTTTGATGACAAGTGAATTGAGCATTGTGATGACAAGGGCCATGGAGTATTTTGCTGAGAAAGGCATAGAGTATTGTGATGACAAGGGTCAAAGAGCATTGTGATGAAAAGTTCATGGAGCATTGTGATGACAATGAAATGTAGCATTGTGATGCCAATGGTCATGGATCTTTGTGATGACAAAGGTCATGGAGCATTCTGATGGCACGGGCATTGTGCATTGTGATGAGCAGGGAGCTTTTTGATGACAGGGTCATGGAGCAATTTGATGAAAAATGTCATGGAACATTTTGATGACAGGTTTTATGGAACACTGTGATGTCAGGTGTCATGGAGCATTTTGATGAAAAGGGTCATGGAGCATTTTGATGACAGGTGTTATGGAACATTGTGATGGCAGGGGTCATCGAACATTGTGATTATAAGTGCATGTATCATTGTGATGACAGGAGTCATGGAACATTGTGATGACAGGGGTGAGGGGGTATTGTGACCAATAGTTATGTAGCATTGGGATATCAGTGGTGAGAGAGCATTTTGATGAGAAGTGCATGGAGCATTGTGATGAGAAGTTTTATGCAGCATGGTGATGAGAAGTTTGTGGAGCACTGTGATGACAAGCGCATGGTGCATTGTGATGACATCTGTCATGGAGCATTGTGCTGACAAGCGCATGGAGCATTGTGATGACAAAGGTCATGGAGCATTGTGCTGAGAAAGGCATAGAGCATTGTGATGTCAAGGGTCAAAGAGCATTGTGATGAAAACTTCATGGAGCTTTGTCGTTAAAAAGGTCACAGAGACTGTTGATGACGAGGACATGGACAATTGTGATGACAAAGTTCATGAAGCATTGTGATGACTGGAGTCACGGAGCATTGTGATGACCGGGGTCATGGACCATTGTGATAACAAGGGCATGGAGCATTGTGATGACAAGGGCATGGAGCATTGTTCTAATAAGTTTCAAGGATTCTTACGATGACAGTTGGAATGGCGCATTGTGATCACAAGGGCATGGAGCATTGTGATGACCAGGTCATGCAGTATTGTGAAGAAAGGTGTCAGGGAGAATTGTGATGACATATGTAATGGCCCATTGTGATAACAATGGCATGGAGCATTGTGATGCCAAGTGTTATGGAGGATTCTGATGACAAAGGTAATGGAGCATTGTGATGACAATGGCTTGGAGTATTGTGATGACAAGGGTCATGGAACATTGGGCTGAAAATGTTCGTGGAGTATTGTGATGACAGGTGTCATGGAGCATTGTGATGACTAGGGATTGGAACATTGTGATGACAATAGTCCCGAATCATTGTGTTGTCAGGTGTCATGGAGTGTTGTGATGACAGTGGTCATGGAGCATTGTGATGATATTGGCCAATGAGCATTGTGATGAAAAGACCTTGGGTAATTGTGATGTCGAGCATCATGGAGCACTGTAATGACATGGGGTATGAAGCATTGTGATGACAGGTGTCAGGGAGCATTGTGAAGACAGGGGTCATGGAGCATTGTGATGACAAGGGCATGGAGATTTGTGATGACATGTGCATGGAACATTGTGATGACAAGTGCATGGAGCATTGCAATGTCAAGCGGATGGAGAATTGTGATGACAAGAGCATGTAACATTTTGATGAGAAGTGTCATGTAGCATTGTGATGACAATTACGTGGAGAATTGTGATGACAAGGGACATGGAGCATTGTGATAACCAGGGCATGGTGCATTGTGATGACAGGGGATATGGAGAACTATTATGAGAACGGCCATGGTGCATTCTGACATAAGATATCACTTATGAAAGGAATGTAAACATGTGTACATATGAACTGATTTAGGGAAGAGAACAGAGTCTCAGATTTAGAAAACAATCTAACGCTTGCTTAAGGGGAAAGCGAGGTGGGGAGATGCACAAAACATAAGATTGATATTAGCACATGTACCGTTCCTTAATCCAAAAAAAAAGAGACAAGCCCTACTCCTTCCTCAGAGAATGGAACTCAACATCCCTATTCCCCGCAGAGAAATATATCTGACTAGTAAGAATTTTAAAACCTATGTATTAATATGTCTCCGTAAGGGAACCAAGTGTGTCTAGAACGACATAAACATGGCAGTGAGAATCAGCTCAAACCCACTATAAAAATGAATTTCAAAACAAAACATATAAACAGTAAAATTCTTACACAATACCTTCAGGGGTTCTGATGAAACCTGGAATGACCCTATCTACAATGACAGCTGGATGTGGCATTAGGCTGGTCACTTGGGACTGAGAGCATTGGTGAGATTGGGTGAAAAAATGCAGACTCTTTAAAGCAATAATGCCTGCCACCCATTCCATGGTTCCCAACTCTCCAGGTAGAAGGGAATATCACTACAGTTATAACGTGTATGGGAACCTAGAGAATGGAAACAATCTGATGGTGAAAGGTTTCTAAAACTCTACTTGTACTCCAGTTTGACATTCCAACTGCTTTACTATCAATCTCCCAATTTGGAAAGTCAGCCACTATAACCTCCTGGTTCGCACAGTTGGCAAATTGTGCAGAGGATATAAGGGCAGAGAGAGAACCAATGAGAGAGTAGCTGTAGGCATCTGGACGGCCACATGTCTCTCTAATTTCCCGTCACAAAGAGGTATTAACCAAAGTCTCAGCCTGCCCCCCAGAACCAGTATAAGTCTAGAAGCAAAACTGTTGATTTGCGGTCAGCTCACAAAAATGCGAGTTGAAAAATGGAGCTCAGGGCCACAGCAATTCACTAACCTGCAGAGTTATAAAGGACTACTCGCTGCCAAAAATCTGTTGAGGGAAAGCCACGAGGCGGAAGGGAAAATGAGGAAGAATGGCATGAAACAGATTTCAAGAGGTACATTGGAATCGCCTTTAAACACAGGAAAAGCATTACAACTTCGAAAATTATGGAAATGGCCAAAAAGGGCATATGGGTTTTCACGTGAATATATTCAAGAGAAAACACATATGCCCTTTTTGGACAAGCAAGCAAGCGGGCAATGCAAATCGGCACTACAAAGAAGTATCACTTCCCACCGGTCAAAAGGGACATCCGCAAAACGTGTAAAAACCAGAAAGGCAAGAGAGGCCCTGGAGAACAGGGAGCCTTGTTATGCTGATGGGCGGGATGTAAATTGCCAACTGCCTCTCTGGAGGAGTGCATTGTGTTCCCTAAAACAAGTAAACAACAGAGCTACAGAGCCAAGGGCACTTCCAGTCTAGGGAATATACCTTGGGAAAACTGAAAATAAATAAGACAGATCGACACCAAAATTCAGGGCAGCGCTGCTTACAAAAACCTCAACTTGCGTACACCTTAAATATCCCAGGAAAGACAAAAATGGTTCAAAAAATTGTGGTACTTACGTATGATGGAATATCCCTCAGCCATGAAATCAATGTCATAAGGCCAGTAGCAGCAAAATGAGTGGATTTAGGTACGATAATTCTAAGTGAAATAAGTCACACAGAAAAATAAACTTATCATAAGATATCACTTATGAAGATCCTGTAAACATGGCTACACATGAACTGAGTTAGGAAAGAGAAGAGAGACTCACATTTAAAAAACACGCTTATGCCTGCTTAAGGGGGAAGGAGAGGTGGGGTGATGCATAAAATCAGAGTTTGATATTAGTACAGGTACGTTTCCAAAAACTAAATACGGAATAGACAAGACCTACACCTTCCTCAGTGAAAGGGACTCAACACCCCATATTCACCACAGAGTAATATATCTTACTAGTATGAATCTTAAAACCTATGTATTGATATGTCTCCATAAGGGAATCAAGTGTGTCTAGACAGGCATAAACATGACAGCGAGAATCAGCTCAAACCCACTATAAAAATGAATTTCAAATACAAATCAAAAAAAACAGCGAAATTTCTTACAATTCCTTCAGGGTCTCTGATGAAACCTGAAATGACCCTATGTACAATGACAGCTGGATGTGGCATAAGGCTGAATACTTGGGACTTAGAGGATTGGTGAGATTGGGTGAGCAAATGCAGACCCTATAAAGCAATAATGAGTGGCACCCATTCCATGGGTCCCAACTCTCCAGGTTGAAGGCAATATTACTACAGCTATAACATGTACGGGAAACCTAGAGATTGGACACACAGTGAATACGAAAGGTCTCTAAAATTCAAATAATAGTCCCTCTCCTGGTGCTCCGGTTTGACTTTCCAATTGCTTTACTATCAATCTCCCAACTTGGAGAGACAGCCCCTTTAACCTCCTGGTTCTCACAGGTTGCCAATTTGGCAGAGGATGAAAGGGAAGAGGGAGAACCAATGAGAGAGTAGCTGTTAGGCATTTGGTAGGGAATATGTCCCTCTAATTTCCGGGCTGGAAGAAGAATTAACCAAAGTCTCAGCCACCCACCGGACACCAGTATAGGTCCTGAACCAAAGTTTGAACTTGCATTCAACTCACAAAAAACGAGTTGAAAAATGGAGCTCAGGGGAACAGCAATTCACAAACTGGCAGAGAAATATAGGACAACTATCGTCCAAATATCTGTTTAATGGAAGGCAACGAGGCGGACTTGAAAGCGAGGCAGAATAGCAGGAAACAGATTTCAAGATGTATGTTGGAATCGCCTTTAAATCACAGGAAGATGGGCACAACTTCGACAAAGATGCACTTGGCCAAGAAGGGCGTATTCCTTTTCTCCTGTATATATTCAGGAGAAAACGAATACGCCCTTTTTGGCCACCCAGCAAGCGGGCAATGCAAATCTGCACTACAAAGAATTAAAATCTCCAACCAGTCAAAAGGGATATCTGCAAAATGTGTAAAAAGCAGAAAGGCAAGACAGGCCCTGGAGAACTGGGAGCCTTGTTATGCTGATGGGCGGGTCGTAAATTGACAACTGCCTCTCTGGAGGAGTGCATTGTGTTCTTCAAAACAAGTAAACAACAGAGCTACAGAGCCAAGGGCACTCCAGCCTAGTGAATATACCTTGGGAAACCTGAAAATCAATAAGACAGAGCCACACCCAAATTTAGGGCTGCACTGCTTACAAGAACCTCAACTTGTGTACATCTTAAATATCCCAGGAAAGATAAAAATGGTTCAAGAAATTGTGGTACATATGTACGATGGAATATCCCTCAGCCATGAAATCAATGTCATAAGACCAGTAGCAGCAAAATGAGTGGATTCAGGTACGGTGATTCTAAGTGAAATAAGTCACACAGAAAAAGCAGCTTCTCATAAGATATCACTTATCAAGATCCTGTAAACATGGCTACACATGAACTGAGTTAGGAAAGAGATCAGAGTCTCACATTTAGAAATCACTCTTATGCCTGCTTAAGGGGGAAGTAGAGGTGGGGTGATGCATAAAACCAGAGTTTGATATAAGCACAGGTACCATTCTAAAAACCAACTATGGAATAGACAAGACCTACCTATACATTCCTCACTGAAAGGGACTCAAAATCCCATATTTCCCGCAGAGGAATATATCTGACTACTAAGAATCTTAAATCATATGTATTGATATTTCTCCGTAAGGGAATCAAGTGTGTGTAGACTGGCATAAACATGGCAGCGAGAATCAGCTAAAACCCACTATAAAAAGGAATTTCAAAAACAAAACAAAAAAACATGGATATTCTTTACAATTCCTTCAGGGTCTCTGATGAAACGTGGAATGACCCTGTCTACAATGACAGCTGGATGTAGCATAAGGCTGGACACTTGGGACTGTGAAGACTGGTGAGATTAGGTGAGCAAATGCAGACCCTTTAAAGCAATAATGCATGGCACACATTCCATGGGTCCCAACTCTCCAGGTTGAAGGGAATATTACTACAGATATAACATGTATGGGAAACCTAGAGAATGGACACACTGTGAATACGAAAGGTTTCTAAAACTCAACGAATAGTCCCTCTCCTGGTGCTCCGGTTTGACTTTCCAAGTGCTTTACTATCAACCTCCCAACTTGGAGAGACAGCCCCTTTAATCTCCTGGTTCTCACAGGTTGCCAATTTGGCAGAGGATGAAAGGGAAGAGGGAGAACCAATGAGAGAGTAGCTGTTAGGCATTTGGACGGGCATATGTCACTGAAATTTCCCGGCAGGAAGAAGAATTAACCAAAGTTGCAGCCACCCACCGGGAAACAGTATAGGTCCTGAACCAAAATTTTGGACATCCGTTCAGCTCACAAAAAACGAGTTGAAAAATGGAGCTGAAGGGCACAACAATTCAAAAACTGGCAGAGTAATAAAGGACAACTCTCATCCAAAAATCTGTTGAGGGAAGGCAACAAAGCGGACATGAATGTGAGGCGGAATAGAAAGAAAAAATTTTCAAGAGGTATGTTGGAATCGTCTGTAAAGCACAGGAAGAGGGGCACAACTTCGACAATGATGCACTTGGCCAAAAAGGGCGTATGCGTTTTCTCCTGAATATATGCAGGAGAAAACGCATACGCCCTTTTTGGCCAAGCAAGCAAGCGGTCAATGCAAATCTGCACTACAAAGAAGTATCACTTCCCACCTGTCAAAATGGACATCCACAAAATGTGTAAATACCAGAAAGGCAACACAGGCCTTGGAGAACAGAGAGCCTTGTTATGCTGATGGGCGGGATGTAAATTGCCAACTGCCTCACTGGAGGAGTGCATTGTGTTCCCTAAAACAAGTAAACAACAGAGCTACAGAGCCAAGGGCACTTCCAGTCTAGGGAATATACTTTGGGAAAACTGAAAATCAATAAGACAGAGCCACCCTCAAATTTAGGGCTGCACTGCTTACAAGAACCTCAACTTGGGTACACCTTAAATATCCCAGGAAATATAAAAATGGTTCAAAAAATTTTGGTACTTACGTTCGAAGGAATATCCCTCAGACACGAAATCAATGTCATAAGACCAGTAGCATCAAAATCAGTGGATTCAGTTACGATGATACTAAGTGAAATAAGTCACACAGAAAAAGAAGCTTATCATAAGATATCACTTATGAAGATCCTGTTAACATGGCTACACATGAACTGAGTTAGGAAAGAGAAGAGATTCTCACATTTAGAAAACACTCTTATGCCTGGTTACAGGGGAAGGAGAGGTGGGGTGATGCATAAAACCAGAGTTTGATATAAGCACAGGTACCGTTCCGAAAACCAACTATGGAATAGACAAGACCTACCTATACCTTCTTCAGTGAAAGGGACTCAAAACCCCATATTTCCCGCAGAGGAATATATCTGACTAGTAAGAATCTTAAAACCTATGTATTCATATGTCTCTGTAAGGGAATCAAGTGTGTCTAGACTGGCATAAACATGGCAGAGAGAATCAGCTCAAACCCACTATAAAAAGGAATTTCAAAAACAAAACAAAAAAACAGGGAAATTCTTTACAATTCCTTCAGGGTCTCTGATGAAACGTGGAATGACCCTGTCTACAATGACAGCTGGATGTGGCATAAGTCTGGACACTTGGGACTGAGAGGATTGGTGAGATTGGGTGAGCAAATGCAGACCTTTTAAAGCAATAATGCATGGCACCCACTCCATGGGTCACAACTCTCCAGGTTGAAGGGAATACTACTACAGCTATAACATGTACGGGAAACCTAGAGAATGGACACACTGTGAATATGAAAGGTTTCTAAAACTCAACGAATAGTCCCTCTCCTGGTGCTCCAGTTTCACATTCCAACTGCTTTACTATCAATCTCCCAACTTGGAGAGACAACCCCTTTAACCTCCTGGTTCTCACAGTTTGCCAATTTGGCAGAGGATGAAAGGGAAGAGGGAGAACCAATGAGAGAGTAGCTGTTAGGCATTTGGATGGTCATATGTCGCTCTAATTTCCTGGCAGGAAGAAGAATTAACCAAAGTTGCAACCACCCACCGGGAACCAATATAGGTCCTGAACCAATATTTGGACATGCGTTCAGCTCACAAAAAGCGAGTTGAAAAATGGAGCTCAAGGGCACAGCAATTCACAAACTGGCAAAGAAATAAAGGACAACTATCATCCAAAAATCTGTTGAGGGAAGGCAACGAGGCAGTCTTGAAAGCGAAGCAGAATAGCAGGAAACAGATTTCAAGAGGTACGTTGGAATCACCTGTAAAGCACAGGAAGAGGGGCACATCTTTGACAATGATGCACTTGGCCAAAAAGGGCGTATGCATTTTCTCCTTAATATATGCAGGAGAAAACGCATATGCCCTTTTTGGCCAAGCAAGCAAGCAGGCAATGCAAATCTGCACTACAAAGAAGTATCACTTCCCACCGGTCAAAAGAGACATCCACAAAATGTGTAAAATCCACAAAGGCAAGACAGGCCCTGGAGAACAGGGAGCCTTGTAATGCTGATGGGCGGGATGTAAATTGCCAACTGCCTCATTGGAGGAGTGCATTGAGTTCCCTAAAAGAAGTAATCAACAGAGCTACAGAGCCAAGGGCACTTCCAGTATAGGGAATATACCTTGGGAAAACTGAAAATCAATAAGACAGAGCCACCCTCCAATTTAGGGCTGTACTGCTTACAAGAACCTCAACTTGGGTACACCTTAAATATCCCAGGAAATATAAAAATGGTTCAAAACATAGTGGTACTTACGTTCGATGGAATATCCCTCAGTCATGAAATCAATGTCATAAGACCAGTAGCAGCAAAATGAGTGGATTCAGGTACGATGATTCTAAGTGAAATAAGTCACACAGAAAAAGAAGCTTATCATAAGATATCACTTATGAAGATCCTGTAAACATGGCTACACATGAACTGAGTTAGGAAAGAGAACAGAGTCTCACATTTAGAAAACACTCTTATGCCTGCTTACAGGGGAAGGAGAGGTGGGGTGATGCATAAAACCAGAGTTTGATATAAGCACAAATACCGTTCCAAAAACCAACTATGGAATAGACAAGACCTACCTATACATTCCTCAGTGAAAGGGACTCAAAACCCCATATTTCGCGCAGAGGAATATATCTGACTAGTAAGAATCTTAAAACCTATGTATTGATATGTCTCCGTAAGGGAATCAAGTGTGTCTAGACTGGCATAAATATGGCAGCGAGAATCAGCTCAAACCCACTATAAAAAGGAATTTCAAAAACAAAACAAAAAAACAGGGAAATTCTTTACAATTCCTTCAGGGTCTCTGATGAAACGTGGAATGACCCTGTCTACAATGACAGCTGGATGTTTCATAAGGCTGGACACTTGGGACTGAGGGGATTGTTGAGATTGGGTGAGCAAATGCAGACCCGTGAAATCAATAATGCATGACAACCATTCCATGGGTCCCAACTCTCCAGGTTGAAGGGAATATTACTACAGCTATAACGTGTACGGGAATCCTAGAGAATGGACACACTGTGAATACGAAAAGTTTGTAAAACTCAACGAATATTCCCTCTCCTGGTGCTCCAGTTTGACTTTCCAACTGCTTTACTATCAATCTCCCAACTTGGAGAGACAGCCCCTTTAACCTGCTGGTTCTCACAGGTTGCCAATTTGGCAGAGGATGAAATGGAAGAGGGAGAACCAATGAGAGAGTAGCTGTTAGGCATTTGGACGGGCATATGTCACTCTAATTTCCGGCCAGGAAAAAGAATTAACCAAAGTTGCAAACACCCTCCGGGAATCAGTATAGGTCCTGAACCAAAATTTTGCACATGCGTTCAGCTCACAAAAAACGAGTTGAAAAATGGAGCTCAAGTGTACAGCAATTCACAAACTGGCAAAGTAATAAAGGACAACTATCATCCAAAAATCTATTGAGGGAAGGCAACTAGGCGGACTTGAAAGCGAAGCAGAATAGCAGGAAACAGATTTCAAGAGGTACGTTGGAATCACCTGTAAAGCACAGGAAGAGGGACACAACTTCGACAATGATGCACTTGGCCAAAAAGGGCATATGCATTTTCTCCTGAATATATGCAGGAGAAAACGCATACGCCCTTTTTGGCCAAGCAAGCAAGCGGGCAATGCAAATCTGCATTACAAAGAAGTATCACTTCCCACGAGTCAAAAGGGACATCCACAAAATGTGTAAAAACCAGAAAGGCAAGACAGGTGCTGGAAAACAGGGAGCCTTGTAATGCTGATGGGCGGGATGTAAACTGACAACTGCCTCACTGGAGGAGCGCATTGTGTTCCCTAAAACAAGTAATCAACAGAGATACAGAGCCAAGGGCACTTCCAGTCTGGGGAATATACCTTGTGAAAACTGAAAATCAATAAGACAGAACCACCCTTAAATTTAGGGCTGCACTGCTTACAAGAACCTCAACTTGGGTACACCTTAAATATCCCAGGAAATATAAAAATGGTTCAAAACATTGTGGTACCTACATTCGATGGAAAATCCCTCCGCTGTGAAAACAATGTCATAAGACCAGTAGCAGCAAAATGAGTGGATTCAGGTACGATGATTCTAATTGAAATAAGTCACACACAAAACGAGGCTTATCATAAGATATCACTTATGAAGATCCTGTAAACATGGCTACACATGAACTGAGTTAGGAAAGAGAAGAGAGACTCACATTTAAAAAACACGCTTATGCCTGCTTAAGGGGGAAGGAGAGGTGGGTGATGCATAAAACCAGAGTTTGATATAAGCACAGGAACCGTTCCAAAAACCAACTATGGAATAGACAAGACCTACCTATACCTTCCTCAGTGAAAGGGACTCAAAACCCCATATTTCCCGCAGAGAAATATATCTGACTAGTAAGAATCTTAAAACCTATGTATTGATATGTCTCCATAAGGGAATCAAGTGAGTCTAGACTGGCATAAACATGGAAGCGAGAATCAGCTCAAACACACTATAAAAAGGAATTTCAAAAACAAACGAAAAAAAACAGGGAAATTCTTTACAATTCCTTCAGGGTCTCTGATGAAACGTGGAATGACCCTGTCTACAATGACAGCTGGATGTGGCATAAGTCTGGGACTGAGAGGATTGGTGAGATTGGGTGAGCAAATGCAGACCCTTTAAAGCAATAATGCATGGCACCCTTTCCATGGCTCCTAACTCTCCAGGTTGAAGGGAATATTACTAGAGCTATAACATGTACGGGAAACCTAGAGAATGGAAACACTGTGAATACGAAAGGTTTCTAAAACTCAACGAATAGTCCCTCTCCTGGTGCCCCAGTTTGACTTTCCAACTGCTTTACTATCAATCTCCCAACTTGGAGAGACATCACCTTTAACCTTCTGGTTCGCACAGGTTGCCAATTTGGCAAAGGATGAAAGGGAATAGGGAGAACCAATGAGAGAGTAGCTGTTAGCCATTTGGAAGGACAACTGTCACTCTTATTTCCTGGGTGGAAGACGAATTAACCAAAGTCTCAGCCACCCACCGGGAACCAGTATATGTCCTCAACCAAAATATTGGACTTGCGTTCAGCTCACAAAAAACGAGTTAAAAAATGGAGCTATGGGGCAAAGCAATTCACAAACTGGCAGAGTAATAAAGACCAACTATCATCAAAAAATCTGTTGAGGGAAGGCAACGAGGCGGACTTGAATGTGAGGCACAATAGCAGGAAAGAGATTTCAAGAGGTACGTTGGAATCACCTTTAAAGCACAGGAAGAGGGGCACAACTTCGACAATGATGCACTTGGCCAAAAAGTGTATATGAGTTTTGTCCTTAATATATTCAGGAGAAAACGCATACACCCTTTTTGGCCAAGCAAGCAAGTGTGCAATGCAAATCTGCACTACAAAGAATTACAACTTCCCACCGCTCAAAATGGATATCCACAAAATGTGTAATATTCACAAAGGCAAGACAGGCCCTGGAGAACAGGGAGCCTTGTTATGCTGATGGGTGGGATGTAAATTGCCAACTGCCTCTCTGGAGGAGTGCATTGTGTTCCCTAAACAAGTAAACAACAGAGCTACAGAGACAAGGGCACATCCAGTCTAGGGAATATACCTTGGGAAAACTGAAAATCAATAAGTCAGAGCCACCCCAAAATTTAGGCCTGCACTGCTTACTAGAACCTCAACTTGGATACACATTGAATATCCCAGGAAATATAAAAACTTTTCAAAAAATTGTGGTACTTACGTACGATGGAATATCTCTCAGCCATCAAATCAATGTCATAAGACCAGTAGCAGCAAAATGAGTGGATTCAGGTACGATGATTCTAAGTGAAATAAGTCACACAGAAAAAGAAACTTATCATAAGATATCACTTATGAAGATTCTGTAAACATGGCTACACATGAACTGAGTTAGGAAAGAGAACAGAGTCTCACATTTATAAAACACACTTATGCCTGCTTAAGGGGGAATGAGAGGTGGGGTGATGCATAAAAAGAGAGTTTGATATAAGCACAGGTAACGTTCCAAAAACCAACTATGGAATAGACAAGACCTACACCTTCCCCAGTGAAAGGAACTCAAAATCCCATATTTCCCGCAGAGGAATATATATGACTAGTAAGAATCTTAAACCTATGTTTGATATGTCTCCGTAAGGAAATCAAATGTCTAGACTGGCATAAACATGGTAGTGAGAATCAGCTCAAACCCACTATAAAAAGGAATTTCAAAAAGAAAATAAAAAAAAAAACAGGAAAATTCTTTACAATTCCTTCAGTGTCTCTGTTGAAACCTGGAATGACCCTATCTACAATGACAGCTGGATGTGGCATAAGGCTGGAAACATGGGACTGAGAGGATTGGTGAGATTGGGTGAGCAAATGCAGACCCTTTAAAGCAATAATGCATGGCACCCATTCCATGGGTCATAACTCTCCAGGTTGTAGGGAATATTAATATAGCTATTACATGTATGGGAAACCTAGGGAATGGACATACTGTGAATACAAAACTTTTCTAAAACTCAACGAGTAAGTACCTCTCCTTGTGCTCCAGTTTGACTTTTCAACTGCTTTACTATCAATCTCCAAACATGGAGAGACAGCACCTTTAAGCTCCTGGTGCACTCAGGTTGCCAATTTGGCAAAGGATGAAAGGGAAGAGGGAGAAATAATGAGAGAGTAGCGGTTAGGCATTTGGACGGGGACATGTCACTCTTCTTTCCCGGGAAGAAGAATTAACCAAAGTCTCAGCCACCCAAGGCAAACAAGTATTGGTACTGAACCAAAATATTGGACTTGCGTTCAGCTCACAAAAAACGAGTTAAAAAATGGAGCTATGTGGCAGAGCAATTCACAAACTGGCAGACTAATAAAGGGCAACTATCGTCCAAAAATCTGTTGAGGGAAGGCAACGAGGCGGACCTGAAAGCGAGGCAGAATAGCAGGAAACCGATTTCAAGAGGTACTTTGGAATCACCTTTAAAGCACAGGAAGAGGGGCACAACTTCGACAATGATGCACTTGGCCAAAAAGTGCGTATGCGTTTTCTCCTGAATATATTCAGGAGAAAACGCATATGACCTTTTTGGCCAAGCAAGCAAGCGGGCAATGCAAAACTGCACTACAAAGAAGTACTACTTCCCACCAGTCAAAAGGGACATCCACAAAATGTGTAAAATCCAGAAAGGCAAGAGAGGCCCTGGAGAACAGGGAGCCTTGTTATGCTGATGGGCGGGATGTAAATTGCCAACTGCCTCTCTGGAGGAGTGCATTGTGTTCTCTAAAACAAGTAAACAACAGAGGTACAGAGCCAAGTGCTCTTCGAGTCTTGGGAATATACCTTGGGAAAACTGAATATCAATAAGACAGAGCCACCACAAAATTTAGGCCTGCACTGCTTACAAGAACCTCAACTTGGGTACACCTTAAGTATCCCAGGAAATATAAAAATGGTTCAAAAAATTGTGGTACTTACGTACGATGGAATAACCCTCAGCCATGAAATCAATGTCATAAGACCAGTAGCAGCAAAATGAATGGATTCAGGTACGATGATTCTAAGTGAAATAAGTCACACAGAAAATGAAACTTATCATAAGATATCACTTATGAAGATCCTGTAAACATGGCTACACATGAACTGAGTTAGGAAAGAGAACAGAGTCTCACATTTAGAAAACACTCTTATGCCTGCTTAAGGGGGAAGGAGAGGTGGGGTGATGCATAAAACCAGAGTTTGATATAAGCACAGGTACCGTTCCAAAAAGCAACTATGGAATAGACAAGACCTACAACTTCCTCAGTGAAAGGGACTCAAAATCCCATATTTCCCACAGAGGAATATATCCGACTAGTAAGAAACTTAAAACCTATGTAGTAATATGTCTCCGTAAGGGAATCAAGTGTGTGTAGACTGGCATAAAGATGGCAGCGAGAATCAGCTCAAACCCACTATAAAAAGGAATTTCAAAAACAAAAGAAAAGGTAAATTCTATACAATTCCTTCAGGGTATATGATGAAACATGTAATGACCCTATCTACAATGACAGGGGATGTGGCATAAGGCTGGAAACATGGGACTGAGAGGATTGGTGAGATTGGGTGAGCAAACGCAGACCATTTATAGCAATAATGTGTGGGCTCCATTCCATGGGTCCCAACTCAACAGGTTTTAGTTAATATTACTACAGCTATAACAGGAACGTGAAACCTAGAGAATGGAAAGACTGTGAATACGAAAGTTTTCTAAAACTCAACTAATAGTCCCTCTTCTGCTGCTCCGGTTTCACTCTCCAACTGCTTTACTATCAATCACCCAACTTGGAGAGACAGGCCCTTTAACCTCCTGGTTCACACAGGTTGCCAAATTGGCAGAGGATGAAAGGGAAGAGGGAGAACCAATGAGAGAGTAGCTGTTAGGCATTTGGATGGGCACATGTAACTATAATTGCCCGGCAGGAACAAGAATTAACCAAAGTCTCAGTCACCCACCAGGAACCAGTATAGGTCCTGAACCAAAATTTTGGACTTGCGGTCAGCTCACAGAAAACGAGTTGAGCAATGGAGCTCAGGGGCACAGCAATTCACAAATTGGCAGAATAATAAAGGACAACTATCGTCCAAAAATCTTTTGAAGGAAGGCTCCGATGCGGACTTGAAAGCGAGGCACAATAGCAGGAAACAGATTTCATGAAGTATGTTGGAATCACCTGTAAAGCAAAGGAAGAGGGGCAAAACTTCGACAATGATGCACTTGGTCAAAAAGAGCATAGGCATTTTCTCTTGAATATATTCAGGAGAAAACGCATACGCCATTATTTGCCAAGCAAGTAACCGGGCAATGCAAATCTGAACTACAAAGAAGTATCACTTCCTACCGGTCAAAATGGACATCCACAAAATGTGTAAAAACCAGAAAGACAAGACATTCCCTGGAGAACCTGGAGCCTTGTAATGCTGATGGACGGGAAGTAAATTGCCAACTGCCTATCTGGATGAGTGCATTGTGTTCTCTAAAACAAGTAAACAAGACAGCTACAGACAAGGGCACTTCCAGTCTAGGGAATATACCTTGGGAAAACTGAAAATAAGTAAGACAGAGCCACCCACAAATTTAGGGCTGCACTGCTTACAAGAACCTCAACTTGGGTACACCTTAAATATCCCAAGGAAGATAAAAATGGTTCAAAAAATTGTGGTATATGCGTACGATGGAATATCCCTCAGCCATGAAATCAATGTCATAAGACCAGTAGCAGCAAAATGAGTGGATTCAGGTACGATGATTCTAAGTGAAATAAGTCACATAGAAAAAGAAACTTATCATAAGATATCACTTATGAAGATCCTGTAAACATGGCTACACATGAACTGAGTTAGGAACGAGAAGAGAGTCTCACATTTAGAAAACAATCTTATGCCTGCTTAAGGGTGATGGAGAGGTGGGGTGATGCATAAAACCAGAATTTGATACAAGCACATGTACCATTCCAAAAACCTAATACGGAATAGACAAGACCTACACCTTCCTCAGTGAAAGGGACTCAACACCCCATATTCCCCGCAGAGGAATATATCTTACTAGTAAGAATCTTAAAACCTATGTATTGATATGTTTCCATAAGGGAAACAAGTGTGTCTAGACTGGAATAAACATGGCAGTGAGAATCAGCTCAAACCCACTATAAAAAGGAATTTCAAAAACAAAACAACAAAACAGGGAAATTCTTTACAATTCCTTCAGGGTCTCTGATGAAATCTGGAATGACCCTATCTACAACGAGAGCTGGATGTGGCATAAGGCTGGACACTTGGGTGTGAGACGATAGATGAGATTGTGTAAGGAAATGCAGACCCTTTAAAGCAATAATGTGTGGCACCCTTTCCAAGGGTCCCAACTCTCCAGGTTGAAGGGAATATTACTTCAGCTATAACATGTACGGGAAACCTAGAGAATGGACACACTGTGAATACAAAAGGTTTTTAAACCTCAACTAATAGTCCCTCTCCTGGTGTTCCGGTTTTAGTTTCCAAGTGCTTTACTATCCATCTCCCAACTTGGAGAGACAGCCCCTTTAACCTGCTGTTTCACACAGGTTGCCAATTTGGCAGAGGATGAAAGGGAAGAGGGAGAACCAATGAGAGAGTAGTTGTTAGACATTTGGAGGGGCATATGTCACTCTGATTTCCTGCCAGGAAGAAGAATTAACCAAAGTCTCAGCCACCCACCGGGAACCAGTATAGTTCCTGAACCAAAATTTTGGACTTGCATTCAGCTCAAAAAAATCGAGTTGAAAAATGGACCTCAGGGGCACAGCAATTCACAAACTGGCAGAGTAATAAAGACAACTAGCATCCAAAAATCTAGTGAGGGAACGCAACGAGGCGGCCATCAATGCGAGGCAGAATAGCAAAAAACAGATTTCAAGAGGTGCGTTGGAATCATCTTTAAACACAGGAAGAGGGGCACAACTTCTACAATAATGCACTTGGCCAAAAAGGGCGTATGTGTTTTCTCCTGAATATATTCAGGAGAAAACGCATACGCCCTTTTTGGCCAAGCAAGCAAGCAGGCAATGCAAATCTGCACTACTAAGAAGTATCACTTCCCACCTGTGAAAAGGGACATCCGCAAAATATTTAAAAATCAGAAAGGCAAGACAGGTCCTGGAGAACAGGGAGCCTTGTTATGCTGATGGCCGGGATGTAAATTGCCAACTGCCTCTCTGAAGGAGTGCATTGTGTTCCCTAAAACAAGTAAACAACAGAGATACAGAGCCAAGGGCACTTCCAGTCTAGGGAATATACCTTGGGAAAATTGAAAATCAATAAGACAGAGACATCCCAATATTTAGGGCTGCACTGCTTACAAGAAGCTCAACTTGGGTACACCTTAATTATCCCATGAAATATAAAAATGGTTCAAAAAAGTGTGGTACTTACGTACGATGGAATATCCCTCAGCCATGGAATCAATGTCTTAAGACCAGTAGGAGCAAAATGAGTGGATTCAGGTACGATGATTCTAAGTGAAATAAGTCACACAAAAAAAGAAACTTATCATAAGATATCACTTATGAAGGACCTGTAAACATGGCTACACATGAACTGAGTTAGGAAAGAGAAGAGTCTCACATTTAGAAAACACTTATGCCTGCTCAAGGGGGAAGGAGAGGTGGGGTGATGCATAAAACCAGAGATTGATATTAGTACAGGTACCAATCCAAATCCCTAATAGGGAATAGACAAGACCTACACCTTCCTCAGTGAAAGGGACTCAACACCCCATATTCCCCTCAGAGGAATATATCTGATTAGTAAAATCTTAAAACCTATGTATAGAAATGTGTCCTTAAGGGATTCAAGTGTGTCTCGACTGCCATAAACATGGCCGTGAGAATCAGCTCAAACCCACTATAAAAAGGAATTTCAAAAACAAAACAAAAACAGGGAAATTCTTTACAATTCCTTCAGGGGCTCTGATGAAACCTGAAATTACCATATCTACAATGACAGCTGGATGTGTCTTATGGCTGGATACTTGTGATTGAGAGGATTGGTGAGATTGGGTGAGCCAATGAAGACCCTTTAAAGCAATAATGCATTGCCCATATTGCATTGGTCCCAACTCTCCTGGTTGAAGGGATTATTACTAGAGCTATAACATGTACGGGAATCCTAGAGAATGGACACACTGTGGATACGAATGTTATCTAAAACTCAACGAATAGTCCCTCTCCTGGTGCTCCGGTTTGACCTTTTAACTGCTTTACTATCAATATCCCTACTTGGAAAGACATCCCCTTTAACTTCCTGGTTCGCACAGGTTACCAATTTGGCAGAGGATGAAAGGGAAGAGGGAGAACCAATTAGAGAGTAGTTGTTAGGCATTTGGACGGGCACATGTCACTCTAATTTCCCATCAGGAAGAAGAATTTACCAAAGTCTCAGCCTGCCTGTAGGAACGAGTATAAGTCCTGAACCAAAATAGTGGATTTGCGGTCAGATCACAAAAAAGCGAGCTGAAAAATGGAGCTCAGGGGCACAGCAATTCACAAATTGGCAGAGTAATAAAGGACAACTATCGTCCAAAAATCTATTGAGGGAAGGCAATGAGGCGGATTTGTAAATGAGGCAGAATAACAGGATACAGATTTCATGAAGTACATTGGAATCGAATTTGAAGCACAGGAAGAAGGGCACAACTTCGACAGTGATGCACTTGGCCAAAAAGGGCGTATGTGTTTTATCCTGAATATATTCAGGAAAGAAAGCATATGCACTTTTTGGCCAAGCAAGCAAGCGGGCAATGCAAATCTTCACTAAAAGAAAGATCACTTCCCACAGGTCAAAAGTGATATCCGAAAAATGTGTAGAAACCAGAAAGTCAAGATAGGCCCTGGAGATACGTGAACCTTGTTAGTCTAAAGGGCAGGATATAAATTGCCAACTACCTCTCTGGAATAGTGCATTGTGTTCCCTATATCAAATAAACAACAGAGCTAAAAATCAAAGGGCAGTTCCCGTCTAGGGAATATACCTTTGGAAAACTGAAAATCGATAAGACACATCCATGCCCAAATTTAGGGCTGCACTGCTTACAAGAACCTCAACTTGGGTACACCTTAAATATCCCAGGAAAGACAAAAATGATTCAAGAAATTGTGGTACTTACGTACGATGGAATATCCCTCAGCAATGACATTAATGTCATAAGGCCAGTAGCAGTAAAATGAGTGGTCTCAGGTACGATGATTCTAAGTGAAATAAGTCACACAGAAAAAGAAACTTATCATAAGATATCACTTATGAAGGTCCTGAAAACATGGCTACACATGAACTGATTTAGGAAAGATAACAGAGTAACGAGTCTTATCATAAGATATCACTCATAGTGGGAGTGTATACATGACTACACATGAAATGAATTAGAAACACAACAGAGTCACACATTTAGAAAAGAATCTTCTTCCTGCTTAATGGGAAAGGCGAGGTGAGGTGATGCATAAAACCACAGTTTTAAATTAGCACACATACCGTTACATAAACCAAGTATTTAATAGACCACACCCACTCCCGGCATAATGAACTGGACTCAAAAACCCTTATTCATTTCTGAGGAATATATATGACTCTAAGAATTTTAAAACATATGTATTCTCATGTCTCCATAAAGGAATCATGTGTGTGTATAACGGCATGAACACAGCACTGAAATTCAGTTAAACCCACTTATAAAAATAAATTTCAAAAGCAAAATGCAAAAACAGAGAGAAAGTCTTAAAAATTACTTTCAGGGCCTGTGATGCAAGCTAGACTGACCACCTTTAAACCCACAGCTGGATGAGACATAAGACTGGACACTTGGGGCGGACAAGATTTCTGAGGTTGTGTGAACAAAAGAACACCTCTTAGAGCAATACTGTGTGCTACCCATTCTAGTGGTCCCAACTCTCCAGGTGTAAGGGAATCCTCCTACAGTTAAATCATGCATGGGAAACCCAGTGGATGGTACACTGTGTAATTGGGAAAGTTTTCTAAAAGGTACCTCATTTTTCCTTTTGTCGTGCTCGGCTTCGCCATTCCATCTGCATTACTAAAAATCTCCCCACATTGAGTGTCAGCGTCTTTACCATCCTGTTATGCACAGTTTGCAAATTGTGCAGCAGATGAACAGGAAGAGGTGAAATAAATGAGAGATTAGCTGTAGGTGTTTGGATGGGCACATGTTACTCTAGTTTCCCATCAGGAAGAAGAATTAACCAAAGGCTCAGCCTGAAGCCCCGGAACCAGACTAGGGCCTAAAGCCATCCTGCGGTATTGCAGCCAGCTCACAAATAGGCGAGTTGAAAAATGGAAATCAGGGGCACAGCAATTCACAAACTTGCAGAATTATAAAGGACAACTATCATCCAGAAATATATTGAGGAAAGGCAGTGAAGAGGATTTGAATGCAAGGCAGAATTGAAGGAAACAGATTTCAAGAGGTAGATTGGAGTCGTCTTTAAAGCACATGAAAAGCGACAGAATTTCGACAATGTTGCCCTTGGCTGAAAAGGGATTATGTGTATTTTCTTGAATATATTCGGGAAAAAATGCATATGCCCTTTTTGGCTAAGCAAGCCATCAGGCATTGCAAATCCACACTACAGAGAAGTGTCCCTTACCTCCAGTCCAAAGGGCCATCCACATAGAGTGTAAAAGCCACAAATGCAGGACAGGCCATGGAGAAAAGGGAGCCTGGTTACGCCGATGGACAGGATGTAAATTGCCAACAGCCTCTCTGGAGAACTGTATGTTGTTTTCTAAAACAGAGCTACAGAGCATAGCACACTTCCACTCATGGGCGTGTATTTTGGGAAAACTAAAAATCCACAACACACAGCCAGCCCAAAGTTTAGGGCTGCTCTGTTTACAAGAACCTCGACTTCGGTACACTTTAAATATCGCAGTAAAAGAAAAAAAATGGATACAGATGTTGTGGTACTTATATACAATGGAATGTCACTCAGACATAAAATCAATGTCATAAGGCCAATAGCAGCATAATGAGTGGCTTTAGGTACGATGATGCTAAGTGAAATGAGCCACAAAGGAAAAGAAACTTATTGTAATATATCACTTATAGAGGAAATGTAAACATGGCCACACATGAACTGAATTTCAAAAGAGAACAGAGTTACACATTTAGAAAACACACTTATGCCTCCTTAAGGGGAAAGGTGACGTGGGGTGATGTGTAAAAGCAGAGTTTGAAATTAGCACAGATCCCATTCCATATACCAAATATGTAATAGACAAGACCTACTCCTTTCTCAATGAACTGGACACAAAACACCCTATTCACTGAAGAGGAATATATCTGACTGGTAATAACCTTGAAACCTATGTATTTATATGTCTCCATAATGGAATCAAGTGTATGTAGATTGGCATAAACACAGATCAATGGAACAGGACAGAAAGCCCAGAGATAAACCTACATACCTATGGCTATCTCATCTATGACAAAGGAGCTAAGGATATACAATGGAGAAAAGACAGTCTCTTCAGTAATTGGTGCTGGAAAAACTGGACCCCTACACATAAAAGAATGAAATTAGAACACTCCATAACACCATACACAAAAATAAACTCTAAATTAATTAGAGATCTAAATAAAACACCAGACACTATAAAACACTTAGAGGAAACCATAGGCAGAACACTCTATGACATAAATCACAGCAAGATCCTTTTGGACCCACCTCCTAGAGAAATGGAAATAAAAACAGAAATCAACAAATGGGACCTAATGAAACTTAAAAGCTTTTACACAGTACAGGAAAACATAAACAAGATGCAAAACAACCCTTAGAATGGGAGAAAATATTTTCAAATGTAGCAATTGACAAAGGATTAATCTCCTAACTTTACAAGCACCTCATGTAGCTCAATATCAAAAAAACAAACAACCCAATCCAAAAACGGGCAGAAGACCTAAATAGACATTTCTCCAAAGAAGATATACAGATTACCAAGAAACACATGAAAGGATGCTGAACATCACTAATCATTAGAGAAATGCAAATCAAAACTACCCTGAGGTATCACCTCACAGCAGTCAGAGTGGCAATCATCAAAAAAATCTACAAAACAATAAACGCTGGAGAGGCCTTTATTGGAGAAAAGGGAACACACTTGCACTGTGGGTGGGAATGTAAATTGATATGGGCACTAGGGAGAACAGTACGGAGGGTCCTTTAAATAACTAACAATAGAAGTACCATATGACACAACAATCCAACTACTGGACATTTGCCTTGTGAAAACCATAATTCAAAAAGAGTTATGTACAAAAATGTTCATTGCAGCTCTATTTGCAATAGCCAGGACATTGAAGCAACCTAAGTGTCCATCGACAGATGAATGTTTAAAGAAGATCTGGCACATATATACAATGGAATATTACTCAGCCATAAAAAGAAACAAAACTGAGTTATTTGTACTGAGGTGGATGGACTTAGAATCTGTCCTACACAGTGAAGTAAGTCAGAAAGGGAAAAACAAATACTGTATGTTAACAGATATATATGGAATCTAATGAAGAAAAAAAAAGATTTTGAAGAACCTAGTGGCAGAACAGGATTAAGGACACAGACATAGAGAAAGGACTTGAGGACACCGGAAGGGGGATGGGTAAGCTGGGACGAAGTGAGAGAGTGGCATGGACATAAATACATTACCAAATGTAACACCAATAGCTACTGGGAAGCAGCCACATAGAACAGGGAGATCAGCTCGGTGCTTTGTGACCACATAAAGGTGTGGGATATGGAGTGTGGGAGGGAGATGCAAGAGGGAGGGGATCTGGTGATATTTGTATATGTATAGCTGATTCACTTTGTTATACAGCAGAAACGAACACTCCATTGTAAATCAATTATACTCCAATAAACGTGTAAAAGGAAAAAAATAAAAAGAAAGAAGGCCCAGGGATAAACCTACACACCTATGATCAACTAATCTATGACAAAGGAAGCAAGACTATACAATGGAGATAACACAGTCTCTTCAATCATTGGTGCTGGGAAATATCTAGAGCTACATGTAAAAGAATGAAATTAGAACACTCCCCAACACCATACATAAAAATATATTCAAAATGGATTAGAGACCTTAATGTAAGACCAGACAGTATAAAACTCTGAGAGGAAAACTTACGAAGGATACTCTGACGTAAATCACAGCAAGATCTTTTTTGATCCACCTCCTATAGTAATGAAGTAAAAAAGAAAACTATACAGATGGGACATAATGAAACTTAAAAGCTTTTGCAAAGCAAAGGAAACCACAAACAAGGTGAAAATACAACCCTCAGAATGGCAGACAATAATTACAAACGAATCAATGGACAAATGATTAATCTCCAATATATATAAAAAGCTCATGCAGCTCAATATTAATAAAACAAACAACCCAATACAAAAATGGAAGAAGATCTAAATAGATATTTCTTCCAAGAAGACATAGAGATGGCCAGTACGCACATGAAAATCTGCTCAACATCACTAATTATTAGAGAAATGGAAATTGAAACTACAATGAGGTATCACATCACATCATCAGAATATCTACAAACAACAAATGCTGGAGAGGGTGTGGAGAAAAGGAACCTTCTTCCACTATTGTTGGGAATGTAAATCGATACAGTCTCTATGGAGAACAGTATGGAGGTTCCTTAAAAAACTAAAAATAGAATTACCATATAATCCAGCAATCCCACTACTGGGCATATACCCAGAGAAAACCATAAATCAAAAAGATACATTCACCACAATGTTCATTGCAGCACTATTTACAATAGCCAGGTAATGAAAGCAACCTAAGTGACCACAGACAGACAAATGGATAAAGACGTGGTACATATATACAATGGAATGTTACTCAGCCATACATAGGAATGAAATTGGGTCATTTGTAGAGACCTTGATGGATCTAGAGACTGTCATACGGAGTGAAGTAAGTCAGAAAGAGAAAAACAAATATTGTATATTAATGCATATATGTGGAACCTAGAAAAATGGTACAGATGAACCGGTTTGCAGGGCAGAGATAGAGACACAGATGTAGAGAACAAACATATGGACACCAAGGGGGGAACACCATGTGAGGGTGGTGGTGGGATGAATTGGGAGACTAGGATTCACATGTGCACACTTATATGTATAAAATAGATATCCAATAAGAACCTGCTGTATAAAAGAAATAAATAAATATTAAAAAAATAAAAATAAATAAATAACCTTTAATAAAATAAAACAGAAAAAAAGTTTTTCCCTTCACATAGATATCTTTATATTAATGCATTATTTCCATGTTTATATCTCCAAAAAAAAAAGAGGAATTAATAAAATCTACCATGAACCAAAAAGAAAAAAAGAAAAAAAAAAAAAAAAAACAGAACCCACCAGTGATACAGAGGAAAATCGTATCAGGGCACTTGCTCCAGTGGTAAAAAATTCTTAAGTTGGTCAGAGGTGGGAAATCGTCTCCCATGCACTCAGCAGCGCTCCCCCCCCACAAGGAGCATCCTCATTGCAAAGCTGGGGGACTGTGTTGAGGCGTCTGTGAGTAAATGTGAGCTGAGCCCCAGTCCTGCTGCAGCTGAACTCTTCCCACCCTTTCCAGGTAAAACACCTGGATATGTACAAGTACTTGCAAGCCTAGAGGAAGGGCTGTGTAGCCACACTAGCAAGAGCACGCAGGCCGACTTGGTGCCTGCAGGCCAGTCAGGATGGTCCTGGCCCCAGATGCCCTTCTGGAAGCTTTCCATTTCCCTGCCTGAGATACGCCTCCTGCCACGGCCCACACTGCTTTTTTACTTCCTCACCTCTGCCTGGGGAGAAAATCCAGCGGCAGGTATGGATGACACATCCTCTTCTTTAGCAGGTGGCAGCCTAGCAACTCCTGAGAAAAGTCCAGCAGAGCCCCACTCACACTGGGCCCCCCATAAACCACGGCCCCTCACTCCCTACCACCACCCCAGCCCCGAAACTGCTGACGGGGCAGAGAATATGGCGTCAGGCACAGCTACAGGGGCTCTTGCTGACTGGAGAGGTGTTTATATTGACCTCAACACAGGCACACTTGGGGAGGGTTGGCAGGCAGTGTCAGGCTGCACAAATCAGCCAATCCTCACTCCTCAGAGGCTCACAGTAGCAGAAAATGAACCTTGCTAAATGGGCCAGGCCCAAGGAAAAGGTGTGGGCCCTAGAGAGTCAGGCTAGACAAGGGGCTGCAGCTGCGGCTTGTTTTCTTATCATTTTATCTGGTCCATGAGTGGAAAACAAATTCAAGAAAACCCTATCCTAATGAGAGGAACCCAGGAGTCAGGGAGAGGAGTGATGGTGGGTGGAGACAGAGGCCTGGTGCCCTGGCTGCACTGGAAGTGTCTGGAAGATCAGGCAGAGAGAGGCTGCACAGAGTGATAGCCAGGGTCACAGACCTGTCAGAGCTGCTGTTTGTTAGTTCAAGTCCTGCTCTGAGGTGTTCTGTGTCAGCTGTGAGCGACAGGTGAGCTGGGGGTTCTCTGCAAGGTGGGCTATGTGCACAGTTCCTGTGTGTCCAGCCCTGCTGGGGTACCTGCCCAGGGGAGTTCTGTATCCTGGGAAGGGCCTGACTAGGAGAGCCCCATGGGCTGCTGGGTAGCTGCACAGGTGAGCTCCATACCCTGGGAGGGACTTGAACACGAGAGCCCCGTGGGCTGTGGGGTGGGGGATGCAGCCCAGGTGAGCTCCATATCCTGGGATTGGCCTGACCACGAGAGCCCCATGGGCTGCTGGAGACCTGGTAAAGGATATCAGGACAGTCAGTGAAGCCACCAAGGTTATACATCCAGTAGCTCCTATTTCCTACACCCTGCTGCTCATTCTACCATCCACCAGGCCATGACATTCTGTATTACACTTCAATGATGCCTTCTTCTGTATTCCATTCATCTCAGAGTCACAAGAATTTTTGGCTTGTGAGTGGCAGGACACAACATGCAACAAAAGCAATAATGCTGGGCCGTCCTGCCCCAATGGTTCAAAAATCCCCACACCATCATTGGGGAAATGACCTCTAAAGACCTAAACGTTCTACCTCTGTAAAAGGGAACACTCCTTCAATATGCAGATGACATTCTGATCGCCAGGCCTACTAAAGACGCCTCGGAACTACCTAGCCAAGAAAGGATAGAAGGTGTCCAAGAAAAAGGCTCAAATATCCCAGGCTCAGGTGACATGCCTGGGCTTCATTCTCACAGATATTCGGAGAAACGCATCCCAGGATAGGGAAGAAGCCATTTGCAGCCTTACCTCTTCTAAAACTAGAAGACAGCTTAGGGGTTCCTGGGGAGGCCAAGGTTTTCTGCATCTGGATCCCTAACTACAGTCTGATAGCTGGGCCTCAACCTGAAACACTGACACAAAAAGATGATGATCCTTTTGAATAGAATCCAGAAGTAGCCTTTCAAGAATGGAAAGAGCAGTCAATTTAGACCCTTGCCAAGGAACTCCCTAATTTAGCTAAACCCTTTGACCTTTACATACCCGGTCAAAGGTTAATTGCCCTTGGAGACAGTGCAAAAACTGGGACCACTTGAAATGGAGCAACACAAGAATGCCCTTCAGGTATGATAAACAATGGTCACCAAGGGCTTTGCCCACCGACTCATCAGGCCAGGATACTGGGGTATCTAAAAAGCTAGAAATCAGCAGCCCACAAGGCCAGCTCCCTCCTAAGGGAAAAGGAACCCACGTCGTGATCCTAACAACCCATCATGCCCTGAAGTTGCAGGTGTCGCTCTGTGGACACACTGACCTCGAGTGAGGAGGCCCTCCAACTCCACCTCCAGAGAGACAAACGGGGGCAACGGGGCCCCAAGATGACTGGTGTGACCATCACTTGACCTGGAGTTTCTCTCAGAAAACAACAAGACTGTGCCCCGGAAGAGCAGACTACTGCTTGCAGGACTTACTGCACCCAGAGGGGAGCTAATAAGCTTGGCGGGGGAAACGTATATCACGCTTTCACCATAGAAAACCCTACAGACACCGCGGTGATGGTGGCCAATATGACCGGCTGGACTGCTGGCTACTTCTAAAGGCCGTTGACTCAGTGGACGTCATGGTCCTGGATCACCACTGACCCTGGACTGTCTGGGAGTTGCGTGGGCAGGGTTCTGACACATGGTGCTGTTTGTACATTAATTCAGGGACCTAATTAAAGAAAGCACAGACTACTGGTCAGAGCATCTAGGCTGGCAAAAACTGTCAGCCTAAGGTCGCCGAACAAATGTGGGGTGGGGTGAAACCTGCCACCTCAGCATCTCTGTGCATCTCTTTCCTGGACAATTAAAGGTCATTAGAATCTACAACACATCCAATGCTGGTGCTGAGGCGTACGGGAAGTGAGGCAGGAGGCCTTGGGACAATCAACCTCACCTGAAGGCTGGTGGGGAGACGTTTTGCCCCTCCCCCCAGGTATCAGGGCTGCCACCACAGCATGAAGCAGTTACAAATGAGGGGTCTGCACCCTCAACACCCCAAGAATGAGGAACGGAACAAAAAGCAGAGGAGGTGTTCGTCTCTGGCAACGTTCATTAAAAATTCCTGTGAGATAAAAAGAGAACCTGGGCAATAAAATAAAGTCTAACCTGTTTTTCCTTTGTGCTTTGTCTAATTTCACGTGCTCCTAGGGTTCCGCATGCAGAGGTCCCACACCCGGCATTTCAGACCCGATTTCCTAGTGCAGAATGGCTGGGTCGACACCTCAGCTAGCGGGGTCCCATGCAGACTCCACGGCATAGAGCCTGAGCTGCAGCCAACCCAGCCCTCGAGTACTCCATCCCCTCCCTCCCACTGATGCTGCCAGGATCCCTACACAGCAGCCCATCCCACAGCCCGTGGGGGACTGCACACTCTCACCTCTCCATTCTGTGTTCAAAATAATGTTTCCTTTTCTTCTGAACCAAACTCAGTCTTGATCTGTTGGCTCCAATGACACTGGGCACGGGGACTCCTGTTGGGGTCCACTCTGGAGGATCAGTAACAGAAATTGAGATCATTGTAACTTCAATGAACAGATGCGTGAGCCAAACTGTAGTTAACATAGAGCAGTGTATAATGCTCGGGTAAAATAAGATGTTTCTAAGACTTACATTTGATATTTCCATCACTTTACTATAAGCAAGTTCAGTGAAGACGTCTGTCTTATTTGTCAGGTCAACATTAGAGAAATGAAGTGATTTATTTCCATGGATGTACATCAAATATTCTTGGCTGAAGCTTCAATCTTGTTTTGAATGCTTTTCCATTGAAAAGGATACCTCTCTTTCAGCTCCCCCATTTCTGAGAAGTATAAAACCTTATAATTTATTATTATCAAAGGGGAAAGGTAGGACAAGGGATAAATTAACAGTTTGGGATTAACACATACACACTGCTATGTATAAAATAGATCATCAACAAGGAACAACTGTATAGCACAGGGAACTACACTGAATATTTTGCAATAACCTATAAGGGGAAATAATCTGAAAAAAGAATCGATATTTTTATTGACATCATCTATCAATGACAGATAAAATGTAACCTAAGCAAGGCCGATGGTGAACGCTTCTGACCCTGAAGATTTCAATCATCTAAAGTTTGGGCTCTGCCAATTTCCCAAGGCCCTTAATGGACATATGTGTAGCTGTAGCTTAAAAATTCCCCAGTTTGGGGTTCGGGGAGGCACTGATTTGGAAAAATCCCTGGTGTTCTCCTTCCATGCACGGGACCATTCCTACAGCTAAAACATGCCTGTCACACCTAGAGGATGGTACACCATTTGATCGGAAAGAGTTTGGAAAAGGCACCTCTTCTCCTCATCGCCTGGTGCTCGGGTTCACCCCTCCAGCATCTTTCCTAACAATCTCCTCACTTGGGTATATCAGCACCGTCAACATCCTGTTGCACACAGTTTGGAATTTGTCCAGAGGATGAAGCGGAAGGATGAGGAAAATTTAGAGACAAGTCTTAGGTGTTCGGACAGGCACATGCCACTCTAATTTCCAATCTGGAAGACAAATTAATCAAAGGCTAGAATTGCCCACGGAAACAGAATAGGTCTTGAGGAAATCCCGCTGTTTTGTGTCCAGTTTCCAAAAACACAAGTTGAAAAATGGAACTCAGGGGCACTAAAATACATGAAACTGCAGAGTTCAAAATATCTATCATCGAAAAATGTCTTAAGGTAAGTCACAGAAAAGGACTTGTAAGCAAGGGAGAGTGGCAGGAAACAGATTTGAAGAGGTAGAAAGGACTCCCCATTAAAGCACAAGAAAAGGGGCTCAGCATCGCCAATGATGCAGTGGGCACAAAAGGGCGTATGCATTTTTTCTGAATATATTCAAGTAAAGACCATACACACGTTTTATCCAACCAAACAGGTGGGCATTGGAAATCAATACTACAAAATGTATCACTTCACATCAGTCAGAAGGGCCATCCACATAAAGTGTAAACACCAGAAATGCAGGACAGGGCGAGGAGAAAAGGGAGCCCTGTGAGGCTGATAGTGGAAATGTAATTTGCCAACGGCCACTCTGGAGAAGTGTATTGTGTTTGCTAAAACATCTAAAAGATGAGCTACAGAGCATAGGACACTTGCACTCATGGGCGTATACCTTGGGAAAAACAAAAATGGACAGTAAACAGGCACCACAACGTTTACCACCTCTCTGTTAAAAAGGGCCTCCACTTGGATATAACCTAA
This sequence comes from Mesoplodon mirus, assembly GCF_964341445.2. Lineage (NCBI taxonomy): Eukaryota > Metazoa > Chordata > Mammalia > Artiodactyla > Ziphiidae > Mesoplodon > Mesoplodon mirus. The sequence continues at coordinate 559,248 of NW_028295682.1, read as the reverse complement.
ATGTCCCTGGAAGGATAAAATGGATAAAAGAGATGGTTACTTATGTAGAGTGGAATATTACTCATCCCGAAATCAATGAAATTAGGCCAGCTGGAACAACTCTGGAGGAGTTACATATGATCATTCTAAGTGACATATGTCAGAAAGCAAAAGACACATATCATAAGATGTCACTTAAAGGTGGAATCAAAAATGGCTACACATGAAATAAACTACAAAACAGAAACATAGTCAAATATGTAGAAAATAGACATAAGGCTGCTAAATGGGAAAGGTGGGGAATGGTGAGGTATTATCCAGGAGGTTGAAATTAGCAAATATACCATTCCAAGTACCAAATTGAATAACTGACAAGGCCTACACGGTACCTCAAAGAACTGCACTCAGCCCACTCAAGTCACTGGCCAATAATACATATGACTCGTAAGCATCTGAAAAATAATTTCTTGTTGTCTCACAGTACATGAATCAAGTGGATGTACAGCAGCAAAAAACAGAGCTTTGAAAATCAGCTGTAACCAATATAAAAATAAATTTAAAAATATTTATAAAAACGGTGAGGCAGACAAAAATTCTTACAACTTTTGTTGAAGGGCTACGATGTAACATGGATTGAACACATGTAGACCCACAGCAGGATGATATATAAGGCTGGAAGCTATGCACGCTAAGAGATGTTAGAGACGCTGGGTGAGGAAATGCAGACCTTTTAAAGTAATACTGCCTGGTACCCATTCCATGGGTCCCAAATCGGCAGGTTCAAGGGAATCTTCTGACAGCAAAAACATGCCTGCGAAACCGAGATGAATGTACACCGTGTGCTCAGGAAAGGTGTCTAAAATGCACCTCATTTTTGATCTCCTGGTGCTGGAGTTCGCCATTCCAGCCACACTACTAAAAATCTCCCCACTTTGAGAATCAGCACCTTTAACCTCCTGTTTCACACAGTTTGCATTTTGTGCAGAGGATAAATGGGAAGGGGGGAACCAATGAGAGATTAGCTGTAGGATTTTTGACAGGCACATGTCACTCTAATTTCCCATTAGAAGAAGAATTAACCAAAGGCTCAGCCTGCCTCCTCAGAACCAGAATAGGGCCAGAAGCAATCCAAAGGTTTGGCGGCCAGCTCACAAAAAAGCGAGTTGCAAAATGGAGCTTAGGAGCAGACAATTCAAAGACCTGCAAAGATATAAATGATAACCAATGTCCAAAAATATATTCAGGTAAGGCAACGAACAGGATCTGAATGAGAGGCAGAATTGCAGGAAACAGATTTCAAAAGGTAGATTGTACTCACATTTAAAGCATATGAAAAGCAGCAGAATTTCTAAAATGATGTAGTTGGGCAAAAGGGTGTATGCCTTTTTTTCGTGAATATCTTCAGGAAAAAAACACATACAGAGTTTTTGGCCAACCAACCAAGCGGGAAATGCAAATCCGCACAACAAAGAAGTCTCAATTTCCACTGCTCAGAAAGGCCATCCAAAAAATGTGTACAAACCAGAAATGCTGGAGAGGCCATGGAGAACAGGGAGCCTAGTCACGCTGATGGGTGGGGTATAAATATCCAAGAGCTACTCTGAAGAAGTGTATGTTGTTTCCTAAAACATTTAAATACAAAGCCCCCGAGCAAAAGGGACTTCAACTCATGGACATATAACTTGGGAAGACTAAATATCAACAAGACACAGGCACCCCAAAGTTTAGGGCTGCTCTGCATACAAGAACCTCAACTTCGGTACACCTAAAGTATCCCAGGAAAAAGAGAAATGCATAAAGAACTTGTGGTAATTTTGTACAACGGAATATCACTCAGACGTGAAATCAATGTCATAAGGCCAGTAGCAGCATAATGAGAGGATTTATGTATGATGATTCTAAGGGAAATTAGTCACACAGAAAATGAATCTTATCATAAGATATCACTTAGAGAGGGAATGTCAACATCACAACACATGAACTGAATTAGGAAAGAGAGCAGCGTCTCACATTTAGAAAACACTCTTATGCCTCCTTAAGGGGAAAGGAGAGGTGGGGTGATGCATAAAACCAGAGTTTGATATTAGCTCAGGTACCATTCCATAAACCAAATAGAGAATAGACGGGACCTACCCCTTCCTCAGTGAACGGGACTCAAACACCCTATTCCACACAGAGGAATATATCTGACTAGTGAGAATCTTAAAACCTATGCATTGATTTGTCTCCATAAGGGAATCAAGTGTGTCTAGACTGGCATAAACACGTCAGTGAAAATCAGCTCAACTGCACTATAAAAATGAATTTCAAAAACAAACAAAAAAACAGCGAAATTCTTACACAATTCCTTCAGGGGTTCTGATGAAACCGGGAATGACCATATCTGCAAAGACAGCTGGATGAGACATAAGGCTGGACACTTGGGACTGAGAGGACTGGTGAGATTGGGAGAGAAAATGCAGACCCTTTAAAGTAGTAATGCATGCCACGATTCCATGGATCCCAATTCTCCAGGTAGTAGGGAATATCACTACAGTTATAACATGTATGGGAAACCTAGAGAATGGACACCCTGTGATGGTGAAAGATTTCTAAAAGTCTCCTAATTTTTCCTCTCCTTGTGCTCCAGTTTGGCATTCCAACTGCTTTACTATCAATCTCCCAACTTAGGAGAGCCAGCCCCTATAACCTCCTGGTTCGCACAGTTTGCTAATTGTGCAGAGGATGAAAGGGAAGAGGGAGAACCAATCAGAGAGTAGATGTAGGCATTTGGACGGGCACATGTCACTCTAAATTCCCGTCAGGAAGAAGAATTAACCAAAGCCTCAGCCACCCGCAGGGAACAGTATATCCACCCCTGGAACAAGTATAGGTCCTGAAGCAAAATTGTGGATTTGCGGTCAGCTCCCAAAAATGGGATTTGAAAATTGTAGCTCACGGTCACAGCAATTCACAAACCTACAGTTATAAAGGACTACTGTCTTCCAAAAATCAGTTGAGGTAAGGCAACGAAGCTGACTTGAAAATGAGGCAGAATTGCACAAAACATATTTCAAGAGGTAAATAGGAATCGCCTTTAAAGCACAGGAAAAGCATCACAAATTCGACAATGATGCACTTGGCCAAAAAGGGCGTATGCTTTTTCTCCTGAATATATTCAGGAGAAAACGCATACGACCTTTTTGGACAATCAAGCAAGCGCACAATGCAAATCCACACTACAAAGAATTGTCACTTCCCACGGGTCAAAAGGGACATCTGAAAATCTGTAAAAACCAGAAAGGCAAGAGGGAGATGACAAGGGCATGAAGCAATATGATCCAAAGTGTCATGAAGGATTGTGATGACAAGCGCATGGAGCATTGTGATGACAAGATTATGTAGCATATTGCTGACAAAGGCATGGAGCATTGTGATGACAAGTTTCATGGAGCACTCTGATGACAAGTGTCACAGAGCATTGTGATTACAGGGTCATGGAGCATTGGGATGACAAGGGCATGGAGCATTTTGATGACAAGAGTCCCGGATCATAGTGTTGTCAGGTTTCATGGATCATTGTGATGACAGGAGTCATGGAGAATTGTGATGACAGGGGTCATATAGCATTGTGATGAGAAGGTCAAGGAGCATTGGGCTGAAAACGTTCATGGAGTATTGTGATGACAGGGGCCATGGAGGCTTGTGATGACAAGGTACTGGAGCATTGTGATGAGAAGACCATGGAGACATGTGATGACAAGTCTCATGGAATATTCTGATGAAAAGGGGCATGGAGCATTGTGAATACAGGGGTCTTGGGGCATAGTGATGACAATGGCAAGGGGCATTGGGATGAGATGGCCATGGAGCGTTTGGATGACATGCATCATGGAGCTTTTGAAGACAAGGGCATGGAACACTGTGATGAAAAAGGCATGGAGCCTTGTCATGACAGGGTTAAGGGAGCATACTGACGACAAGTGTCAGGGAGCATTGTGATGACAAGTGTATTGAGCATTCTGATGACAAAGGTCATGGAGCATTGTGATGAGAAGACCATGGATAACTGTGATGACGAGCGTCATGGGGCGTTGTGATGATAAGTGTTATGGAACATTTTGATCACAAGGATTTGGAGCATTGTGATGACAGAGGTCATGGAGCATTTTGATTTCATTGTAATGACAATAGCATGAAGCATTTTGATGATGGGCATGGTGTATTGTGATGACAGGGTTCATGGATCATTGAGATGAAAAGGGGCATGAAGCATTTTGATTACAGGGGTCTTGGAGCATTGTGATGACAAGGGCATGGAGCCTTGTGATGACAAGGCCATGGAACATCGTGATGGCAGGGGTCATGGAGCATTGTTATGACAGGGGTTATTTTGAATTGTGATGGCAAGGGCATGGAACATTGTGATGAGAAGGCCATCGAGCATTCTGATGACATGCGTCATGGAGGTTTGTGATGACAATGTCATGGAGCAATGTGATGAGAGCGTTCATGGAGCATTGTGGTGACAATGATATTGAGCATTGTGATGAAAAGTTCATGGAGCATTGTGGTGACACATTTCACAGAGCCTTGTGATGATGAGGACATTGACATTTGTGGTGACACAGGTCATGGAGCCTTGTGATGACGGGACACACGGAGCATTGAGATGACTGGGGTCATGTAGCATTGTGATGACAGGAGCATGAAGCATTGGTCTGACAAATTTCATGGATAATTGTGTTGACAGTGGGCATGGCACATTGTGATGACAAGGGAATGGAGCATTGCAATGACAATGTCAGGTAGCATTTTGCTGAAAAAGTCATGGAGCATTGTTATGACAGGTGTCATGGAGCACTGTGATGACAAGCGTCACGGAGCATTGTGAATACAGGGGTCATGGAGCATTGTGATGACAAGGGTATGGATCATTGTGATGAAAAATGTCATGGAGCATTGGGCTGAAAATATTCATGGAGTATTGTGATGACAGGGGTGATGGAGCATTTTGATGAGAAGGTCATAGGGCATTGGGCTGAAAATATACATGGAGTATTGTGATGACAGGGATCATGGAGCATTTTGATGACAAGTTCCTGGAGCACTTTGATGAGAGGACAATGGAGACTTGTGATGACAAGTCTCATGGAGCATTCTGATGAAAAGGGACATGGAGCATTGTGATTACAGGCGTCTAGGAGCATTGTGATGACAAGGGCATGGAGCATTGTGAGGAGAAGGCCATGGAGAATTCTGATGACATGCGTCATTGAGCTTTGTTATGACAAGGTCATGGAACATTGTGATTTCAGGGGTCTTGGAGCATTATGATTAAAACGGCATGGATCATTGTGATGAAAAAGGCATGGAGACGTGTCATGACAGGGTTAATGGAGCATACTGATGACAAGTGTCAGGGAGCATTGTGATGACAAGTGTATTGAGCATTGTGATGCCAAAGTCATGGAGCATTGTGATGAGAAGACCATGGATAATTGTGATGATGAGTGTCATGGGGTGTTGTGATGATAAGTGTTATGGAACATTGTGATCACAAGGGATTGGAGCATTATGAGGACAGAGGTCATGGAGAATATTGATTTCATTGTGATGACAATAGCCTGAAGCATTATGATGATGGGCATGGTCCATTGTGATGGCAGGGTTCATGGAGCTTTGAGATGAAAACACACATGGAGCATTTTGATTACAAGGGTCTTGGAACATTGTGATGACAAGGGCATGGAGCATAGTGATGAAAGGGCCATGGAACATTCTGATGGCATGTGTCATGGAGGTTTTTGATGACAAGGGCATGGAGCATTTTGATTAGAGGGGTCGTGGAGCACTGTGATGACAAGTGTCTTCGAGCCTTCTGATGACAAGGCCGTGGAACATTGTGATGGCAGGTGTCATGGAGCATTGTTATGACAGAGGTAAAGCAGCATTGTGATGAGAAGTGCATGGAGCATTGGTCTGAAATGTTTCATGGATTATTGTGATGAGAGTGGGCATAGAGCATTGGGATGATAAGGGCATGGAACACTGTGATACATGGGTCATGGAGGATTGTAATGACAAGGGCATGGGGCATTGTGATGAGAAGGGCATCGAGCATTGTGATGACAAGTGTCATGGAGCTTTGTGATGACAAGGGCATGGAGCAATGTGATGCCAAGGGTCATGGCGCTTTGTGATGACAAAGTTATTGGAGCATTTTGTTGACAAGTGCATGGTGCATTGTGATGAGAAGGTCAGGGAGTATTTTGATGACAGTGACATGCAGCAATATGATGAAAAGTGTATTGGAACATTTTGATGACAGGGGTTATAGAATATTGTGATGTCAGGGGTCATGGAACATTGTGATGATAAAGGGATGTAGCATTGTGATGACAGGGGTCATGGGATATTGTGATTACAGGGGTGAGGGCGTATTGTGACGACTAGTGATGGAACACTGTGATATCTCTGGTGAGAGAGCATTTTGATGAGAAGTTTATGGAGCATTGTGATTACAAGGTTTATGGAGCATTGCAATGACAAGTTTCTGGACCGTTGTGATGAAAATCGAATGGCACATTTTGATGACAAGGGTCATGGAACATTTTTCAGACAAAGGAATGGAGTATTTTGATGACAATGGTCACAGAGCATTGTGATTAAAATGGCATGGGGAATTGTGATGAAAAAGGCATGGAGCCTTTTCGTGACAGGTTTCAAGGAGCATTCTGATGACAATGGTCATGGAGCATTGTGATGAAAAGGGCATGGAGTATTGTGATGACAGGGTTCATGGAGCATTGAGATGAAAAGGGGCATGGAGCATTGTGATTACAGAGGTCTTGGAGCACTGTGATGACAAGGGAATGGAACATTTTGATGAGAAGGCCATGGAACTTTCTGATGGCATGTGTCATGGACTTTTGTGATGACAAGGGCATGGAGAATTGTGATTACAGGGGTCTTGGAGCATTGTGATGACAAGTGTCATGGAGCCTTGTGATGACAAGGCCGTGGAATATTGTGATGGCAGGGGTCATGTACCATTGTTATGACAGGGGAATGGAGCATTGTGATGAGAAGGGCATGGAGCATTGTAATTTCTAAGCTTATGGAGCAATACCATGACTAATTTGTGGACCGTTGTGATGAAAAGTGCGTAGAACATTGTGATGACAAGGGTCATGGAGAATTTTTCTGACAAAGGCATGGAGCATTTTGATGACAAGTGTCACGGAGCACTGTGATGAAAAGTTCATGGAACATTGTGGTTATAAAGGTCACAGAGCCTTGTGATGATGCGGGCATGGACCATTGTGACGACAAATGTTATGAAGCATTGTGATGACTGGAGTCACGGAGCACTGTGATGACTGGGGTCATGGAGCATTGTGATGACAAGGGCATGGAGCAATGTGGTGACAGGGGCATGGAGCATTGGTCTGACAAGTTTCATAGATTATTGTGATGACATTGGACATGGTGCATTGTGATGACAAGGGCATGGATCATTGTGATGAGAAGGTCATGGAGTATTGTGAAGACTGGTGTCAGGGAGCATTGTGATGCCATATGTCAACGTCCATTGCGATGACAATGGCAGGGAGCATTGTGATGCCAAATGTAATGGAGGATTGTGATGACAAATATACTGGAGCATTGTGATGACTAGGGCTTGGAGCATTATGAGAACAAGGGCCATTGAGAATTTTCGGAACAAGGTCGTGAAGCATTGTGATGACAGGGTCCTGGAGCATTGTGATGAGAAATCTATAGAGACTTGTGATAACAAATCTCATGGAACATACTGATGAAAAAGTTCATGGACCATTGTGATTACAGGGGTCTTGGAATATTGTGATGACATGGGCATGGAGCATTGTGAGGAGAAGGCCAAGGAGCATTCTGAAGACATGTTTCATTGAGCTTTTTGATGACAAGGGCATGGAGCATTGTGATTACAGGGGTCTTTGAGCATTGTGATTAAAAGGGCATGGATCATTGTGATGAAAAATGCATGGGGCCTTGTCCTGACAGGGTTCAAGGAGCATACAGACAACAAGTGTCAGGGAGCATTTTGATGACAACTGTATTGAACATTGTGATGAAAAATTTCATGGAGCATTGTGATGAGAAGACCATGGATAACTGTGATGATGAGCGTCATGGGGCACTGTGATGACAAGTGTTATGGAACATTGTGTTCAAAAGGGTTTGGAGCATTGTTATGACAGAGGTCATGGAGCATTTTGATTTCACTGTGATGACAATAGCATGAAGCATTATGATGATGGGCATGGTGCATTGTGATGACAGGGTTCCTGGGTCATTGAGATGGAAAGGGGCATGGATCATTGTGATTACAGGGGTCTTGGAGCATTGTGATGAGAAGGGTCATGGAGCCTTGTGATGACATGGCCACGGAACATCGTGATGGCAGGTTTCATGGAGAATTTTTATGACTGGGGTAATGGAGCATTGTGACAGCAAGGGCATGGAGCATTGTGATGAGAAGTCCATGGAGCATTTTGAGGACATGTGTCATGGAGATTTGTGATGACAAGGGCATGGAGCAATGTGATGAGAGTGATCATGGAGCATTATGATGACAATGACATGGAGCATTGTGATGCCAAGGGTCATGGATCTTTGTGATGACAAATGTCATGGAGCATTTTGATGACAAGGGCGTTGTGCATTGTGATGAGGAGGGCAGGGAGCATTGTGATGACAGGGTCATGGATCAATTTGATGAAAAGGGTCATGGAACATTTTGATGACAGGTGTTATGGAACATTGTGATGTCAGGGTTCATGGAGCATTATGATGAAAAAGGTCATGGAGAATTTTGATGACAGGGGTTATGGAGCATTGTGATGTCAGGGGTCATCGAACATTGTGATGATAAGTGCATGTAGCATTGTGATGACAGGAGTCATGGAACATTGTGATAACAGGGGTGAGGGAGTATTGTGACGAACAGTGATGTAACATTGTGATATCTGTGGTGAGAGAGCATTTTGATGAGAAGTGCATGGAGCATTGTAATGACAAGTTTTATGGAGCATTGTGATAACAAGATTGTGGAGCACTGTGATGAAAAGTGCATGGTGCATTGTGATGACATGTGTCATGGAGCATCGTGCTGACATGCACATGGAGCATTGTGATGACAAGGGTCAAGGAGCATTGTGCTGAGAAAGGCATAGAGCATTGTGATGACAAGGATCAAAGAGCATTGTGATGAAAAGTTCATGGAGCATTGTGATGACAAGGGTCATGGAGCATTGTGATGACAAGGGCATGGAGCATTGGTCTAATAAGTTTCATGGATTATTGTGATGACTGTAGGAATGGTGCATTGTGGTGACAAGGGCATGGAGCATTGTGATGACCAGGTCATGCAGTATTGTGAAGACAGGTGTCAGGGAGCATTGTGATGACATATGTAATGGCCCATTTTGATGACAATGGCATGGAGCATTGTGATGCCAGGTGTCATGGAGGATTCTGATGACAAAGGTAATGGTGCATTGTGATGACAGTGGCTTGGAGCATTGAGATGACAAGGGTCAGGGAGAATTGTGCTGACAAGTGCATGGAGAATTGTGATGACAAGGGTCATGGAACATTCTCATGACAAGCTTGTGGAGCATTTTGATGACAGTGGCATGGAGCATTGTGATGAAAACGGCATGATGAATTGTGTTGAAAAATGCATGGAGCCTTTTCGTGACAGGGTTCAAGGAACATTGTGACGACAAGTGTCAGGGAGCATTGTGATGACAAATGTATTGAGAATTGTGATGACAAAGGTCATGGAGCATTGCGATGAAAAGGGCATGGAGTATTGTGATGACAGGCACCATGGAGCGTTGTGATGACAAGTGTTATGGAACATTGTGATCAAAAGTATTTGGAGCATTGTGATGACAGAGGTCATGGATCATTTTGATTTCAAGGAGCATGGAGCATTGTGATGACAAGGGCATGAAGCAATGTGATCCCAAGGTTCATGGAGGATTGTGATGACAATGGTAATGGAGTATTGTGATGACAAGCGCATAGAGCATGGTAATGACAAGGTCATGTAGCCTTTTGCTGACAAAGGCATCTAAAATTGTGATGACAGGTGTCATGGAGCACTGTGATGACAAGCCTCACGGAGCATTGTGAATACAGGGGTCATGGAGCATTGTGATGACAGAGGTCATGGAGAATTTTTATTTTATTGTGCTGACAATAGCCGGAAGCTTTATGATGAAGGGTATGACGCATTGTGATGACAGTTTTCATGGAGCATTGAGATGAAAAGGGGCATGGAGCATTGTGATTACAGGGGTTTGGAGCACTGTAATGACAAGAGCATGGAGCATTTTGATGAGAAGGCCATCGAACATTCTGATGACATGTGTCATGGAGCTTTGTGATGACAAGGGCATGGAGCATTGTGATTAGAGGGGTCTTGGAGCATTGTGATGACAAGTGTCATGGAGCCTTGTGATGAGAAGGCCGTGGATCATTTTGATGACAGAGGTCATGGAGCATTGTTATGACACGGGTAATGGAACATTTTGATAAGAAGGGCATGGAGCATTGTGATTACAATGTTTATGGAACATTGCTATGACTAATTTGTGGACCGTTTTGATGAAATGTGCGTGGCACATTGTGATGACCAGGGTCATGGAGCATTTTTTTTTTTTAAATATTCTTTTTTTTTTTTAAAGGACTGTTATTATTTCCAGTTTTTTTTTTTTTAATTTTTTTTTTAAACCCACATTTGTTTATTTTATTTATTTTTGGCTATGCTGGCTCTTCACTTCTGTGCGAGGGCTTTCTCTAGTTGTGGCAAGCGGGGGGTCACTCTTCATCGCGGTGCACGGGCCTCCCACTATCGAGGCCTCCCTTGTTGCTGGAGCACAGGCTCCAGATGCGCAGGCTCAGTAGCCGTGGCTCACGGGCCCAGCCGTTCCGCGGCATGTGGGATCTTCCCAGACCAGGGCTCGAACCCGTGTCCCCTGCATTAGCAGGCAGACTCTCAACCACTGCGCCACCAGGGAAGCCCCATGGAGCATTTTTCTGACAAAGGCATGGAACATTGTGATGACAAGTGTCACAGAGAATGGTGATGAAAGTTCATGGAGCATTCTGGTTACAGGGGTCTTGGAGCATTGTGGTGACAAGTGTCATGGAACCTTGTGATGACTAGGCCATGGAACATTGTGATGGCAGGTGTCTTGGTGCATTGTTATGACAGAGGTAATGGATCATTGTGATGAGAAAGGCATGGAACATTGGTCTGAAATGTTTCATGGATTTTTGTGATGAGAGTGGGCATGGAGCATTGTGATGACAAGGGTACGGAACACTATGATACATGGGTCATGCAGGATTATAATGACAAGGGCTTGGAGCATTGTGATGAGAAGGGCATCGAACATTGTGATGACAAGTGTCATGGAGCTTTGTGATGACAAGGGCTTTGAGCAATGTTATGAGAGGGTTCATGAAGCATTGTGATGACAATAACATGGAGCATTGTGATGCCAAGTGTCATGGAGCTTTGTGATGACAAATCATGGAGCATTTTCATAACAAGTGCATGGTGCATTGTGATGAGATGGGCAGGGATCATTTTCATGACCAGGTCATGCAGCAATTTGATGAAATGTGTAATGGAACATTTTGATGGCAGGGGTTTTAGAACACTGTGATGTCAGGGGTCTTGGAGCTTTGGGATGAAAAGGATCATGGAGCATTTTGATGACAGGGGTCATGGAACATTGTGATGATAAGGGGATGCAGCAGTGTGATGACAGGTTCATGGATCATTGTGATTACAGGGGTGAGCGAGTATTGTGATGACTAGTGATGGAACACTGTGATATCTCTTGTGAGAGAGCATTTTGATGAGAAGTGCATGGAGCATTGTGATTACAATGTTTAAGGAGCATTGCAATGACAAGTTTGTTCACCGTTGTGATGAAATGCGTGTGGCACATTGTGATGACAATGGTCATGGAGCATTGTTCTGACAAAGACTTGGAGCATTGTGATGACAAGGGTCACAGAGAATTGTGATGAAAAGTTCATGGAGCATTGTGGTTACAAAGGTCACAGATACTTGTGATGACGCGGACATGGACCAGTGTGATGACAAACATTATGAAGCATTGTGATGACTGGAGTCACGGAGCATTGTGATGACAGATGTCATGGAGCATTGTGATGACATGTGTCATGGAATATTGTGCTGACAAGTGCATGGACCATTGTGATGACAAGTGTCATGGAGCATTGTGGTGAGAATGGCATAGAGCATTGTGATGACAAGGGTCAAAGAGCATTGTGATGAAAAGTTCATGGAGCATTGTGGTTAAAAAGGTCACAGAGACTGTTGATGATGAGGGCATGGACCATTGTGGTGACAAAGGTCATGAAGCATTGTGATGACTGGAGTCATGGAGCATTGTGATGACAGGGGTCATGGAGCATTGTGATAACAATGGCATGGAGCATTGTAATGACAAGGGCATGGAGCATTGGTCTAATAAGTTTCATGGATTATTGCGATGAGAGTTTGAATTGCGATTTGTGATGAAAAGGGCATGGAGCTTTGTGATGACCAGGTCATGCAGTATTGTGAAGAGAGGTGTCAGGGCGCATTGTGATGACATACGTAGTGGCCCATTGTGAAAACAGTGACATGGAGCATTGTGATGCCAAGTGTCATGGAGGATTATGAAGACAAAGGTAATGGAGCATTGTGATGACAATGGCTTGGAGCATTGTGATGACAAGTGTCAGGGAGCATTGTGATGACATTTGTATTGGGAATTTTGATGACAAATGTCATGGAGCATTGTGATGAAAAGGGCATGGAGTATTGTGATGACAGGCATCATGGAGCATTGTGATGACAAGTGTTATGGAACAATGTGATCACAAGTGTTTGGAGCATTGTGATGACAGAGGTCATGGATCATTTTGATTTCAAGGAGCATGGAGCTTTGTGATGACAAGGGCATGAAGCAATGTGATCCCAAGGTTCATGGAGGATTGCGATGACAATGGAAATGGAGTGTTGTGATGACAAACGCATAGAGCATTCTAATGACAAGGTCATGTAGCATTTTGCTGATAAAGGCATGGAGCATTGTGATGATAGGTGTCATGGAGCACTGTGATGACAAGCGTCAGGGAGCATTGTGACTACAGGGGTCATGGAGCATTAGGATGACAAGGGCCTGTTTCATTGTGATGACAAGAGAATAGAGAATGGTGATGACAAGGTCTTGGAGCATTGTGATGAGATGACCATGGAGACTTGTGATGACAATTCTAATGGAGCATTCTGATGAAAAGGGGCATGGAGCATTGTGATTACGGGTTCTTGTATCATTGTGATGACAAGGGCATGGAGCATTGTGAGGAGAAGGCCATGGAACATTCTGATGACATGCGTCAGGGAACTTTGTGATGACAAGGGCATGGAGCAATGTGATTACATGGGTCTTGGAGCATTGTGATGACAAGGGTCATGGAGCCTTGTGATGACAACCCGTGGAACATTGGGATGGCAGGGGTCATGGAGCATTGTTATGACAGAGGTAATGGAGCATTGTGATGAGAAGGGCATTGAGCATTGGTCTGAAATGTTTCATGGATTATTGTGATGAGAGTGGGCATGGAGCATTCTGATGACAAGGGCACGGAATACTGTGATACATGGGTCATGGAGGATTGTAATGATAAGGGCATGGAGCATTGTGATGAGAAGTGCATCAATCCTTGTGATGACAAGTGACATGGAGCTTTGTGATGACAAGGGCATGGAGCAATGTGATGAGAGGGTTCATGGAGCATTGTGATGACAATGACATGGAGCACTGTGATGCCAAGTGTCATGGAGCTTTTTGATTTCAAATGTCATGGAACATTTTGTTGACAAGTGTGTGGTGCATTGTGATGAGAAAGGCAGGGAGCATTTATTGAAAGGGTCATGCAGCAATTTGATGAAAAGTGTAATGGAACATTTTGATGACAGGGGTTGTAGAACATTGTGATGCCAGGGGTCATGGAGCTTTGGGATGAAAAGGGTCATGGAGCATTTTGAGGACAGGGGATATGGACATTGTGATGTCAGGGGTCATGGAACATTGTGATGATAAGGGTATGTACCACTGTGATGACAGTGGTCATGGAACATTGTGATTACAGGGGTGAGGGAGTATTGTGATGACTAGTGATGGAACATTGTGATATCTCTGTTGAGAGAGCATTTGGATGAGAAGTGCATGGAGCATTGTGATTACAATGTTTATGGAGCATTGCAATGACAAGTTTGTGGACCGTTGTGATGAAATGTGCGTGGCACATTGTGAAGACAATGGTCATGGAGCATTGTTCTGACAAAGACATGAAGCATTGTGATGACAAGTGTCACAGAGAATTGTGATGAAAAGTTCATGGAGCATTGTGGTTACAAAGGTCACAGAGCCTTGTGATGACGAGGGCATGGACCGTTGTGATGACAAACGTTATGAAGCATTGTGATGACTGGAGTCACGGAGCATTGTGATGACAAGTGCATGGAGCATTGTGATGACAGGGGCATGGAGCATTGGTCTGACAATTTTCATAGATTATTGTGATGACATTGGACATGGTGTATTGTGATGACAAGGGCATGGAGCATTTTGATGAGAAGGCCATGGAACATTCTGATGACATGTCATGGAGCTTTGTGATGACAAGGGCATGGAGCATTGTGATTACAGGATGCGTGGAGCATTGTGATGACAAGGGTCATAGAGCCATGTGATGAAAAGGCCGTGGAACATTGTGATGGCAGTTGTCATGGAGCATTTTTACGACAGGGGTAATGGAGCATTGTGATGAGAAAGGCATGGAACATTTTGATTACAAGGTTTATGGAGCATTGGAAAGACAAATTTGTGGACCGTTGGGATGAAAAGCGCGTGGCACATTGTGATGACAAGTGTCATGGAGAATTTTTCTGACAAAGGCATGGAGCATTGTGATGACAAATGTCACGGAGCATTGTGATGAAAAGTTCATGGAGCATTGTGGTTACAAAGGTAATAGAGCCTTTTGATGACGCGGGCATCGACACTTGTGATGACAAATATTATGAAGAATTGTGATGACAGGAGTCACGGAGCATTGTGATGAAAGGGGTCATGGAGCAATGTGATGAGAAGTGCATGGAGCATTGTGCTGAGAAAGGCATAGAGCATTATGATGACAAGGGTCAAAGAGCATTGTGATGAAATGTTCATGGAGCATTGTGCTTAAAAAGGTCACAGAGACTGTTGATAATGAGGGCATGGACCATTGTGATGAAAAAGGTCATGGAGCATTGTGATGACTGGAGTCACGGAGCATTGTGATGACAGAGGTCATGGAACATTGTGATAACTCGGGCATGGAGCATTGTGATGACAAGGGCATGGGACATTGGTCTAATAATTTTCATGGAGTATTGCGAAGACAGTTGGAATGGCGCATTGTGATGACAAGGGCATGGAGCATTGTGATGACTAGGTCTTGCAGTATTGTGAAGAGAGGTGTCAGGGAGCACTGTGATGACATATTTAATGGCCCATTGTGATGACAATGGCATGGAGCACTGTGATGCCAAGTGTCATGGAGGATTCTGTTGACAAAGGTAATGGAGCATTGTGATGACAATGGCTTGGAGCATTGTGATGACAAGGGTCAGGGAGCATTGTGCTAACAAGTGCATGGAGAATTGTGATGACAAGGGTCATGAAGCATTCTGATGACAAGCTTGTGGAGTATTTTGATGACAATGGCATGGAGCATTGTGATGAAAATGGCATGGGGCATTGTGATGAAAAAGGCATGGAGCCTTTTCGTCACAGGGTTCAAGGAGCATTCTAATGACAAGTGTCAGGGAGCATTGTGATGACAAGTGTATTGAGAATTGTGATGAAAATGGTCATGGAGCATTGTGATGAAAAGGGCATTGAGTATTGTGATGACAGGCATCATGGAGCGTTGTGATGACAAGTGTTATGGAACATGGTGATCACAAGGGTTTGGAGCATTGTGATGACAGAGGTCATGGATCATTTTGATTTCAAAGAGCATGGAGCATTGTGATGACAAGGGCATGAATCAATGTGATCCCAAGTTTCATGGAGGATTGTGATGACAATGGTAATGGACTATTGTGATGACAAGCACATAGAACATTGTAATGACAAGGTCATGTAGCATTTTGCTGACAAAGTCATGGAGCATTGTGATGACATGTGTCATGGAGCACTGTGATGACAAGCGTCACGGATCTTTGTGAATACAGGGGTCATGGAGCATTGGGATGACAAGGGCATGGATGATTGTGATGACAAGGGTCATGGAGCATTGGGCTGAAAATGTTCATGGAGTTTTGTGTTGACAGGAGTCATGGAGCATTGTGATGAGTAGGGAATGTAGCATTGTGATGACAAGAGTCCTGGATCATTGTGTTGTCAGGTGTCATGGAGTGTTGTGATGACAGTGGTCATGGAGCATTTTGATGTTATTTGTCATGGAGCATTGTGATGAGAATATCATGGAGCATGGGGCTGAAAATGTTCATGGAGTATTGTGATGACAGGGTTCATGGAGCATTGTGATGCCAAGGGTCATGGATCTTTGTGATGACAAAGGACATGAAGCATTTTGATGGCAAGTGCAATGTGCATTGTGATGAGAAGGGCAGGGAACATTCTGATGACAGGGTCATGGAGCAATTTGATGAAAAGTGTCATGGAACATATTGATGACAGGTGTTATGGAACACTGTGATGTCAGAGGTCATCGAATATTGTGATGAGAAGTGCATGTAGCATTGTGATGACAGGAGTAAT
Source organism: Mesoplodon mirus (assembly GCF_964341445.2). Taxonomy (NCBI): domain Eukaryota; kingdom Metazoa; phylum Chordata; class Mammalia; order Artiodactyla; family Ziphiidae; genus Mesoplodon; species Mesoplodon mirus. The sequence continues at coordinate 542,377 of NW_028295682.1, read as the reverse complement.
GGAACATTGTGATGACAGGGGTGAGGGAGTATTGTGATAAATAGTGATGTAGCATTCTGACATCAGTGGTGAGAGAGCATTTTGATGAGAAGTGCATGGAGCATTCTGATGACAAATTTTAAGGACCACTGTGAGGACAAGAATGTGGAGCACTGTGGTGACAAGCACATGGTGCATTGTGATGACATGTGTCATGGAGGATTGTGCTGACAAGCTCAAGGAACATTGTGATTACATGGGTCAAAGAACATTGTGATGAAAAGTTCATGGAGCATTGTGGTTAAAAAGGTCACAGAGACTGTTGATGACGAGGGCATGGACCATTGTGATGACAAAAGTCATGAAGCATTGTCATGACTGGAGTAACGGAGCATTGTGATGACAGGGGTCATGGAACTTTGTGATAACAAGGGCATGGAACATTGTGATGACAAGGGCATGGAACATTGGTCTAATAAGTTTCATGGATTATTGTGATGATGGTTGGAATGGCGCATTGTGATGACAAAGGCATGGAGCATTGTGATGACCAGGTCATGCAGTATTGTGAATACACGTGTCAGGGAGCATTGTGATGACATATGTAATGGTCCATTGTGATGACAAAGGCATGGAGCATTGTGATGCCAAGTGTCATGGAGGATTCTGATGACAAAGGTAATGGAGCATTGAGATGACAATGGCTTGGAGCATTGTGATGACAAGTGTCAGGGTGCATTGTGCTGACAAGTGCATGGAGAAATCTGATGACAAGGGTCATGGAGCATTCTGATGACTATCTTGTGGATTATTTTGATGACAATGGCATGGAGCATTGTGATGAAAACGGCGTGGGGCATTGTGATGCAAAAGGCATGGAGCCTTTTCGTGACAGGGTTCAAGGAGCATTCTGATGACAAGTGTCAGTGAGCATTGTGATGACAAGTGTATTAAGAATTCTGATGACAAAGTTCATGGAGCATTGTGATGAAAAGGGCATGGATTATTGTGATGACAGGCATCATGGAGCATTGTGATGACAAGTGTTATGGAACACTGTGATCCTATGTGTTTGGAGCATTGAGATGACACGCTCATGGATCATTTTGATTTCAAGGAGCATGGAGCATTGTGATGACAAGGGCATGAAGCAATGTGATCCCAAGGTTCATGGAGGATTTTGATGACAATGGAAATGGAGTATTGTGATGACAAGAGCATAGAGCATTGTAAAGACAAGGACATGTAGCATTTTGCTGACAAAGGCATGGAGCATTGTGATGACAATTGTCATGGAGCACTGTGATGACAAGCGTCACAGAGCATTGTGAATACAGGGGTCATGGAGCATTGGGATGAGAAGGGCATGGATCATTGTGATGACAAGGGTCATGGAGCACTGGGCTGAAAAATTTCATGAAGTGTTGTGATGACAGGGTTCATGGAGCATTGTGATGACTAGGGAATGGAGCACTGTGATGACAAGAGTCGCAGATCATTGTGTTGTCAGGTGTCATGTAGTGTTGTGATGACAGTGGTCATGGAGCATTGTGATGATATTGGCCATGGAGCATTGTGATGAGTAGGTCGTGGAGCATTGGGCTGAAAATGTTCATGGATTATTGTGATGACAGGGGTCATGGAGCATTGTGATGACAAGGGAATGGAGCATGGTGATGACAAGGTCCTGGGGCAGTGTGATGAGAAGACCATGGAGACTTGTAATGATAAGTCTCATGGAGCATTCTGATGAAAAAGGTCATGGAGCATTTTGATGACAGGGCTTATGGAACATTGTGATGTCACGGGTCATGGAACATTGTGTTGATAAGGGGATGTAGCATTGTGATTACAGGGGTCATGGAACACTGTGATTACAGGGGTGAGGGAGGATTGTGATAACTATTGATGGAACATTGTGATATCTCAGGTGAGAGAGCATTTGGATGAGAAGTGCATGGAGAATTGTGATGACAAATTTTATGGAGAAATGTGATGACAAAATTTTTGAGCACTGTGATGATAAGCACATGGTGCCTTGTGATGACATGTGTCATGGAGCACTGTGCTGAGAAAGGCATAGAGCATTGTGATGACAAGGGTCAAAGAGCATTGTGATGAAAAGTTCATGGAGCATTGTGGTTAAAAATGTCACAGAGACAAGTGATGACGAGGGCATGGTCCACTGTGATGACAAAGGTCATGAAGCATTGTGATGACTGGAGTCATGCAGCATTGTGATTACAGGGGTCATGGAGCATTGATATAACAAGGGCATGGAGCATTGTGATGACAAGGGCATGGAACATTGATCTAATAAGTTTCATGGATTATTGCAATGAAAGTTGGAATGGCGCATTGTGATGACAAGGACATGGAGCATTGTGATGCCAAGTGTCATGGAGTATTCTGATGACAAATGTAATGGGGCATTGTGAGGACAATGGCTTGGAGCATTGTGATGACAAGGGTCAGGGAGCATTCTGATGACAAGCTTGTGGAGTATTTTGATGACAATGGCATGGAGCATTGTGATGAAAACTGCATGGTCATTGTGAAGAAAAATGCATGGAGCCTTTTCGTGACAGGGTTCAAGGAGCATTCTGATGACAAGTGTCAGGGAGCATTGTGATGACAAGTGTATTGAGAATTGTGATGACAATGGTCATGGAGCATTGTGATGAAAGGGGCATGGAGTATTTTGATGAGAGGCATGATGGAGCATTGTGATGACAAGTGTTATGGAACACTGTGATCACAAGGATTTGGAGCATTGTGATGACAGAGGTCATGGATCATTTGGATATCAAGAAGCATGGAGCATTGTGATGACAAGGGCATGAAGCAATGTGATCCCGAGATTCATGGAGGATAGTGATGACAATGGAAATGGTGTAATTTGATGACAAGCACATAGAGCATTGTAATGACAAGGTCATGTAGCATGTTGCTGACAAAGGCATGGAGCATTGTGATGACATGTGTCATGGAGCACTGTGATGACAAGCGTCACGGAGCACTGTGAATACAGGTGTCATGGAGCATTGGAATGACAAGGTCATGGATCATTGTGATGACAAGGGTCATGGAGCACTGGGCTGAAAATGTTCATGGAGAGTTGTGATGACAGGGGTCATGGAGAATTGTGATGACTAGGGAATGGAACATTGTGATGACAAGAGTCCCGGATCATTGTGTTGTCAGGTGTCATGGAGTGTTGTGATGACAGTGGTCATGGAGCATTGTGATGATATTGGCCAAGGAACATTGTGATGAGTCGGTCGTGGAGCTTTGGGCTGAAAATATTCATGGATTATTGTGAAGACAAGGGTCATGTAGCATTGTGATAAAAAGGGAATGGAGCATGGTGATGACAAGGTCCTGGAGCATTGTGATGAGAAGACCATGGAGAAATGTGATGACAAGTCTCATGAAGCATTCTGATGAAAAGGGGCATGGAGCATTGTGATTACAGGGGTTTTGGAGCATTGTGATAACAAGGGCATGGAGCATGATGATGAGAAGGCAATGGAGCATTCTGATGACATGCGTCATGGAGTATTTTGATGACAAGGGCATGGAGTATTGTGATTACAGGGGTCTTGGAACATTGTGATTACTAGGGCATGGAGAATTGTGAGGAGAAGACTTAGGAGCAGTCTGATGGCATGCATCATTGAGCTTTGTGATGACAAGTGCATGGAGCTTTGAGATTACATGGGTCTTGGAGCATTGTGATGAGAAGGACATGGATAACTGTGATGAAAAAGGCATGGAGCCTTGTCAATACAGGATTCAAGGAGCATACAGACAACAAGTGTCAGGGAGCATTTTGATAACAAGTGTATTGAGCATTGTGATGACAAAGGTCATGGAACATTTTGATGAGAAGACCATTGATAATTGTGATGAGCAGTGTCATGGGGCATTGTGATGACAAGTGATATGGAATATTGTGATCACAAGTGTTTGGAGGATTGTTATGACAGAGGTCATGGAGAATTTTGATTTCATTGTGATGACAATAGCATGAAGCATTATGATGATGGGCATGGTGCATTGTGATGACAGGTTTCATGGATCATTGAGATTAAAAGGGGCATAGAGCATTGTGATTAGAGGGTTCTTGGATCTTTGTGATGAGAAGGGTCATGGAGCTTTGTGATGACATGGCCATGGAATATCGTGATGGCAGGGGTCATGGAGCATTGTTATGACTGGGGTAATGGAGCATTGTGATGGCAAGGGCATGGAGCATTGTGATAAGAAGGCCATGGAGCATTCTGAGGACATGTGGCATGGAGCTTTGTGAAGACAAGGGCATGGAGCAATGTGATGAGAGCCTTAATGGAGCATTGTGATTACAATGACATGGAGCATTATGATGCCAAATGTCATGAATCTTTGTGATGACAAAGGTCATGGAACATTTTGATGGCAAGGACGTTGTGCATTTTGATGAGAAGGGCAGGGAGCATTCTGATGAGAGGGTCATGGAGCAATTTGATGAAAAGTGTCATGGAACATTTTGATGACAGGTGTTATGGAACACTGTGATGTCAGGGGTCATCGAACATTGTGATGATAAGTGCATGTAGCATTGTGATGACAGGAGTCATGGAACATTGTGATTACAAGGGTGAGGGAGTATTGTGACAAATAGTGATGTAGCATTGTGATATCATTGGTGAGATAGCATTTTGATGAGAAGTGCATGGAGAATTGTGATGACAAATTTTAAGTAGCATTGTGTTGACAAAATTGTGGAGCACTGTGATGACAAGTGTATGTGGAATTGTGATGACATGTGTCATGGAACATTGTGCTGACAAGTGCATGTAGCATTGTGATGACAAGGGTCAAAGAGCATTGTGATGAAAAGTTCATGGAGCATTTTGGTTAAAAAGGTCACAGACACTGTTGATGACGAGGGCTTGGACAATTGTGATGACAAAAGTCATGAAGCATTGTGATGACTGGAGTCACGGAGCATTGTGATGACAGGGGTCACCGAGCATTGTGATAACAAGTGCATGGAGCATTGTGATGACAAGGGCATGGAACATTGGTCTAATAAGTTTCATGGATTATTGCGATGACAGTTGGAATGGTGTATTGTGATGACAAGGGCATGGAGCATTGTGATGACCACGTCATGCAGTATTGTGAAGACAGGTGTCAGGGAGCATTGTGATGATATATGTAATGGCCCATTGTGATGACAATGGCATGGAGCATCTGATGCCAAGTGTCATGGAGGATTCTGATGACAAAGGTAATGGAGCATTGTGATGACAATGGCTTGGAGCACTGTGATGACAAGGGTCAGGGAGCATTGTGCTGACAAGTGCATGGATAATTTTTATGACAAGGGTCATGGAGCATTCTGATGACAAGCTTGTGGAGTATTTTGATGACAATTGCATGGAGCATTGTGATGAAAATGGCATGGGGCATTGTGATGAAAATGTCATGGAGTAGTTTCGTGACAGGGTTCAAGGAGCATTCTGACGACAAGTGTCAGGGAGCATTGTGATGACAAGTGTATTGAGAATTGTGATGACAAAGGTCATGGAGCATTGTGATGAAAAGGGCATGGAGTATTGTGATGACAGACATCATGGAGCATTGTGATGACAAGTGTTTTGGAACACTGTGATCACAAGGGTTTGGAGCATTGTGATGACAGTGGTCATGGATCATTTTGATTTCAAGGAGCATGGAGCATTGTGATGACAAGGGCATGAAGCAATGTGATCCCAAGGTTCATGGAGGATTGTGATGACAATGGAAATGGAGTATTGTGATGACAAGCACATAGAGCATTGTAATGGCAAGGTCATGTAGCATTTTGCTGACAAAGGCATGGAGCATTGTGATGACATGTGTCATGGAGCATTGTGATGACAATGGAATGGAGCATGGTGATGACAAGGTCCTGGAGCATTGTGATGAGAAGACCATGGAGACTTCTGATGAGAAGTCTCATGGAGCAATCTGATGAATAGGGGCATGGAGCATTGTGATGACTAGGGCATGAAGCATTGTGATGAGAAGGCCATGGAGCATTCTGATGACATGCGTCATGGAGTTTTGTGATGACAAGGGCATCGAGCATTTGTGATAACAGGGATCTTGGAGCATTGTGATGAAAAGTGCATGGATCATTGTTATGAAAAAGGCATGGAGCCTTGTCATGACAGGGTTCAAGGAGCATAATGACGACAAGTGTCAGGGAGCATTGTGATGACAAGTGTATTGAGCATTGTGATGACAAAGATCATGGAGCATTTTGATGAGAAGACCATGGATAATTGTGATGATGAGCGTCATGGGGTGTTGTGATGATAAGTGTTATGGAACTTTGTGATCACAAGGGTTTGGAGCATTATGATGACAGATGTCATGGAGAATATTGATTTCATTGTGATGACAATAGCCTGAAGCATTATGATGATGGGCATGGTGCATTGTGATGACAGGGGTCCTGGAGCATTGAGATTAACAGGGGCATGGAGCATTGTGATTACAAGTGTCTTGGAGCATTGTGATGACAAGGGCATGGAGCACTGTGATGAGAAGGCCATGGAACATTCTGATGACATGTGTCATGGAGCTTTGTGATGACAAGGGCATGGAGCATTGTGATTTCAGGGGTCTGGAGCACTGTGATGACAAGTGTCATGGAACCTTGTGATGACTAGGCCGTGGAACATTGTGATGGCAAGGGTCATGGTGCATTGTTATGACAGGTGTAATGGAGCTTTTTGATGAGAAGTGCATGGAACATTGGTCTGAAATATTTCATGGATTATTGTGATGAGAGTGGGCATGGAGCATTGTGATGACAAGGGCACGGAACACTGTGATACATGGGTCATGCAGGATTGTAATCACAAGGGCATGGAGCATTGTGATGAGAAGGGCATTGGGCATAGTGATGACAAGTGTCAAAAAGCTTTGTTATGACAAGGGCATGGAGCAATGTGATGAGAGGTTTCATGGAGCATTGTGATGACAATGACATGGAGCATTGTGATGCCAAGGGTCATGGAGCTTTGTGATGACAAGTCATGGAGCATTTTGATGACAAGGGCATGGTACATTGTGCTGAGAAGTGCAGGGAGTATTTTGATGACCAGGTCATGCAGCAATTTGATAAAAACTGTAAAGGAATATTATGATGGCAGGGGTTATAGAACATTGTGATGTCAGGGGTCGTGGATCTTTGCGATGAAAAGGGTCATGGGGCATTTTGATGACAGGGGTTCTGGAACATTGTGATGACAGGGTTCATGGAGCATTGTGATGACAAGTGAATGGAGAATGGTGATGACAAGGTTGTGGAGCACTGTGAGGAGAAGACCATCGAGACTTGTGATGATAAGTCTCATGGAGCATTCTGATTAAAAGGGGCATGGAGCATTGTGATTACAGGGGTCTTGGAGCATTGTGATGACTCGGGCATGGAGCATTGTGATGAGAAGGCCATGGAGCCTTCTGATGACATGCGTCATGGAGTTTTTTGATGACACGGGCATGGAGCATTGTGATTACATGGGACTTGGAACATTGTGATGACAAAAGCATGGAGCACTGTGAGGAGAACACCAAGGAGAATCCTGATGGCATGCGTCATTCAGCTTTGTGATGAAAAGGGCATGGAACATTGAGATTACATGGGTCTTGGAGCATTGTGATGAAAAGGACATGGATCAATGTGATGAAAATGTCATGGAGCCTTGTCATGACAGGATTCAAGGAGCATACAGACAACAAGTGTCAGGGAGCATTTTGATGACAAGTGTATTGAGCATTGTGATGACAATAGTCATGGAGCATTGTGATGAGAAGACCATTGATAGTTGTGATGACGAGCGTCATGGTGCATTGTGATGACAAGTGATATGGAATATTGTGATCACAAGGGTTTGGATCATTGTTATGACAGAAGTCATGGAGCATTTTGATTTCATTGTGATGACAATAGCATGAAGCATTATGATGATGGGCATGGTGCATTGTGATGACAGCATTCATGGATCATTGAGATGAAAATGGGCATAGAGCCTTGTGATTACAGGGTTCTTGGAGCAATGTGATGAGAAGGGTCATGGAGCTTTGTGATGACAAGGCCATGGATCATCGTGATAGCAGGGGTCATGGAGCATTGTTATGACTGGTGTAATGGAGCATTGTGATGGCAAGGGCATGGAGCATTGTGATGAGAAGGCCATGGAGCATTCTGATGACATGTGTCATGGAGCTTTGTGAAGACAAGGGCATGGAGCAATGTGATGAGAGTGTTCATGGAGCACTGTGATGACAATGACATTGAGCATTGTGATGCCAATGGTCATGGATCTTTGTGATGACAAAGGACATGGAGCATTTTTTTTTAAATTTTGGGTGTAGGAGTTTTTATTATTTAATTTATTTATTTTTGCTGTGTTGGGACTTTTTTTTTTTCTCCTGAAAAAAATATTTTTTTTTGCTTTATAACAAATTTAATCAGTTATACATATACCTATATTCCCATATCCCCTCCCTTTTGCGTCTCCCTCCCACCCTCCCTATCCCACCCCTCCAGGCGGTCAGAAAGCACCGAGCTGATCTCCCTGTGCTATGCGGCTGCTTCCCACTAGCTATCTACCTTACGTTTGGTAGTGTATATATGTCCATGCCGCTCTTTCTCTTTGTCACAGCTTACCCTTCCCCCTCCCCATATCCTCAAGTCCATTCTCTAGTAGGTCTGTGTCTTTATTCCTGTCTTACCCCTATGTTCTTCATGACATTTTTTTCTTAAGTTCCATATATATGTGTCAGCATACAGTATTTGTCTTTCTCTTTCTGACTTACTTCACTCTGTATGACAGACTCTAGGTCCATCCACCTCATTACAAATAGCTCAATTTCATTTCTTTTTATGGCTGAGTAATATTCCATTGTATATATGTGCCACATCTTCTTTATCCATTCATCTGATGATGGACACTTAGGTTGTTTCCATCTCCGGGCTATTGTAAATAGGGCTGCTATGAACATTTTGGTACATGTCTCTTTGAATTATGGTTTTGTCAGGGTATATGCCCAGTAGTGGGATTGCTGGGTCATTTGGTAATTCTATTTGTAGTTTTTTAAGGAACCTCCATACCGTTCTCCATAGTGGCTGTACCAATTCACATTCCCACCAGCAGTGCAAGAGTGTTCTTTTTTTTCCACACCCTCTCCAGCATTTATTGTTTCTAGATTTTTTGATGATGGCCATTCTGACTGGTGTGAGATGATATCTCATTGTTGTTTTGATTTGCATTTCTCTAATGAGCAAAGATGTTGAGCATCCTTTCATGTGTTTGTTGGCAGTCTGTATATCTTCTGTGGAGAAATGTCTATTTAGGTCTTCTGCCCATTTTTGGATTGGGTTGTTTGTTTTTTTTGTTATTGAGCTGCATGAGCTGCTTATAAATTTTGGAGATTAATCCTTTGTCAGTTGCTTCATTTACAAATATTTTCTCCCATTCTGAGGGTTGTCTTTTGGTCTTGTTTATGGTTTCCTTTGCTGTGCAAAAGCTTTTAAGTTTCATTAGGTCCCATGTGTTTATTTTTGTCTTTATTTCCATTTCTCTAGGAGGTGGGTCAAAAAGGATCTTGCTGTGATTTATGTCATAGAGTGTTCTGCCTATGTTTTCCTCTAAGAGTTTGAGAGTGTCTGGCCTTACATTTAGGTCTTTAATCCATTTTGAGCTTATTTTTGTGTATGGTGTTAGGGAGTGATCTAATCTCATACTTTTACATGTCCCTATCCAGTTTTCCCAGCACCACTTATTGAAGAGACTGTCCTTTCTCCACTGTACATTCCTGCCTCCTTTATCAAAGATAAGGTGACCATATGTCCGTGGGTTTATCTCTGGGCTTTCTATCCTGTTCCACTGATCTATCTTTCTGTTTTTGTGCCAGTACCATACTGTCTTGATTACTGTAGCTTTGTAGTATAGTCTGAAGTCAGGGAGCCTGATTCCTCCAGCTCCATTTTTCGTTCTCAAGATTGCTTTGGCTATTCGGGGTCTTTTGTGTTTCCATACAAATTGTGAAATTTTTTGCTCTAGTTCTGTGAAAAATGTCAGTGGTAGTTTGATAGGGATTGCATTGAATCTGTAGATTGCTTTGGGTAGTAGAGTCATTTTCACAATGTTGATTCTTCCAATCCAAGAACATGGTACATCTCTCCATCTATTTGTATCATCTTTAATTTCTTTCATCAGTGTCTTATAATTTTCTGCATACAGGTCTTTTGTCTCCTTAGGTAGGTTTATTCCTAGATATTTTATTCTTTTTGTTGCAATGGTAAATGGGAGTGTTTTCTTAATTTCACTTTCAGATTTTTCATCATTAGTATATAGGAATGCCAGAGATTTCTGTGCATTAATTTTGTATCCTGCAACTTGACCAAATTCATTGATTAGCTCTAGTAGTTTTCTGGTAGCATCTTTAGGATTCTATATATATAGTATCATGTCATCTGCAAACAGTGACAGCTTTACTTCTTCTTTTCCGATTTGGATTCCTTTTATTTCCTTTTCTTCTCTGATTGCTGTGGCTAAAACTTCCAAAACTAGGTTGAATAAGAGTGGTGAGAGTGGGCAACCTTGTCTTGTTCCTGATCTTAGTGGAAATGGTTTCAGTTTTTCACCATTGAGGACGATGCTGGCTGTGGGTTTGTCATATATGGCCTTTATTATGTTGAGGAAAGTTCCCTCTATGCCTACTTTCTGCAGGGTTTTTATCATAAATGGGTGTTGAATTTTGTCGAAAGCTTTCTCTGCATCTATTGAGATGATCATATGGTTTTTCTCCTTCAATTTGGTAATATGGTGTATCACGTTGATTGATTTGCGTATATTGAAGAATCCTTGCATTCCTGGAATAAACCCCACTTGATCATGGTGTATGATCGTTTTAATGTGCTGTTGGATTCTGTTTGCTAGTATTTTGTTGAGGATTTTTGCATCTATGTTCATCAGTGATATTGGCCTGTAGTTTTCTTTCTTTGTGGCATCCTTGTCTGGTTTTGGTATCAGGGTGATGGTGGTCTCATAGAATGAGTTTGGGAGTGTTCCTCCCTCTGCTATATTTTGGAAGAGTTTGAGAAGGATAGGTGTTAGCTCTTCTCTAAATGCTTGATAGAATTCACCTGTGAAGCCCTCTGGCCCTGGGCTTTTGTTTGTTGGAAGATTTTTTATCACAGTTTCAATTTCAGTGCTTGTGATTGGTCTGTTCATATTTTCTATTTCTTCCTGATTCAGTCTTGGCAGGCTGTGCATTTCTAAGAATTTGTCCATTTCTTCCAGGTTGTCCATTTTATTGGCATAGAGTTGCTTGTAGTAATCTCTCATGATCTTTTGTATTTCTGCAGTGTCATTTGTTACTTCTCCCTTTTCATTTCTAATTCTATTGATTTGTGTCTTCCCTTTTTTTTTTTCTTGATGAGTCTGGCTAATGGTCTATCAATTTTGTTTATCTTCTCAAAGAACCAGCTTTTAGTTTTATTGATCTTTGCTATCGTTTCCTTCATTTCTTTTTCATTTATTTCTGATCTGATTTTTATGATTTCTTTCCTTCTGCTAACTTTGGGATGTTTTTGTTCTTCTTTCTCTAATTGCTTTAGGTGCAAGATTAGGTTGTTTATTCGAGATGTTTCCTGTTTCTTAAGGTGGGATTGTATTGCTATAAACTTCCCCCTTAGAACTGCTTTTGCTGCGTCCCATAGGTATTGGGTCGTCGTGTCTCCATTGTCATTTGTTTCTAGGTATTTTTTTAATTTCCCCTTTGATTTCTTCAGTGATCACTTTGTTATTAAGTAGTGTATTGTTTAGCCTCCATGTGTTTGTATTTTTTACAGCTTTTTTCCTGTAATTGATATCTAGTCTCATAGCATTGTGTTCAGAAAAGATACTTGATACAATTTCAATTTTCTTACATTTACCAAGACTTGATTTGTGACCAAAGATATGATCTATCCTGGAGAATGTTCCATGAGCACTTGAGAAAAATGTGTATTCTGTTGTTTTTGGATGGGATGTCCTATAAATATCAATTAAGTCCATCTTGTTTAATGTATCATTTAAAGCTTGTGTTTCCTTATTTATTTTCATTTTGGATGTTATGTCCATTGGTGAAAGTGGGGTGTTAAAGTTCCCTACTATGATTGTGTTACTGTCGATTTCTCCTTTTATGGCTGTTAGTATTTGCCTTATGTATTGAGGTGCTCCTATGTTGGGTGCATAAATATTTACATTTGTTATATCTTCTTCTTGGATCGATCCCTTGATCATTATGTAGTGTCCTTCTCTTTCTCTTCTAGTAGTCTTTATTTTAAAGTCTATTTTGTCTGATATGAGAATTGCTACTCCAGCTTTCTTTTGGTTTCCATTTGCATGGGATATCTTTTTCCATCCCCTTACTTTCAGTCTGTATGTGTCTCTAGGTCTGAAGTGGGTCTCTTGTAGACAGCATATATATGGGTCTTGTTTTTGTATCCATTCAGCCAATCTGTGTCTTTTGGTGGGAGCATTTAGTCCATTTACATTTAAGGCAATTATTGTTATGTATGTTCCTATTCCCATTTTCTTAATTGTTTTGGGTTCGTTATTGTAGGTCTTTTACTTCTGTTGTATTTCTTGCCTAGAGAAGTTCCTTTAGCATTTGTTGTAAAGCTGGTTTGGTGGTGCTGAACGCTTTCAGCTTTTGCTTGTCTGTAAACGTTTTAATTTCTCCATCAAATCTGAATGAGATCCTTGCTGGGTAGAGTAATCTTGGTTGCAGGTTTTTCTCCTTCATCACTTTAATTATGTCCTGCCACTCCCTTCTGGCTTGTAGAGTTTCTGCTGAGAGATCAGCTGTTATCCTGATGGGGATTCCCTTGTGTGTTATTTGTTGTTTTTGCCTTGCTGCTTTTACTATGATTTCTTTGTGTTTAATTTTTCACAGTTTGATTAATATGTGTCTTGGCGTATTTCTCCTTGGATTTATTCTGTATGCGACTTTCTGTGCCTCCTGGACTTGATTAACGATTTCCTTTCCCATATTACGAAGTTTTCAACTATAATCTCTTCAAATATTTTCTCAGTCCCTTTCTTTTTCTCTTCTTCTTCTGGAACCCCTATAATTCGAATGTTGGTTCATTTAATGTTGTCCCAGAGGTCTCTGAGACTGTCCTCTGTTCTTTTCATTCTTTTTTCTTTATTTTGCTGTGCAGCAGTTATTTCCACTATTTTATCTTCCACCTCACTTATCCGTTCTTCTGCCTCAGTTATTCTGCTATTGATCCCATCTAGAGTACTTTTTATTTCATGTATTGTGTTTTTAATCGATGCTTGATTCATCTTTAGTTCTTCTAGGTCCTTGTTAACTGTTTCTTGCATTTTGTCTATTCTATTTCCAAGATTTTGGATCTGGGAAATAGAATCTTGGATCATCTTTACCATCATTATTCTGAATTCTTTTTCAGGTAGAGTGCCTATTACCTCTTCATTTGTTAGGTCTGGTGGGTTTTTATCTTGCTCCTTCTCCTGCTGTGTGTTTTTCTGTCTTCTCATTTTGCTTATGTTACTGTGTTTGGGGTCTCCTTTTTTCAGGCTGCAGGTTCGTAGTTTCCGTTGTTTTTGTTGTCTGTCCCCAGTGGCTAAGGTTGATTTAGTGGGTTGTGTAGGCTTCCTGGTGGAGGGGACTAGTGCCTGTGTTCTGGTGGGTGAGGCTGGATCTTGTCTTTCTGGTGGGCAGGTCCACGTCTGGTGGTGTGTTTTGGGGTATCTGCGGACTTTTTATGATTTTAGGCAGCCTCTCTGCTAATGGGTGGCGTTGTGTTCCTGTCTTGCTAGTTGTTTGGCATAGGGTGTCCAGCACTGTAGCTTGCTGGTCGTTGAGTAAAGCTGGGTGCTCGTGTTGAGATGGAGATCTCTGGAAGATTTTCGCCGTTTGATATTATGTGGAGCTGGGAGGTCTCTTGTGGACCAGTGTCCTGAAGTTGGCTCTCCCACCTCAGAGGCACAGCACTGACTCCTGGCTCCTCAATTTGGGATGATTTGTTGTCCATTCATGTATTCCACAGATGCAGGGTACATCAAGTTGATTGTGGAGCTTTAATCTGCTGCTTCTGAGGCTGCTGGGAGAGGTTTCCCTCTTTGTTCTCACAGCTCCTGGGTCTCAGCTTTGGATTTGGCCCCGCCTCTGCATGTAGGTCGCCGGAGGGCGTCTGTTCTTCACTTAGACAGGACAGGGTTAAAGGAGCAGCCTCTTCGGGGACTCTGGCTCACTCAGGCCGGGCGGGAGGGAGGGGCACGGAGTGTGGGGCGACCCTGCAGCGGCAGAGGTCAGCGTGATGTTGCACCAGCCCGAGGCGCACCGTGCGTTCTCCCAGAGAAGCCGCCCCTGGATCCCGGGACCCCGGCAGTGGCGGGCTGCACAGGCTCCAGGAAGGGCGGTGTGGACAGTGACCCACGCTCGCACACAGGCATCTTGCCAGTGGCAGCAGCAGACCCAGTGTCCCACGCCCGTCACCGGGCTCCGCGCCTTCAGTCGCGTCTCGCGCCCGTCTGTGGAGCCCCTTTAAGCAGCGCTCTTAATCCCCTCTCCTCGCACACCAGGAAACCAAGAGGGGAGAAAAAGTCTCTTGACTCTTCGGCAGCTCCAGAGTTTTCCCGGACTCCCTGCCGGCTAGCTGTGGCTCATTAGCCCCTTCCGGCTGAGTTCTCGCCGCCAGCCCCAGTCCTCTCCCTGCGCTCTGACTGAAGCCCGAGCCACAGCTTCCAGCGACGCCGGGGCGAGCGGACAAGACTCTCGGGCTGGTGAGTGCCGCTCGGCACCAATCCTCTGTGCGGGAATCACTCCGCTTTGCCCTACCAAGGAATGTGGGGAGTTTCTTGCCTTTTGGGAGGTCCGGGGTCCTCTGCCAGCATCCAGCAGGTGTTCTGTAGAAGTTGCTCCATGTGCAGCTGTATTTCTGGTGTATCGGTGGGGAGGACGGTGACCTCCGCGTCTTACTCTTCTGCCATCTTACACGGAAGTCTCTCGACATGGAGCATTTTGATGGCAAGGGCGTTGTGCATTGTGATGAGAAAGGCAGGGAGCATTCTGATAAAAGGATCATGGAGCAATTTGATGAAAAGTGCCATGGAACATTTTGATGACAGGTGTTATGGAACATTGTGATGTCAGGGGTCATCGAACATTGTGATGATAAGTGCATGTAGCATTGTGATGACAGGAGTCATGGAACATTGTGATGACAGGGGTGAGGGAGTATTGTGACAAATAGTGATGTAGCATTGTGATATCAGTGGTGAGAGAGCATTTTGATGAGAAGTGCATGGAGCATTGTGATTACAAGGTTTATGGAGCATTGCAATGACAAGTATGTGGACCGTTGTGATGAAATGTGCGTGGCACATTTTGAAGACAATGGTCATGGAGCATTGTTCTCACAAAGAAATGGAGCATTGTGATGACAAGGGTCACAGAGAATTGTGATGAAATGTTCATGGAGCATTGTGGTTACAAAGGTCACAGAGCCTTGTGATGACACGGGCATGGAACATTGTGATGACAAACCTTATGAAGCATTGTGATGACTGGAGTCACGGAGCATTGTGATGACAGTGGTCATGGAGCATTGTGATGACATGTGTCATGGAGCATTGTGCTGACAAGTGCATGGAGCATTGTGATGTCAAGGGTCATGGAGCATTGTGCTGAGAAAGGCATAGAGAATTGTGATGACAAGGGTCAAAGAGCATTGTGATGAAAAGTTCATGGAGCATTGTGGTTAAAAAGGACACAGAGACTGTTGATGACGAGGGCATGGACCATTGTGGTGACAAAGGTCATGAAGCATTGTGATGACTGGAGTCACGGAGCCTTGTGAAGAAAGGGGTCATGGAGCATTGTGATGACAAGGGCATGGAGCATTGATCTAATAAGTTTCATGGATTATTGCGATGACAGTTGGAATGGTGCATTGTGTTGAAAAGGGAATGGAGCATAGTGATGACCAGGTCATGCAGTATTGTGAAGACAGGTGTCAGGGACCATTGTGATGACATATGTAATGGCCCATTGTGATGACAATGGCATGGAGCATTGTGATGCCAATTGTCATAGAGGATTCTGATGACAACGGTAATGGAGCATTGTGATGACAATGGCTTGGAACATTGTGATGACAAGGGTCAGGGTGCATTCTGATGACAAGCTTCTGGAGTATTTTGATGACAATGGCATGGAGCATTGTGATGAAAACGGCATGGGGTGTTGTGATGAAAAAGCATGGAGCCTTTTCGTGACAGGTTTCAAGGAGAATTCTGACGACAAGTGTCAGGGAGCATTGTGATGACTAGTGTATTGAGAATTGTGATGAGAAATGTCATGGAGCATTGTGATGAAAAGGGCATGGAGTATTGTGATGACAGGCATCATGGAGCGTTGTGATGACAAGTCTTATGGAACATTGTGATCACAAGTCTTTGGAGCACTGTGATGACAGAGGTCATGGATCATTTTGATTTCAAGGAGCATGGAGCATTGTGATGACAAGGGCATGAAGCAATGTGATCCCAAGTTTCATGGAGGATTGTGATGACAATGGAAATGGAGTATATTGATGACAAGCGAATAGAGCATTGTAATGACAAGGTCATGTAGCATTTTGCTTACAAAGGCATGGAGCATTGTAATGACATGTGTCATGGAGCACTGTGATGAGAAGCATCACGGATCATTGTGAATACAGGGGTCATGGAGCATTGGGATGACAAGTGCATGGATAATTGTGATGACAAGTGTCATGGAGCACTGGGCTGAAAATTTTCTTGGAGTGTTGTGATGACAGGGGTCATGGAGCATTGTGATGACTAGGGAATGGAGCATTGTGATGACAAGAGTCCCGGATCATTGTGTTGTCAGGTGTCATGGAGTGTTGTGATGACTGTGGTCATGGAGCATTGAGATGATATTGGCCATGGAGCATTGTGATGAATAGGTCTTGGAGCATTGGGCTGAAAATATTCATGGATTATGGTGATGACAGGGGTCATGGAGCATTGTGATGACAAGGTAATGGAGCATGGTGATGACAAGGTCCTGGAGCATTGTGATGAGAAGACCATGGATACTTATGATGACAATTCTCCTGGAGCATTCTGATGAAAAGGGGCATGGAGCATTGTGATAACAGGGGTCTTGGAGAATTGTGATGACTAGGACATGGAACATTGTGATACATGGGTCATGGGTCATGGAGCTTTGTGATGACAAGTCATGGAGCATTGTGATGACAGGGGCATGGAGCATTGGTCTGACAAGATTCATAGATTATTGTTATGACAGTGGACATGGTGCATTGTGATGACAAGGTCATGGATCATTGGGATGAGAAGGTCATGGAGTATTTTGAAGACAGGTGTCAAGGAGCATTGTGATGACATACGTCATGGTCCATTGCGATGACAATGGCTGGGAGTATTGTGATGCCAAATGTAATGGAGGATTGTGATGACAAATATAATGGAGCATTGTGATGACTAGGGCTTGGAGCATTATGATGACAATGGCCATTGAGAATTTTCATGACAATGTCGTGAAGCATTGTGATGACAAGGTCCTGGAGCACTGTGATGAGAAAACCATCGAGCCTTGTGATGACAAGTCTCCTGGAGCATACTGATGAAAATGAGCATGGAGCATTGTGATTAGAGGGGTCTTGGCCCATTGTGATGACAAGGGCATTGAGCATTGTGAGGAGAAGGCCAAGGAGCATTCTGATGGCATGCGTCATGGAGCTTTGTGAGGACAAGGGCATGGAGCACTGTGATTACAGGGGTCTTGGAGCATTGTGATGAAAAATGCAAGGAGCCTTGTCATGACAAGATTCAAGGAGCATGCAGACAACAAGTGTCAGGGAACATTTTTATGACAAGTGTACTGAGCATTGTGATGACAAAGGTCATGGAGCATTTTGATGAGAAGACCATGGATAACTGTGATGACGAGCGTCATGGGGCATTGTGATGACAAGTGATATGGAATATTGTGATCACAAGGGTTTGGAGCATTGTTATGACAGAGGTCATGGAGCATTTTGATTTCATTGTGATGACAATAGCATGAAGCATTATGATGATGGGCATGGTGCATTGTGATGACAGGGTTCATGGATCATTGAGATGAAAAGGGGCATAGAGCATTGTGATTAGAGGGTTCTTGGAGCATTGTGATGAGAAGGGTCCTGGAGCTTTGTGATGACAAGGCCATGTAACATCGTGATAGCAGGGGTCATGGAGCATTTTTATGACTGGAGTAATGGAGCAGTGTGATGGCAAGGGAATGGAACATTGTGATGACAAGTCATGGAGCATTTTGATGACAAGAGTGTGGTGCATTTTGATGAGAAGGGCAGGTAGCATTTTGATGACAGGGTCATGGAACAATTTGATGAAAAGGGTCATGGAACATTTTGATGACAGTTGTTTTGGAACATTGTGATGTGAGGGGTGTTGGAGCATTTTGATGAAAAGGATCATGGAGCAGTTTGATGACAGGTGTTATGGAACATTTTGATGTCAGGTGTCATCGAACATTGCGATGATAATTGCATGTAGCATTGTGATGACAGATGCCATGAAACATTGTGATGACAGTGGTGAGGGAGTATTGTGACAAATAGTGATGTAGCATTGTGATATCAGTGGTGAGAGAGCATTTTGATGAGAAGTGCATGGATGATTGTGATGACAAGTTTTATGGAGTATTGTGATGACAAATTTGTGGAGCATTGTGATGACAAGCACATGGTGCATTGTGATGACATGTGTCATGGAGCATTGTGCTGAGAAAGGCATAGAGCATTTTGATGACAAGGGTCAAAGAGCACTGTGATGAAAATTTCATGGAGCATTGTGGTTAAAAAGGTCACAGAGACTGTTGATGACGAAGACCTGGACAATTGTGATGACAAAGTTCATGAAGCTTTGTGATCACTGGAGTCATGGAGAATTGGGATTACAGGGGTCATGGAGCATTGTGATAACAAGGGCATGGAGCATTGTGATGACAAGGGGATGGAACAGTGGTCTAATTAGTTTCATGGATTATTGTGATGACAGTTGGAATGGGGCATTGTGATGACAAGGGCATGGAGAATTGTGATGCCAATTGTAATGTAGGATTCTGCTGTCAAAGTTAATTGAGCATTGTGATGTCAATGGCTTGGAGCATTGTGCTGATAAGTGTCAGGGATCATTGTGCTGACAAGTGCATGGAGGTTTGTGATGACAAGGGTCATGGAATATTCTGATGAAAAGCTTGCGGAGTATTTTGATGACAATGGCATGGAGCATTGTGATGAAAACGGCATGGGGCATTGTGATGAAAAAGGCATGGAGCGTTTTCGTGACAGGGTACAATGAGCATTCTGACGACAAGTGTCAGGGAGCATTGTGATGACAAGTGTATTGAGAATTATGATGAGAAGGTCATGGAGCATTGTGATGAAAAGGGCATGGAGTATTGTGATGACAGGCATCATGGAGCGTTGTGATGACAAGTGTTATGGAACATTGTGATCACAAGACTTTGGAGCATTGTGATGACAGAGGTCATGGATCATTTTGATTTCAAGGACCATGGAGCATTGTGATGACAAGGGCATGAAGCAATGTGATCCCAAGGTTCATGGAGGATTGTGATGACAACAGAAATGGAGTATTTTGATGACAAGCCCATAGAGCATTGTAATGACAAGGTCATGTAGCATTTTGCTGACAAAGGCATGGAACATTTTAATGACAGGTGTCATGGAGCACTGTGATGACTAACGTTACGGATCATTGTGAATACAAGGGTCATGGAGCATTGGGATGACAAGTGCATGGATAATTGTGATGACAAGTGTCATGGAGCACTGGGCTGAAAATATTCATGGAGTGTTGTGATGACAGGGGTCATGGAGAATAGTGATGAGTAGGGAATGGAGCACTTTGATGACAATATTCCGGATCATTGTGTCGTCTGGTGTCATGGAGTGTTTTGATGACAGTGGTCATGGAGCATTGAGATGATATTGGCCATGGAGCATTGTGATGAATAGGTCGTGGAGCATTGGGCTGAAAATATTCATGGATTATTGTGATGACAGGGGTCATGGAGCATTGTGATGAGAAGGTAATGGAGCATGGTGATGACAAGGTCCTGGAGCACTGTGATGAGAAGACCATGGATACTTATGAAGACAATTCTCATGGAGCATTCTGATGAAAAGGGGCATGGAGCATGGTGATTACAGGGGTCTTGGAGTATTGTGATGACTAGGGCATGGAACACTATGATACATGGGTCATGGAGCTTTGTGATGACAAATCATGGAGCATTGTGATGACAAGGGCATGGAGCATTGTGATGACAGGGGCATGGATCATTGTGAAGAGAAGTTCATGGAGTATTGTGAAGACAGTTGTCAGGGAGCATTGTGATGACATATGTCATGGTCCATTGCGATGACAATGGCTGGGAGTACTGTGATGCCAAATTTAATGGAGGATTGTGATGACAAATATAATGGAGCATTGTGATGACTAGGGCTTGGAGCACTATGATTACAAAGGCCATTGAGAATTTTCATGACAAGCTCGTGAAGCATTGTGATGACAAGGTGCTGGAGCACTGTGATGAGAAAACCATGGAGCTTTGTGATGACAAGTCTCCTGGAGCATACTGATGAAAATGGGCATGGAGCACTGTGATTACAGGGGTCTTGGAGCATTGTGATGAAAATGGCATGGATCATTGTGATGAAAAATGCATGGAGCCTTGTCATGACAGGATTCAAGGAGCATACAGACAACAAGTGTCAGGGAACATTTTGATGACAAGTGTACTGAGCATTGTGATGACAAAGGTCATGGAGCATTTTGATGAGAAGACCATGGATAACTGTGATGACGAGCGTCATGGGGCATTGTGATGACAAGTGATATGGAATATTGTGATCACAAGGGTTTGGGGCATTGTTTTGACAGAGTTCATGGAGCATTTTGATTTCATTGTGATGACAATAGCATGAAGCATTATGATGATGGGCATGGTGCATTGTGATGACAGGGTTCATGGATCATTGAGATGAAAATGGTCATAGAGCATTGTGATTAGAGGGTTCTTGGAGCATTGTGATGAGAAGGGTCATGGAGCTTTGTGATGACAAGGCCATGCAACATCGTGATAGCAGGGGTCATGGAGCATTGTTATGACTGCGGTAATGGAGCACTGTGATGGCAAGGGCATGGAGCATTGTGATGACAAGTCATGGAGCATTTTGATGACAAGGGTGTGGTGCATTTTGATGAGAAGTGCAGGGAGCATTTTGATGACAGGGTCATGGAACAATTTGATGAAAACGGTCATGGAACATTTTGATGACAGTTGTTATGGAACATTGTGATGTCAGGGGTCATGGAGCATTTTGATGAAAAGGATCATGGAGCAGTTTGATGACAGGTGTTATGGAACATTTTGATGTCAGGGGTCATCAAACATTGTGATGATAAGTGCATGTAGCACTGTGATGACAGATGCCATGAATCATTGTGATGACAGTGGTGAGGGATTATTGTGTCAAATAGTGATGTAGCATTGTGATATCAGTGGTGAGAGAGCATTTTGATGAGAAGTGCATGGAGCATTGTGAGGAAAAGTTTTATGGAGTATTGTGATGACAAATTTGTGGAGCATTGTGATGACAAGCGCATGGTACATTGTGATGACATGTGTCATGTAGCACTGTGCTGAGAAAGGCATAGAGCAGTTTGATGACAAGGGTCAAAGAGCATTGTGATGAAAATTTCATGGAGCATTGTGGTTAAAAAGGTCACAGAGACTGTTGATGACGAGGACATGGACAATTGTGATGACAAAGTTCATGAAGCATTGTGATGACTGGAGTCATGGAGCATTGAGATGACAGTGGTCATGGAGCATTGTGATAACAAGAGCATGGAGCATTGTGATGACAAGGGATGGAACAGTGGTCTCTTTAGTTTCAAGGATTATTGTGAGGACATTTGGAATGGGGCATTGTTATGACAAGGGCATGGAGATTTGTGATGCCAATTGTCATGTTGGATTCTGCTGTCAAAGATACTTGAGCATTGTGATGACAATGGATTGGGGCATTGTGATGACAAGGGTCACGGAGCATTTTGCTCACAAGTGCATGGAGATTTGTGATGACAAGGGTCATGGAACATTCTGATGACAAGCTTGTGGAGTATTTTGATGACAATGGCATGGAGCATTGTGATGAAAAAGGCAAGAAGCCTTTTCGTGACAGGGTTCAAGGAGCATTCTGACGACAAGTATCAGGGAGCATTGTGATGACAAGTGTATTGAGAATTGTGATGACAAAGGTCATGGAGCATTGTGATGAAAAGGGCATGGAGTATTGTGATGACAGGCATCATGGAGCGTTGTGATGACAAGTGTTATGGAACAAGGTGATCACATGGGATTTGAGCATTTTGATGACAGAGGTCATGGATCATTTTGATTTCAAGGAGCATGGAGCATTGTGATGACAAGGGCATGAAGCAATGAGATCCCAAGGTTCATGGAGGATTGTGATGACAATGGTAATGGAGTATTGTGATGACAAGCGCATAGAGCATTGTAATGACAAGGCCATGTAGCATTTTGCTGACAAAGGCATGGAGCATTGTGATGACAGGCGTCATGGAGCACTGTGATGACAAGCGTCATTGAGCATTGTGAATACAGGGGTCATGGAGCATTGGGATGACAAGTGCATGGATCATTGTAATGGCAAGGTTCATGGAGCATTGGGCTGAAAATGTTCATGGAGTATTATGATGACAGGGGTCATGGAGCATTGTGATGACAAGGGAATGGAGCATGGTGATGACAAGGTCCTCGAGCACTGTGATTAGAAGACCATGGAGACTTGTGATGACAAATCTCATGGAGCATTCTGATGAAAAGGTCATGGAGCATTTTGATTACAGGGGTCTTGGAGCATTGTGATGACAAGGGCATGGATTATTGTGATGACAAAGGCATGGAGCCTTTTCATGACTGGGTACAAGGAGCATACTGACGACAAGTGTCAGGGAGCATTGTGATAACAAGTGTATTGAGCATTGTGATGACAAAGATCATGGACCATTGTGATGAGAAGACCATGGATAATTGTGATGTTGAGCGTCATGGCGTGTTGTGGTGATAAGTGTTATGGAACATTGTGATCACAAGGGTTTGGAGAATTATGATGACAGAGATCATGGAGAATATTGATTTCATTGTGATGACAATAGCCTGAAGCATTATGATGATGGGCATGGTGCATTGTGATGACAGGGTTCGTGGAGCATTGAGATGAAAAGTGGCATGGAGCTTTGTGTTTACAGGGGTCTTGGAGCAGTGTGATGACAAGGGCATGGAGCATTGTGATGTGAAGGGCATGGAACATTCTGATGACATGTGTCATGGAGCTTTGTGATGACAAGGGCATGAAGCATTGTGATTTAAGCGGCCTTCAGCATTGTGATGACAGGTGTCATGGAACCTTGTGATGAATAGGCCGGGTTACATTGTGATGGCAGGGGTCATGGTGCATAGTTATGACAGAGTTATTGGAGCATTGTGATGAGAAGGGTATGGAACATTGCTCTGAAATGTTTCTGGGATTATTGTGATGAGAGTGGGTATGGGGCATTGTGATGACAAGGGTACAGAACATTATGATACACGGGTCATACAGGATTGTAATGACAAGGGCATGGAGCATTGTGATAAGAAGGGCATCGAGCATTGTGATGACAAGTGTCATGGAGCTTTGTGATGACAAGGGCATTGAGCAATATGATGGGAGGGTTAATTGAGCATTGTGATGACAATGACATGGAGCATTGTGATGCCATGGGTCATGGAGCTTTGTGATGACAAGTCATGGAGCATTTTGATTACAAGGGCACGGTGCATTGTGATGAGAAGTGCAGGGAGCATTCTGATGACCGGGTCATGCAGCAATTTGATGAAAAGTGTAATGGAACATTTTGATGGCAGGGCTTATGGAACATTGTGATGTCAGGGGTCATGGAACATTGTGACGATAAGGGGATGTAGCAGTGTGATGAAAGGGTCATGGAACATTGTGATTACAGGGGTGAGAGAGTATTGTGATGACTACTGATGGAACACTGTGATATCTCTGGTGAGAGAGCATTTTGATGAGATGTGCATGGAGCACTGTGATTACAAGGTTTATGGAGCATGGCAATGACAATTTTATGGACCGTTGTGATGAAATGCGCTTGGCACATTTTGAAGACAATGGTCATGGACCATTGTTATCACAAAGAAATGGAGCATTGTGATGAAAAGGGTCACAGAGAATTGTGATGAAAAGTTCATGGATCATTGTGGTTACAAAGGTCACAGAGCCTTGTGATGACACGGGCATGGACCATTGTGATGACAAACCTTATGAAGCATTGTGATGACTGGAGTCACGGAGCATTGTGATGACAGGAGTCATGGAGCATTGTGATGACATGTGTCATGGAGCATTGTGCTGACAAGTGCATGGAGCATTGTGATGTCAAGGGTCATGGAGCATTGTGCTGAGAAAGGCATAGAGCATTGTGATGACAAGGGTCAAAGAGCATTGTGATGAAAAGTTCATGGAGCATTGTGGTTAAAAAGGTCACAGAGACTGTTGATGACGAGGGCATGGACCATTGTGGTGACAAAGGTCATGAAGCATTGTGATGACTGGAGTCATGGAGCATTGTGATGACAGGGGTCATGGAGCATTGAGATGACAAGGGCATGGAGCATTGTGATGACCAGGTAGGTCATGAAGTATTGTGAAGACAGGTGTCAGGGAACATTGTGATGACATATGTAATGGCCCATTCTGATGACAATGGCATGGAGCATTGTGATGCCAAGTGTCATGGAGGATTCTGATGGCAAAGGTAATGGAGCATTGTGATGACAATGGCTTGGAGCATTGTGATGACAAGGGTCAGGGAGCATTGTGCTGACAAGTGCATGGAGAATTGTGATGACAAGGGTCGTGGAGCATTCTGATGACTAGCTTGTGGAGTATTTTGATGACAATGGCAAGGAGCATTGTGATGAAAACGGCATGGGGCATTGTGATGAAAAAGGCATGAAGCCTTTTCGTGACAGTGTTCAAGGAGCATTCTGACCACAAGTGTCAGGAAGCATTGTGATGACAAGTGTATTGAGAATTGTGATGAGAAGGTCATGGAGCATTGTGATGAAAAGAGCATGGAGTATTGTGATGACAGGCATCATGGAGCGTTGTGATGACAAATGTTATGGAACATTGTGATCACAAGAGTTTGGAGCATTGTGATGACAGAGGTCATGGATCATTTTGATTTCAAGGAGCATGGAGCATTGTGATGACAAGGGCATGTAGCAATGTGATCCCAAGTTTAATGGAGGATTGTGATGACAAGCAAATAGAGCATTGTAATGACAAGGTCATGTAGCATTTTGCTGACAAAGGCATGGAGCATTTTGATGACAGGTGTCATGGAGCACTGTGATGACAATCTTCACGGAGCATTGTGAAAACAGTGGTCATGGAGCATAGGGATGACAACGACATGGATCACTGTGATGACAAGGGTCATGGAACATGGGTCTGCAAATATTCATGGAGTATTGTGATGACCGGTGTCATGGAGCATTGTGATGACTAGGGAATGGAACATTGTGATCACAAGAGTCCCGAATCATTGTGTTGTCAGGTGTCATGGAGTGTTGTGATGACAGTGGTTATGGAGAATTGTGATTGTATTGGCAATGGAGCATTGTGATGAGGAGACCTTGGGTAATTGTGATGTCGAGCATCATGGAGCACTGTAATGACAAGGGGCATGAACCATTGTGATGACAGGTGTCAGTGAGCATTGTGATGACAGGGGTCATGGAGCATTGTGATGACAAATGCATGGAGCTTTGTGGTGACATGTGTATGGAGCATTGTGATGACAAGTGCATGGAGCATTGCAATGTCAAGTGGAAGGTGAATTTTGATGACAAGAGCATGTAACATTTTGATGAGTAGTGTCATGTAGCATTGTGATGACAAGGACGTGGAGAATTGTGATGACAAGGGACATGGAGCATTTTGATAACCAGGGCATGGTGCATTGTGATGAGTGACATCATGGAGCATTATTATGAGAACGGCCATGGTGCATTCTGACATAAGATATCACTTATGAAGAGAATGTAAACATGGCTACATATGAACTGATTTAGGGAAGAGAACAGAGTATCAGATTTAGAAAACAATCTAACGCTTGCTTAAGGGGAAAGAGAGGTGGTGAGATGCACAAAATATAAGATTGATATTAGCACAGGTACCGTTCCATAATCCAAAAACAGAAGAGACAAGCCCTACTCCTTCCTCAGTGAACGGAACTCACCAACCCTATTCCCCGCAGAGAAATATATCTGACTAGTAAGAATTTTAAAACCTATGTATTGATATGTCTCCGTAAGGGAACCAAGTGTGTCTAGAATGACATAAACATGGCAGTGAGAATCAGCTCAAACCCACTATAAAAATGAATTTCAAAACAAAACATAAAAACAGTAAAATTCTTACACAATACCTTCAGGGGTTCTGATGAAACCTGGAATGACCGTATCTACAATGACAGCTGGATGTGGCATAAGGCTTGTCACTTCGGACTGAGAGGATTGGTGAGATTGTGTGAAAAAATGCACACCGTTTAAAGCAATAATGCCTGCCACCCATTCCATGGTTCCCATCTCTCCAGGTAGAAGGGAATATAACTACAGTTATAACGTGTATGGGAACCTAGAGAATGGAAACCATCTGATGGTGAAATGTTTCTAAAACTCTACTACTTTTTTCTCTCCTTGTGCTCCAGTTTGACATTCCAACTGCTTGACTATCAATCTCCCAACTTGGAAAGTCAGCCCCTATAACCTCCTGGTTCGCACAGTTGGCAAACTGTGCAGAGGTTATAAGGGAAGAGAGAGAACCAATGAGAGAGTAGCTGTAGGCATTTGGACGGCCACATGACTCTCTAATTTCCCATCACAAAGAGGAATTAACCAAACTCTCAGCCTGCCCCCCAGAACCAGTATAAGTCCAGAAGCAAAACTGTGGATTTGCGGTCAGATCACAAAAACGCGAGTTGAAAAATGGAGCTCAGGGCCACAGCAATTCACTAACCTGCAGAATTATAAAGGACTACTCTCTTCGAAAAATCTGTTGAGGGAAAGCCACGAGACGGAATGGAAAATGAGGAAGAATGGCATGAAACAGATTTCAAGAGGTACATTGGAATCGCCTTTAAACACAGGAAAAGCATTACAACTTCGAAAATTATGGAAATGGCCATAAAGAGCATATGGGTTTTCACGTGAATATATTCAGGAGAAAACGAATACGCCCTTTTTGGACAAGCAAGCAAGAGGGCAATGCAAATCTGCACTACAAAGAAGTATCACTTCCCACCGGTCAAAAGGGACATCCACAAAATGGGTAAAAACCAGAAAGGCAAGACAGGCCCTGGAGAACAGGGAGCCTTGTTATGCTGATGGGCGGGATGTAAATTTCCAACTGCCTCTCTGGAGGAGTGCATTGTGTTCCCTAAAACAAGTAAACAACAGAGCTACAGAGCCAAGGGCACTTCCAGTCTAGGGAATATACCTTGGGAAAACTGAAAATAAATAAGACAGATCCACACAAAAATTCAGGGCCGCACTGCTTATAAAAACCTCAACTTGTGTACACCTTAAATATCCCAGGAAAGACAAAAATGGTTCAAGAAATTGTGGTACTTACGTATGATGGAATATCGTTCAGCCATGAAATCAATGTCATAAGGCCAGTAGAAGCAAAATGAGTGGATTCAGGTACGATGATTCTAAGTGAAATAAGTCACACAGAAAAAGAAACTTATCATAAGATATCACTTATAAAGATCCTGTAAACATGGCTACATATGAACTGAGTTAGGAAAGCGAAGACAGACTCACATTAAAAAAAACCGCTTATGCCTGCTTAAGGGGGAAGGAGAGGTGGGGTGATGCATAAAATCAGATTTTGATATTAGTACATGTACCGTTCCAAAAACCAAATACGAAATAGACAAGACCTACACATTCCTCAGTGAAAGGGACTCAACACCTCATATTCACCACAGAGTAATATAACTTACTAGTATGAATCTTAAATCCTATGTATTGATATGTCTACGTAAGGGAATCAAGTGTGTCTAGACTGGCATAAACGTGACAGTGAGAATCAGCTCAAACCCACTATAAAAAGGAATTTCAAAAACAAAATAAAAAAAACTGGGAAATTTCTAACAATTCCTTCAGGGTCTCTGATGAAACCTGGAATGACCTTATCTACAATGACAGCTGGATGTGGCATATGGCTGGACACTTGGGACTGAGAGGATTGGTGAGATTGGGTGAGCAAATGCAGACCCTTTAAAGCAATAATGAGTGGCACCCATTCCATGGGTCCCAACTCTCCAGGTTGGAGGGAATATTACTACAGCTCTAACATGTATGGGAAACCTAGAGAATGGACACATTGTGAATACGAAAGGTCTCTAAATCTCAACTAATAGTCCCTCTCCTGGTGCTCCGCTTTGACTTTCCATTTGCTTTACTATCAATCTCCCAACTTGGAGAGACAGCCCCTTTAACCTCCTGGTTCTCACAAGTTGCCAATTTGGCAGAGGATGAAAGGGAAGAGGGAGAACCAATAAGAGAGTAGCTGTTAGGCATTTGGACGGGAACATGTCCCTCTAATTTCCCGGCCGGAAGAAAAATTAACCAAAGTCTCAGCCACCCACCACACACCAGTATAGGTCCTGAACCAAAGTTTGGACTTGCATTCAGCTCACAAAAAAACGAGTTGAAAAATGGAGCTCATGGGCACAGCAATTCACAAACTGGCAGAGAAATACAGGACAACTATCGTCCAAATATTTGTTTAATGGAAGGCAACGAGGCGGACTTGAAAGCGAGGCAGAATAGCAGGAAACAGATTTCGAGAGGTATGTTGGAATCGCCTTTAAAGCACAGGAAGAGGGGCACAACTTCGACAATGATGCACTTGGCCAAAAAGGGCGTATGCCTTTTCTCGTGAATATATTCAGGAGAAAACGAATACGCCCTTTTTGGCCATCCAGCAAGCAGACAATGCAAATCTGCACTACAAAGAATTATCACCTCAAACCAGTCAAAAGGGATATCCGCAAAATGTGTAAAAACCAGAAAGGCAAGACAGCCCCTGGAGAACTGGGAGCCTTGTTATGCTGATTGGAGGGATTAAGTTGCCAACTGCCTCTCTGGAGGAGTGCATTGTGTTCCATAAAACAAATAAACAACAGAGCTACAGAGCCAAGGGCACGTCCAGTCTAGGAAATATACATTGGGAAAACTGAAAATCAATAAGACAGAACCACCCCAAAATTTAGGGTTTCACTTCTTTCCAGAACCTCAACTTGGGTACACCTAAAATATCCCAGGAAAGACAAAAATGGTTCAAGAAATTGTGGTAATTATGTTCAAGGAATATCCCTCAGCCATGTAATCAATGTCATAAGGCAAGTAGCAGCAAAATGAGTGGATTCAGGTACGATGATTCTAAGTGAAATAAGTCACACAGAAAAAGAAAATTACCATAAGATATCACTTATGAAGATCCTGTAAACATGGCTACACATGAACTGTATTAGGAAAGAGAAGAGAGACTCACATTTAGAAAACATTCTTATGCCTGCTTAAGGGGGATTGAGAGGTGGGGTGATGCATAAAACCAGAGTTTGAATTAGTACAGGTACCTTTCCAAAAACCTAATACGGAATAGACAAGAACTACACCTTCTTCAGGGAAAGGGACACAACCACCCATATTCCCCGCAGAAGAATATATCTTACTAATAAGAATCTTAAAACCTATGTATTGATATATATCTGTAAGGGAATCAAGTATGTCTAGACTGGCATAAACATGGCAGTGAGAATCAGCTCAAACCCACTATAGAAAGGAATTTCAAAATCAAACCAAAAAAACAGGGAAATTCTTTACAATTCCTTCAGGGTCTCTGATGAAACCTTGAATGACCCTGTGTACAACGACAGCTGGATGTG
This sequence comes from Mesoplodon mirus, assembly GCF_964341445.2. Classification (NCBI taxonomy): domain Eukaryota; kingdom Metazoa; phylum Chordata; class Mammalia; order Artiodactyla; family Ziphiidae; genus Mesoplodon; species Mesoplodon mirus. Next base: position 512,153 of record NW_028295682.1, on the reverse strand, counting down.
GCATAAGGCTGGACACTTGGGACTGAGAGGATTGGTGAATTTGGGTTAGCAAATGCAGACCCTTCAAACCAATAATTTGTGGCACCCATTCCATGGTTCCCATCTCTCCATGTTGTAGGGAATATTACTACAGCTATAACATGTACAGGAAACCAAGATAATGGACACACAGTGAATATGAATGGTTTCTAAAACCCAACTAATTGTCCCTCTCCTGGAGCTCTGGTTTGACTTTCCAACTGCTTAACTATCAATCTCCCAACTTGGAGAGACAGCCCCTTTAACCTCCTGGTTTGCTCAGGTTGCCAATTTGGAAGAGGATGAAAGGGAAAAGGGGGAACCAATGAAAGAGTAGCTGTTAGGCATTTGGACGGGCACATGTCACTCTAAATTCCCGGCAGGAAGAAGAATTAACCAAAGTCTCAGCCACCCGCCGTGAACAAGTATAGGTCCTGAACGAAAATTTTGGACTTGTGGTCACCTCACAAAAAACGAGTTAGAAAATCGAGCTCAAGGGCACAGCAATTCACAAACTGGCACAGTAATAAAGGACAACTATCGTCCAAAAAATCTGTTAAGGGAAGGCAATGAGGTGACCTTCTAAGCGAGGCAGAATAGCAGGAAACAGATTTCAAGTGGTTCGTTGGAATCACCTGTAAAGCACAGGAAGAGGGGCACAACTTCGAAAATGATGCACTTTGCCAAAAAGGGCGTATGCGTTTTCTCCTGAATATATTCAGGAGAAAACGCATACGCCCTTTTTGGCCAAGCAAGCAAGTGGGCAATGCAAATCTGCACAGCAAAATAGTATCACTTCCCACCAGTCAAAAGGGACATCCAAAAAATGTGTAAAAACCAGAAATCCTAGAAAGGCCCTGGAGAACATGGAGCCTTGTTATGCTGATGGGCGGGATGTAAATTGCCAACTGCCTCTGTGGAGGAGTGCATTGTGTTCCCTAAAACAAGTAAACAACAGAGCTACAGAGACAAGTGGACTTCCAGTCTAGGGAATATACCTTGGGAAAACTGAAAATCAATAAGATAGAGCCACCCCAAAATTTAGGGCTGCACTGCTTACAAGAATCTCAAATTGAGTACTCCCTAAATATCCCAGGATAGATAAAAATGATTCAAAAATTTGTGGTACTTATGTACGATGGATTATCCCTCAGCCATGAAATCAATGTCATAATGCCAGTAACAGGAAAATGAATGGATTCAGGTACGATGATTCTAAGTGAAATAAGTCACACAGAAAAACAAACTTATCATAAGATAGCACTTATGAATTTTCTGTAACATGGCTACACATGAACTGAGTTAGGAAAGGGAACAGTGTATCACATTTAGAAAACACACTTATGCCTGCTTAAGGAGGAAGGAGAGGTGGGGTGATGCATAGAACCAGAGTATGATATTAGTACAAGTACCATTCCAAAATCAAAATATGGAATAGACAAGACCTACACCTTCATCAGTGAAAGGGACGCAAAACCCAGTATTCTGCGCAGAGGTATATATCTGACTAGTAAGAATCTTAAAACCTATGTATTGATATGTCACCGTAAGGGAATAAAGTGTGTCTAAACTGGCATAAACATGGCAGAGAGAATCAGCTCAAACCCAGTAAAAAAAGAAATTTCAAATACAAAACAAAATAACAGGGAAAATCTTTACAATTCCTTCAGGGTCTCTGATGAAACCTGGAATGACCCTACCTACAACGAGAGCTGGATGTGGCATAAAGCTGGACACTTGAGACTGAGAGGTTTGGTGAGACTGGGTGAGCAAATGCAGACCCTTTAAAGCAATAATATGTGGCACCAATTCCATGTGTCACAACTCTCCTTGTGTAAGGGAATATTACTACAGCCATAACATTTATGGGAAACGTAGAGAATGGACACACTGTGAATACGAAAGGTTTCTAAAACTCAACTTATAGTCCCTCTCCTTGTGCTCCAGTTTGACCTTCCAACGGCTTTACTATCAATCTCCCAACTTGGAGCGATAGCCCGTAAAACCTCCTGGTTCGCACAGGATGCCAAATTGGCAGAGGATGAAAGGGAAGAGGGAGAACCAATGAGAGAGTAGCTGTTAGCCATTTGGACAGGTACATGTCAATTTAATTGCCCGGCAGGAAGTAGAATTAAACAATGTCTCAGCCACCCACCGGGAACCAGTATAGGTTTTAAACCATAATTTTGGATTTGCTGTCAGCTCACAAAAACGAGTTGAAAAATGGAGCTCAGGGGCACAGCAATTTACAAACTGGCAGAGTAATAGAGGACAACTATTGTCCAAAAATCTTTTGAGGGAAGGCAGAGGCGTACTTTAAAACGAGGCAGAATAGCAGGAAACAGATTTCAAGAGGTAAGTTGGAATCACATTTCAAGCACAGGAAGAGGGGCACAACTTCGACAATGATGCACTTGGCCAAAAAGGGTGTATGCGTTCTCTCCTGAGTATATTCAGGAGAAAATGCATACGCCATTTTTGGCCAAGCAAGCAAGCTGCAATGCAAATCTGCACTACAAAGAAGTATCCCTTCCCACCGGTCAAAAGGGACATCCACAAAATGTGTAAAAACCAGAAAGGCAAGACAGGCCCTGGAGATCAGGGAGCCTTGTTTTGCTGATGGGCGGGATGCAAGTTGCCAAATGCCTCTCTGGAGGAGTGCATTGTGTTCCCTAATACAAGTAAACAACAGAGCTACACAGCCAAGGGCAGTTCCAGTCTAGGGAATATACCTTGGGAAAACTGAAAATCAATAAGACAGAGCCACCCTAAAATTTAGCGCTGCACTGCTTACAAGAACCTCAACTTGCGTACACCTTAAGTATCCCAGGAAAGACAAAAATGGTTCAAGATATTGTGGTACTTACGTACGATGGAATATCGCTCAGCCATGAAATCAATGTCATAAGGCCAGTAGTAGCAAAAAGAGTGGATTCAGGTACGATGATTCTAAGTGAAATAAGTCACACAGAAAAAGAAACTTATCATAAGATATCACTTATGAAGGTCCTGTAAACATGGCTACACATGAACTGAGTTAGGAAAGATTACAGAGTAACTAATCTTATCATAAGTTATCACTCATAGCGGGAATGTACACATGACTACACATGAACTGAATTACAAACACAACAGAGTCACACATTTAGAAAACATCTTCTGCCTGCTTAATGGGAAAGCCGAGGTGGGGTGATGCATAAAACCACAGTTTTAAATTAGCACAGATACCGTTATATAAACCATGTATGTAATAGACAACACCTACTCCCGGCACAATGAACTGGACTCAACACCCCCTATTCATTGCAGAGGAATGTGTCTGATTCTAAGTATTTTAAAACATATGTATTCTCATGTCTCCATAAAGGAATCATGTGTGTGTATAACGGCATGAACACAGCACTGAAATTCAGTTAAACCCACTTATAAAAATAAATTTCAAAAGCAAAATGCAAAAACAGATAGAAAGTCTTAAAAATTACATTCAGGTCCTGTGATGCAAGCTAGATTGACCACCTTTACACCCACAGCTGGATGAGACATAAGACTGGACTCTTGGGGCTGACAAGATTGCTGAGGTTGTGTGAACAAAAGAACACCACTTAGAGCAATACTGTGTGCTACCCATTCTAGTGGTCCCAACTCTCCAGGTTTAAGGGAATCTTCCTACAGTTAAAACATGCATGGGAAACCCAGTGGATGGTACACTGTGTAATTGGGAATGTTTTCTAAAAGGTACCTCATTTTTCCTTTTGTCGTGGTCGGCTTCACCATTCCATCTGCATTACTCAAAATCTCCCCACTTGGAGTGTCAGTGCCTTTACCCTCCCGTTATGCACAGTTTGCAAACTGTGCAGAGGATGAACAGGAAGAGGGGTAATAAATGAGAGATTAGCTGTAGGTGTTTGGATGGGTACATGTCACTCTAGTTTCCCATTAGGAAGAATAATTAACCAAAGGCTCAGCCTGAAGCCCCGGAACAGGACTAGGGCCTAAAGCCATCCTGCGGTATTGCAGCCAGCTCACAAAGAGGCGAGTTGAAAAATGGAAATCAGGGGCACAGCAATTCACAAACTTGCAGAATTATAAAGGACAACTATCATCCAGAAATATATTGAGGAAAGGCAGTGAAGAGGATTTGAATGCAAGGCAGAATTGAAGGAAACTGATTTCAAGAGGTAGATTGGAGTCATCTTTAAAGCACATGAAAAGCGACAGAATTTCGACAATGTTGCCCTTGGCTGAAAAGGGATTATGTGTATTTTCTTGAATATATTCGGGAAAAATGCATATGCCCTTTTTGGCTAAGCAAGCCATCAGGCATTGCAAATCCACACTACAGAGAAGTGTCCCTTAACTCCAGTCAAAAGGGCCATCCACAAATAGTGTAAAAACCACAAATGCAGGACAGGCCATGGAGAAAAGGGAGCCTGGTTACGTCGATGGACAGGATGTAAATTGCCAACAGCCTCTCTGGAGAACTGTATGTTGTTTTCTAAAACAGAGCTACAGAGTATAGCACACTTCCACTCATGGGCGTGTATTTTGGGAAAACTAAAAATCCACAACACACAGCCAGCCCAAAGTTTAGGGCTGCTCTGTTTACAAGAACCTCGACTTCGGTACACTTTATATATCCCAGGAAAGGAAAAAAAATGGATATAGATGTTGTGGTACTTATATACAATGGAATGTCACTCAGACATAAAATCAATGTCATAAGGCCAATAGCAGCATAATGAGTGGCTTTAGGTATGATGATGCTAAGTGAAATGAGCCACAAAGAAAAAGAAACTTATTGTAATATATCACTTATAGAGGAAATGTAAACATGGCTACACATGAACTGAATTTCAAAAGAGAACAGAGTTACACATTTAGAAAACACACTTATGCCTCCTTAAGGGGAAAGGTGACGTGGGGTGATGTGTAAAAGCAGAGTTTGAAATTAGCACAGATCCTATTCCATATACCAAATAGTTAATAGACAAGACCTACTCCTTTCTCAATGAACTGGACACAAAACACCCTATTCACTGAAGAGGAATATATCTGACTGGTAATAACCTTGAAACCTATGTATTTATATGTCTCCATAATGGAATCAAGTGTATGTAGATTGGCATAAACACAGATCAATGGAACAGGACAGAAAGACCAGAGGTAAACCTACATACCTATGGCTATCTCATCTATGACAAAGGAGCTAAGGATATACAATGGAGAAAAGACAGTCTCTTCAGTAATTGGTGCTGGAAAAACTGGACCCCTACACATAAAAGAATGAAATTAGAACACTCCATAACACCATACACAAATATAAACTCTAAATTGATTAGAGATCTAAATATAAGACCAGACACTATAAAACACTTAGAGGAAACCATAGGCAGAACACTCTATGACATAAATCACAGCAAGATCCTTTTGGAACCACCTCCTAGAGAAATGGAAATAAAAACAGAAATCAACAAATGGGACCTAATGAAACTTAAAAGCTTTTACACAGTACAGGAAAATATAAACAAGATGCAAAAACAAACCTCAGAATGGGAGAAAATATTTTCAAATGAGGCAATTGACAAAGGATTAATCTCCAAACTTTACAAGCCCCTCATGTAGCTCAATATCACAAAAACAAACAACCCAATCCAAAAACGGGCAGAAGACCTAAATAGACATTTCTCCAAAGAAGATATACAGATTACCAAGAAACACATGAAAGGATGCTGAACATCACTAATCATTAGAGAAATGCAAATCAAAACTACCCTGAGGTATCACCTCACAGCACTCAGAGTGGCAATCATCAAAAAAATCTACAAAACAATAAATGCTGGAGAGGCCTTTATTGGAGAAAAGGGAACACACTTGCACTGTGGGTGGGAATGTAAATTGATATGAGCACTAGGGAGAACAGTACGGAGGGTCCTTTAAATAACTAACAATAGAAGTACCATATGACACAACAATCCAACTACTGGGCATTTGCCTTGCGAAAACCATAATTCAAAAAGAGTTATGTACAAAAATGTTCATTGCAGCTCTATTTGCATTAGCCAGGACATGGAAGTAACCTAAGTGTCCATCGACAGATGAATGGATAAAGAAGATCTGGCACATATATACAATCAAATATTACTCAACCATAAAAAAAGCGAAACTGAGTTATTTGTACTGAGGTGGATGGACTTAGAATCTGTCCTACACAGTGAAGTAAGTCAGAAAGGGAAAAACAAATACTGTACGTTAACAGAGATATATGGAATCTAATGAAGAAAAAAAAAAGATTTTGAAGAACCTAGTGGCAGGACAGGATTAAGGACACAGACATAGAGAAAGGACTTGAGGACACCGGAAGGGGGATGGGTAAGCTGGGACGAAGTGAGAGAGTGGCATGGACATAAATACATTACCAAATGTAACACCGATAGCTACTGAGAATCAGCCACATAGAACAGGGAGATCAGCTCGGTGCTTTGTGACCACATAAAGGGGTGGGATATGGAGTGTGGGAGGGAGATGCAAGAGGGAGGGGATCTGGTGATATTTGTATATGTATAGCTGATTCACTTTGTTATACAGCAGAAAGGAATGCTCCATTGTAAAGCAATTATACTTCAATAAACGTGTAAAAGGAAAAAAAAAAGCCCAAGGATAAACCTACACACTTATGGTCAACTAATATATGACAAAGGAGGCAAGACTATACAATGGAGATAAGACAGTCTCTTCAATCATTGGTGCTGGGAAATATGGAGAGCTACATGTAAAAGAATGAAATTAGAACACTCCCCAACACCATACATAAAAATATATTCAAAATGAATTAGAGACCTTAATGTAAGACCAGACAGTATAAAACTCTGAGAGGAAAACTTATGAAGGATACTCTGACGTAAATCACAGCAAGATCCTTCTTGATCCACCTCCTATAGTAATGAAATAAAAAAGACAACTAAACAGATGGGACCTAGTGAAACGTAAAAGCTTTTGCAAAACAAAGGAAACTACAAACAAGACAAAAAGACAACCCTCAGAATGGCAGAAAATATTTGCAATCGAATCAATGGACAAATGATTAATCTCCAATATATATAAACAGCTCATGCAGCTCAATATTAATAAAACAAACAACCCAATACAAAAATGGAAGATCTAAATAGACATTTATTCCAAGAAGACATAGAGATGGCCAGTACGCACATGAAAATCTGCTGAACATCACTAATTATTAGAGAAATGGAAATCGAAACTACAATGAGGTGTCCCGTCACACCTGTTAGAATGGGCATCATCAGAAAATCTACAAACAACAAATGCTGGAGAGGGTGTGGAGAAAAGGAACCTTCTTCCACTATTGTTGGGAATGTAAATCGATACAGTCTCTATGGAGAACAGTATGGAGGTTCCTTAAAAAACTAAAAATAGAATTACCATATAATCCAGCAATGACACTACTGGGCATATACCCACAGAAAACCATAAATCAAAAAGACACATTCACCACAATGTTCACTGCAGCACTATTTACAATAGACAGGTAATGAAAGCAACCTAAGTGCCCACAGACAGACGAATGGATAAAGACGTGGTACATATATACAATGGAATATTACTCAGCCATACATAGGAATGAAATTGGGTCATTTGTAGAGACCTTGATGGATCTAGAGACTGTCATACAGAGTGAAGTAAGTCAGAAAGAGAAAAACAAATATTGTATATTAATGCATATATGTGGAACCTAGAAAAATGGTACAGATGAACCGGTGTGCAGGGCAGAGATAGAGACACAGACGTAAAGAACAAACATATGGACACCAAGGAGGGAACGCCATGTGAGGGTGGCGGTGGGATGAATTGGGAGACTGGGATTCAAATGTGCACACTTATATGTATGAAATAGATATCTAATAAGAACTTGCTGTATAAAAGAAATAAATTTTAAAAAAAACTAAATAAATAACATTTAATAAAATAAAACAGAAAAAAAGTTTTTCCCTTCACATAGACGTCTTTATATTAATGCATTATTTCCATGTATATATCTCCAAATTAAAAAAAAAGAGGAATAAATAAAATCTAACTTGAACAAAAAAGAAAATAAGAATAAAAAAACAAACAAACAGAACTCACCAGTTATAGAGAGGATAATCATATCAGGGCACTTGCTCCAGTGGTAAAAAATTCTTAAGTTGGTCAGAGGTGGGAAATCGTCTCCCATGCAGTCAGCAATGCTCCCCCCCACAAGGAGCATCCTCATTGCAAAGCTGGGGGAATGTGTCGAGGCGTCTGTGAGTAAATGTGAGCTGAGCCCCAGTCCTGCTGCAGCTGAACTCTTCCCACTCTTTCCAGGTAAAACACCTGAATATGTACAAGCACTTGCAAGCCTAGAGGAAGGGCTGTGGAGCCACACTAGCAAGAGCACACAGGCCGACTTGGTGCCTGCAGGCGAGCCAGGATGGTCCTGGCCCCAGATGCTCTTCTGGAATCATTCCATTTCCCTGCCTGAGATACCCCTCCTGCCATTGCCCCCACTGCTTTTTTACTTCCTCACCTCTGACTGGGGAGAAATTCCAGTGGCAGGTATGGGTGACACATCCTCTTCTTTAGCAGGTGGCAGCCTTGCAACTCCTGCAAAAAGTCCAGCAGAGCCCAAATCACACTGGGCCACCCACAAAGCCACGGCCCCTCACTCCCTCCCACCACCCCAGCCCCGAAACTGCTGACGGGGCAGAGAATATGGCGTCAGTTACAGCTACAGGGGCTCTTGCTGACTGGAGAGGTGTTTATATTGACCTCAACCCAGACAAACCTGTGGGGGGGGGCCGGAAGGCAGTGTCAGGCTGCCCAAATCAGCCAATCCTCACCCCTCAGGGGCTCACAGTTGCAGAAAATGAACCTTGCTAAACGGGTCAGTCCCAAGGAACAGGTGTGGGCTCTTGAGAGTCAGGCTAGACAAGGGGCTGCAGCTGCGGCTTGTCTTCTTATCATTTTATCTGGTCCATGAGTGTAAAACAACTTCAAGAAGACCGTATCCTAATGAGAGGAACCCAGGAGTCAGGGAGAAGAGTGATGGTGGGTGGAGACAGAGGCCTGGTGCCCTGGCTGCAGTGGAAGTGTCTGGAAGATCAGGCAGAGAGAGGCTGCACAGAGTAATAGCCAGGGTCACAGACCTGTCAGAGCTGCTGTTTGTTAGTTCAAGTCCTGCTCTGAGGTGTTCTGTGTCAGCTGTGAGCGACAGGTGAGCTGGGGGTTCTCTGCAAGGTGGGCTATGTGCACAGTTCCTGTGTGTCCAGCCCTGCTGGGGTACCTGCCCTGGGGAGTTCCGTATCCTGGGTGGGGCCTGACTATGAGAGCCCCATGGGCTGCTGGGTAGCTGCACAGATGAGCTCCGTACCCTGGGAGGGACTTGACCTCGAGAGCCCCGTGGGCTGTGGGGTGCGGGATGCAGCCCAGGTGAGCTCCATATCCTGGGATTGGCCTGACCACGAGAGCCCCATGGGCTGCTGGAGACCTGGTAAAGGATATCAGGACAGTCAGTGAAGCCACCGAGGATATACATCCAGTAGCTCCTATTTCCTACACCCTGCTGCTCATTCTACCATCCACCAGGCCATGGCATTCTGTATTAGACTTCAATGATGCCTTCTGTATTCCATTCATCTCAGAGTCACAAGAATTTTTGGCTTGTGAGTGGCAGGACACAACATGCAACACAAGCAAAAATGCTGTGCCGTCCTGCCCCAACCGTACAAAAATCCCCACACCATCATTGGGGAAATGTCCTCTAAAGACCTAAAAGTTCTACCTCTGTAAAAGGGAACCCTCCTTCAATATGCAGATGACATTCTGATCGCCAGGCCTACTAAAGACGCCTCGGAACTACCTAGCCAAGAAAGGATAGAAGGTGTCCAAGAAAAAGGCTCAAATACCCCAGGCTCAGGTGACATGCCTGGGCTTCATTCTCACAGATATTCAGAGAAACGCATCCCAGGATAGGGAAGAAGCCATTTGCAGCCTTACCTCTTCTAAAACTAGAAGACAGCTTAGGGGTTCCTGGGGAGGCCAAGGTTTTCTGCATCTGGATCCCTAACTACAGTCTAATAGCTGGGCCTCAACCTGAAACACTGACACGAAAAGATGATGATCCTTTTGAATAGAATCCAGAAGCAGCCTTTCAAGAATGGAAAGAGCAGTCAATTCAGATCCTTGCCCAGGAACTCGCTAATTTAGCTAAACCCTTTGACCTTTACATACCCGGTCAAAGGTTAATCACCCTTGGAGACTTATTGCAAAAACTGGGACCACTTGAAATGGAGCAACACAAGAATGCCCTTCAGGTATGATAAACTATGGTCACCAAGGGCTTTGCCCACCGACTCATCAGGCCAGTATACTGGGGTATCTAAAAAGCTGGAAATCAGCAGCCCACAAGGCCAGCTCCCTCCTAAGGGAAAAGGACCCCACGTCATGATCCTAACCACCCATCATGCCCTGAAGTTGCAGGGGTCACTCTGTGGACACACTGACCTCGAGTGAGGAGGCCTTCCAACTCCAACCTCCAGAGAGACAAATGGAGGCATCGGGCCCCAAAGATGACTTGTGTGACCATCACTTGACCTGGAGTTTCTCTCAGAAAACAACAAGACTGTGCCCCGAAAGAGCAGACTACTGCTTGCAGGACTTACTTCACCCAGAGGGGAGCTAATAAGCTTGGCGGGGGAAAAGTATATCACGCTTTCACCATAGAAAACCCTACAGACACCGTGGTGATGGTGGCTAATATGACCAGCTGGACTGCTGGCTACTTCTAAAGGCCGTTGACTCAGTGGACGTCATGGTCCTGGATCACCACTGACCCTGGACTGTCTGGGATTTGCGCGGGCAGGGCTCTGACACATGGTGCTGTTTGTACATTAATTCAGGGACCTAATTAAAGAAAGCACAGACTACTGGTCAGAGCATCTAGACTGGCAAAAACCGTCAGCCTAAGGTCAGCGAACAAATGTGGGGCAGGGTGAAACCTGCCACCACAGCATCTTTGTGCATCTCTTTCCTGGACCCTTAAAGGTCATTAGAATCTATAACATTTCCAATGCTGGTGCTCAGGCGGACGAGAAGTGAGGCAGGAGGCTTTGGAACAATCAACCTCACCTGGAGGCTGGTGAGGAGACGTTTTGCCCCTCCCCCCAGGTATCAGGGCTGCCACCACAGCATGAAGCAGTTACAAAAGAGGGGTCTGCACCCTCAACACCCCAAGAATGAGGAACGGAACAAAAAGCAGAGGAGGTGTTCGTCTCTGGCAACGTTAATTAAAAATTCCTGGGAGATAAAAAGAGAATCTGGGCAATAAAATAAAGTCTAACCTGTTTTTCCTTTGTGCTTTGTCTATTTTCACGTGCTCCTAGGGTTCCGCATGCAGAGGTCCCACACCCAGCACTTCAGACCCGATTTCCTAGTGCAGAATGGCTGGGTCGACACCTCAGCTAGCGGAGTCCCATGCAGACTCCACGGCATAGAGCCTGAGCTGCAGCCAACCCAGCCTTCGAGAGCTCCATCCCCTAACTCCCACTGACGCTGCAGGGATCCCTTCACAGTAGCCCAGCCCACAGCCCATGGGGGAGTGCACGCTCTCACCTCTCCATTCGGTTTTCAAAATAATGTTTCCTTTGCTTCTGAACCAAACTCAGTCTTGATCTGTTGGCTCCAATGACACTGGGCTCGGGGACTCCTGTTGGGGTACACTCTGTAGGATCAGTAACAGAAATTGAGAACACTGTAACTTCAATGAACAGATGTGTGAGCCAAACTGTAGTTAACATACAGCAGTGTATAATGCTCGGGTAAAATAAGATTTTTCTAAGACTTACATTTGATAATTCCATCACTTTACTATAAGCAAGTTCAGTGAAGACGTCTGTCTTATTTGTCAGGTCAACATTAGAGAAATGAAGTGATTTATTTCCATGGTTGTACATCGAATACTCTTGGCTGAAGCTTCAATCTTGTTTTGAATGCTTTTCCATTGAAAAGGATACCTCTCTTTCAGCCCCCCCATTTCTGAGAAGTATAAAATCTTATAATTTATTATTACCAAAGGGGAAAGGTAGGAGAAGGGATAAATTAACAGTTTGGTATTAACACATACACACTGCTATGTATAAAATAGATCATCAACAAGGAACTACTGTATAGCACAGGGAACTACACTGAATATTTTGCAATAACCTATAAGGGGAAATAATCTGAAAAAGAATCGATATTTTTATTGACATCATCTATCAATGACAGATAAAATGTAACCTAAGCAAGGCCGATGGTGAGCGCTTCTGAACCTGAAGATTTCAATCATCTAAAATTTGGGCTCTGCCTATTTCCCAAGGCCCTTAATGGACATACGTGTAGCCGTAGCTTAAAAATTCCCCAGTTTGGGGTTCGGGGAGGCACTGATTTGGAAAAATCCCTGGTGTTCTCCTTCCATGCACGGGACCATTCCTACAGCTAAAACATGCCTGTCACACCTAGAGGATGGTACACCATTTGATCGGAAAGAGTTTGGAAAAGGCACCTCATCTCCTCATCGCCTGGTGCACGGGTTCACCCCTCCAGCATCTTTCCTGACAATCTCCTTACTTGGGGATATCAGCACCGTCAACATCCTGTTGCACACAGTTTGGAATTTGTCCAGAGGATGAAGCGGAAGGATGAGAAAAATTTAGAGACAAGTCTTAGTTGTTCAGACAGGCACATGCCACTCTAATTTCCTATCTGGAAGACAAATTCATCAAAGGCTATAATTGCCCATGGAAACAGAATAGGGCTAGAGGAAATCCCGCTGTTTTGTGTCCAGTTTCCAAAAACACAAGTTGAAAAATGGAAATCGGGGGCAATAAATTTCATGAAAGTGCAGAGTTGAAAATATCTATCGTCGAAAAATGTCTTGAGGTAAGTCACAGAAAATGACTTGTAAGCAAGGGAGAGTGGCAGGAAACAGATTTGAAGAGGTAGAAAGGACTCCCCATTAAAGCACAAGAAAAGGGGCTGAACATCGCCAATGATGCAGTTGGCACAAAAGGGCGTATGCATTTTTTTCTGAATATATTCAAGTAAAGGCCATACACACTTTTTATCCAACCAAACAGGTGGGCACTGGAAATCAATACTACAAAATGTATCACTTCACATCAGTCAGAAGGGCCATCCACATAAAGTGTAAACACCAGAAATGCAGGACAGGGTGAGGAGAAAAGGGAGCCCTGTTAGGCTGATAGTGGAAATGTAATGTGCCAACGGCCACTCTGGAGAAGTGTATTGTGTTTGCTAAAACATCTGAAAACTGAGCTACAGAGCATAGGGCACTTGCACTCATGGGCGTATACCTTGGGAAAAACAAAAAATGACAGAAAACAGGCACTCCAACGTTTACCAACTCTCTGTTATAAAGGGCCTCCACTTGGATATAAACTAAATGTCCCTGGAAGGATAAAATGGATAAAAGAGATGGGGTACTTATGTAGAGTGGAATATTACTCATCCAGAAATCAATGAAATAAGGCCAGTTGTAACAACTCTGGAGGAGTTACATACGATCATTCTAAGTGACACATGTCAGGAAGAAAAAGACACATATCATAAGATGTCACTTAAAGGTGGAATCAAAAATGGCTACACATGAAATAAACTACAAAACAGAAACATAGTCAAATATGTAGAAAATAGACATAAGGCTGCTAAATGGGAAAGGTGGGGAATGGTGAGGTATTATCCAGGAGGTTGAAAATAGCAAAGATAACATTCCAAGTACCAAATTGAATAACTGGCAAGGCCTACACGGTACCTCAAAGAACTGCACTCAGTCCACTCAAGTCACTGGAAAATAATACTTATGACTCGTAGGCATCTGAGAAAGAATTTATTGTTGTCACACAGTACATGAATCAAGTGGATGTACAGCAGCAAAAAACAGAGCTTTGAAAATCAGCTGTAACCAATATAAAAATAAATTTAAAAATATTTATAAAAACGGTGAGACAGACAAAAATTCTTACAACTTTTGTTGAAGGGCTACGATGTAACATGGATTGAACACATGTAGACCCACAGCAGGATGATATATAAGGCTGGAAGCTATGCACGCTAAGAGATGTTAGAGAGGCTGGGTGAGGAAATGCAGACCTTTTAAAGTAATACTGCCTGGTACCCATTCCATGGGTCCCAAATCTGAAGTTTCAAGGGAATCTTCTGACAGCGAACACATGCCTGGGAAACCGAGATGAATGTACACCGTGTGCTCAGGAAAGGTGTCTAAAATGCACCTCATTTTTGATCTCCTGGTGCTGGGGTTCGCCATTCCAGCCACATTACTAACAATCTCCCCACATGGAGAATCAGCAACTTTAACCTCCTGTTTCACACAGTTTGCAATTTTTGCAGAGGATAAATGGGAAGAGGAGGAACCAGTGAGAGATTAGCTGTAGGAGTTTTGACAGGCACATGTCACTCTAATATCCCTTTAGGAAGAAGAATTAACCAAAGGCTCAGCCTACCTCCCCAGAACCAGAATAGGGCCGCAATCAATCCAATGGTTTGGCGGCCAGCTCACAAAAAAGTGAGTTGCAAAATGGAGCTCAGGAGCAGACAATTCAAAGACCTGCAAAGATATAAATGATAACCAACGTCCAAAGATATATTCAGGTAAGGCAACGAAGAGGTTCTGAATGAGAGCCAGAATTGCAGGAAACTTTTTTCAAAAGGTAGATTGTACTCACATTTAAAGCATATGAAAAGCAGCAGAATTTCTAAAATGATGCAGTTTGGCAAAAGGGTGTATGCATTTTTTTCGTGAATATCTTCAGGAAAAAAACACATACAGAGTTTTTGGCCAACCAAGCAAGAGGGAAATGCAAATCCGCACAATAAAGAAGTCTCAATTTCCACTGCTCACAAAGGCCATCCAAAAAATGTGTACAAATCAAAAATGCAGGAGAGGCCATGGAAAACAGGGAGACTAGTCACGCTGATGGTTGGGGTATAAATATCCAAGAGCTACTCTGAAGAAGTGTATGCTGTTTCCTAAAACATCTAAAATACAAAGCCCCTGAGCAAAGGGGACTTCAACTCATGGACATATAACTTGGGAAGACTAAATATCAAAAAGACACAGGCACCCCAAAGTTTAGGGCTGCTCTGCATACAAGAACCTCAACTTTGGTACACCTAAAGTATCCCAGGAAAAAGAGAAATGCATAAAGAACTTGTGGTAATTTTGTACAACGGAATATCACTCAGACGTGGAATCAATGTCATAAGGCCAGTAGCAGCATAATGAGAGGATTTAGGTATGATGATTCTAAGGGAAATTAGTCACACAGAAAAAGAATCTTATCATAAGATATCACTTAGAGAGGGAATGTCAACATCACAACACATGAACTGAATTAGGAAAGAGAGCAGCGTCTCACATTTAGAAAACACTTATGCCTCCTTAAGGGGAAAGGAGAGGTGGGGTGATGCATAAAACCAGAGTTTGATATTAGCACAGGTACCATTCCATAAACCAAATACAGAATAGACAAGACCTACACCTTCCTCAGTGAACGGGACTCAAAACCCCTATTCCCCACAGTGGAATATATCTGATTAGTAAGAATCTTAAAACCTATGTACTGATATGCCTCTGTAAGGGAATCAAGTGTGTCTACACCGGCATAAACACGTCAGTGAAAATCAGCTCAACCCCATTATAAAAATGAATTTCAAAAACAAAACAAAAAACAGCGAAATTCTTACACAATTCCTTCAGGGGTTCTGATGAAACCTAGAATGACCCTATCTGCAAAGACAGCTGGATGAGACATAAGGCTGGAAACTTGGGACTGAGAGGACTGGTGAGATTGGGAGAGAAAATGCAGACCCTTTAAAGTAGTAATGCATGCCACCATTCCATGGGTCCCAAATTTCCAGGTAGAAGGGAATATCACTACAGTTATAACATGTATGGGAAACCTAGAGAATGGACACCCTGTGATGGCGAAAGGTTTCTGAAAGTCTCCTACTTTTTCCTCTCCTTGTGCTACAGTTTGGCATTCCAACAACTTTACTATCAATCTCCCAACTTAGGAGAGTCATCCCCTATAACCTCCTGGTTCGCACAGTTTGCTAATTGTGCAGAGGATGAAAGGGAAGAGGGAGAACAAATCAGAGAGTAGATGTAGGCCTTTGGACGGACACATGTCACTCTAAATTCACGTCAGGAAGAAGAATTAACCAAAGCCTCAGCCACCCACAGGGAACCAGTATAGCCACCCCTGGAACCAGTATAGTTCCTGAAGCAAAATTGTGGATTTGCGGTCAGCTCCCAAAAATGGGATTTGAAAATTGGAGCTCAGGGGCAAAGCAAATCAAAAACCTGCAGAGTTATAAAGGACTACTCTCTTCCAAAAATCTGTTGAGTGAAGGCAACAAAGCAGACTTGAAAATGAGGCAGAATTGCACAAAACATATTTCAAGAGGTAAATTGGAATCGCCTTTAAAGCACAGGAAAGGCATCACAACTTCGAGAATGATGCACTTGGCCAAAAATAGCATATGAATTTTCTCCTGAATATATTCAGGAGAAAAGGCATAGGCCCTTTTTGGCCAATCAAGCAAGCGTGCAATGCAAATCCACACTACAAAGAATTGTCACTTCCCACCGTTCAAAAAGGACATCCGAAAATCTGTAAAAACCAGAAAGGCAAGATAGAGGTGACAAGGGCATAAAGCAATATGATCCCAAGGGTCATGGAGGATTGTGATGACAAGCGCATGGAGCATTGTGATGACAAGATTATGTATCATTTTGCTGTCAAAGGCATTGTGATGACAAGGTTCATGGAGCACTGTGATGACAAGCGTCATGGAGCACTGTGATTACAGGGTTCATGGAGCATTGGGATGACAAGGGCATGGAGCATTTTGATGACAAGATTCCTGGATCATTGTGTTGTCAGCGTTCATGGAGCGTTGTGATGACAGTGGTCATGGAGCATTGTGATGACAGAGGTCATGGAGCATTGTGATGAGAACGTCATGGAGCATTGGGCTGAAAATGTTCATGGAGTATTGTGATGACAGGGGTCAAGGAGCATTGTGATGACAAGGTACTGGAGCATTGTGATGAGAAGACCATGGAGCCATGTGATGACAAGTCTCATGGAGCATTCTGATGAAAAGGGTCATGGAGCATTGTGATTACAGGGGTCTTGGAGCATTGTGATGACAAGGGCATGGAACATTGGGATGAGAATGTAATGGAGCGTTCTGATGACATGCATCATGGAGCTTTGTGATGACAAGTGCATGGAACATTGTGATTACAGGGCTCTTGGAGCATTGTGATGACAAGGGCAGTGAACAATGTGATGAGAATGTCATGGAGCGTTCTGATGACATGCATCATGGAGCTTTGTGAGGACAAGGACATGGAACATTGTGATTATAGGGGTCTTGGAGCACTGTGAGGGAAAGGGCATGTAACATTGTGATGAAAAAGTCATGGAGCCTTGTCATGACAGGGTTCAAGGAGCATACTGATGACAAGTGTCAGGGACCATTGTGATGACAAGGGTATTGAGCACTGTGATGACAAATGTCATGGAGCATTGTGATTAGAAGACCATGGATACTTGTGATGACGAGCGTTATGTGGAGCTCTGATGATAGGTGTTATGGAATATTGTGATCACAAGGATTTGGAGCATTGTGATGACAGAGGTCATAGAGCATTTTGATTTCATTGTGATGACAATAGCATGAAGCATTATGATGATGCGCATTTGGTGCATTGTGATGACAGTGTTCATGGAGCATTGAGATGAAAAGGGGCATGGAGCATTATGATTACAGGAGTCTTGGATCATTGTGATGAAAAGGGCATGGAACATTGGTCTGAAATGTTTCATGGATTATTGTGATGAGAGGGGGCAAGGAGCATTGTGATAACAAGGGCACGGAACACTGTGATACATGGTTCATGGAGGATTGTAATGAGAAGCACATGGAGCATTGTGAGAAGAATGGCATCGAGCATTGTGATGAAATGCATCATGGATCGTGTGATGACAAGGGCTTTGAACGATGTGATGAGAGGTTTTTGGAGCATTGTGATGACAATGGCATGGAGCATTGTGATGCCAAGGGTCATGGAGTTTTGTGATGACAAAGGTCATGGAGCATTTTGATTACAAGTTTGTGGTGCATTCTCTTGTGATGGGCAGGGAGCATTGTGATGACAGCGTCATGGAGCAATTTGATGAAAAGTGTCATGGAACATTTTGATGACAGGGATTATGGAACATTGTGATGTCAGGAGTCATGGAACATTTTCATGACGGTGTTGTGGACCATTGTGATGACAGGGGATTGGGTGTATTGTGATGACTAGAGAGGGAACATTTTGATATTATTCGTGAGAGAGCATTTTGATAAGAAGTGCATGGAGCATTGTGAGGACAAGTTTTATGGTGCATTGTGATGACAAGCTTGTGGAGCACTGTGATGACAAGCACATGGCACATTGTGATGACATGGGTCATGGAGCAATGTGATGACAAGGGTCACCGAGCATTGTGATGAAAATTTCATGGAGCATTTTGGTGACAAAGGTCACAGAGCCTAGTGATGACGAGGGCATGGACCATTGTGATGACAAAGGTCATGAAGCATTGTGATGACTGGAGTCACGGAGCATTGTGATGACAGGGGTCATAGAGCTTTGTGATGAAAAGGCAATGAGCATTGTGATGACAGGGGCATGGAGCATTGGCCTGACATGTTTCATGGATTATTGTGATGACAGTGGGCATGGTGCAATGTGATGACAAAGGCATGGAGCATTGTGATGAGAAGGTCATGGAATATTTTGAAGACAGGTCTCAGGGAGCATTGTGATGACATATGTCATGGTCCATTGCGATGACAATGGAATGGAATATTGTGATGCCAAGTGTCATGGAGGATTGTGATGACAAATATAATGGAGCATTTTGATGACAAGGGCTTGGAGCATTGTGATTACAATGGACATGGAGCATTGTGATGACAAGGGCATGGAGCAATGTGATGACAAGGGCCATTGAGAATTTTGATGACAAGTTCATGAAGCATTGTGATGAGAAGCACATGGAGCTTCCTATGACAGGGGTCATGGAGCATTGTGATGAAAAGTGCATACAGAATTGTGATGACAAATCATGTAACACGGTGATGAGAAGTGTCATGGAGCATAGTGATGCCAAGAACGAGGAGAATTGTGATGACAGGGGACATGGAGCATTGTGATGACCAGGGCATGGAGCATTGTGATGGCAAGACCGTGGAGCTTTGTGATGAGAAGACCATGGATAATTGTGATGACGAGCGTCATGGAGCACTGTAATGACAAGGGGAATGGAGCATTGTGATGACAGTGGCCATGGAGCATTGTGATGACAATGGTCATGGAGCATTTTGATGACAAGGGCGTGGAGAATTGTGATGAGAAGACCATGGATAATTGTGATGACGAGTGTCATGGAGCACAGTAATGACAAGGGGTATGGAGCATTGTGATGACAGTGGCCATGGAGCATTGTGATGGTAAGTGTCATGGAGCATTCTGATGACAAGATTGTGGAGAATTGTGACGACAATGACATGGAGCATTGTGATGAAAAGGGCATGGAGCATTGTGATAAAAAAGGCATGAGGCAATTTCATGACAGGTTTCAAGGAGCATTCTGACGACAAGTGTCAGGGAACATTGTGATGACAAGTGTATTGCGAATGGTGATGAAAAAGATCATGGAGCCTTTTGACGAAAAGGGCATGGAGTATTGTGATGACAGGCATCATGGAGCGTTGTGATGACAAGTGTTATGGAACATTGTGATCACAAGGGTTTGGAGCATTGTGATGATAAAAGTCATGGATAATTTTGTTTTCAAGGAGCATGGAGCATTGGGATGACAAGGGCATGAAGCAATGTGATCCCAAGGTTCATGGAGGATTGTGATGACAATGGTAATGGAGTAATGTGATGACAAGCAAATGGAGCATTGTGATGACAAGGTCATGTAGCATTTTGCTGACACAGGCATGGAGCATTGTGATGATAAGGGTCATGGAGCACTGTGATGAGAAGCATCACGGATCATTGTGATTACAGTGGTCATGGAGCATAGGGATGGCAAGTCCATGGATCATTGTGATGACAAGTGTCATGGAGCATTGGGCTGAAAATGTTCATGGAGCATTGTGATGACTAGGGAATGGAGCATTGTGATGACAAGAGTCCCAGATCACTGTGTTGTCCGTGGTCATGGAGCGTTGTGATGACAGTGGTCATGGAGCATTGTGATGATAGGGATCATGAAGCATTGTGATGAGAAGTTCCTGGAGAATTGGACTGAAAATATTCAGGAAGTATTGTGAGGACTGGGGTCATGGAGCATTGTGATGACAAGGGAATGGAGCACTGTGATGAAAGGTTCCTGGAGCATTGTGATGAGAAGACCATGGAGCCTTGTAATAACAAGTCTCATGGAGCATTCTGATGAAAATGGGCATGGAGTATTGTGATTACAGGGGTCTTGGAGCATTGTGATGAAATTGGCATGGATCATTGTTATGAAAATGGTATGGAGCCTTCTCATGTCAGGGTTCCAGGAGCATACTGATGACAAGTGTCAGGGAGCATTGTGATGACAAGTTTATAGAGCATTGTGATGACAAAGGTCATGGAGCACTGTGATGAGAAGAGCATGGATAATTGTGATGATGAGCGTCATGGGGCGTTGTGATGATAAGTGTTATAAAACATTGTGATCACAAGGATTTGGAGCATTGTGATGAGACAGATCATCGAATATTTTGATTTCATTGTGATGACAAGAGCCTGAAGCATTATGATGATGGGCATGGTGCATTTTGATGACAGGGTTCATGGAGCATTGAGATGCAAAGGGGCATGGAGCATTGTGATTAGAGGGATCATGGAGCATTGTGATGACAATGGCATGGAGCATTGAGATGCCAAGGGTCATGGATCTTTGTGATGACAAAGGTCATGGAGCAATTTGATGACAAGGGGTGGTGCAATGTGATGAGAAAAGCAGGGAGCATTGTAATGACAGGGTCATAGAGCAATTTGATGAAAAGTGTCATGGAATATTTTGATGACAGGGGTTATGGAACATTGTGATGTCAGGGGTCATCGAACTTTGTGATGATAAGTGCATGTAGCATTGCAAAGACAGGAGTCATGGAACATTGTGATGACAGTGGTGAGGGAGTATTGTGAATAGTGATGTAACATTGTGATATCTGTGGTGAGAGAGCATTTTGATGAGAAGTGCATGGAGAATTGTGATGACAAGTTTTATGGAGCATTGTGGTGACAAGATTGTGGAGCAGTGTGATGACAATCGCAGGGTGCATTGCGATGACATGGGTCATGGTGCATTGTGCTGACAAGCGCATGGAGCATTGTGATGACAAGGGTCATGGAGCATTGTGCTGAGGAAGGCATAGAGCATTGTGATGACAAGGGTCAAAGAGCATTGTGATGAAAATTTCATGGAGCAATGTGGTTAAATATGTCACAGAGACTGTGGATGACGAGGGCATGGACCACTGTGATGACAAAGGTCATGAAGCATTGTGATGAATCGATTCATGGAGCATTGTGATGACAGGGGTCATGGAGCATTGTAATAACAAGGGCATGGAGCATTGTGATGACAAGGGCAGGGAACATTGGTCTAATAAGTTTCATGGATTATTGCAATGACAGTTGGAAAGGCGCATTGTGATTACAAGGGCATGGAGCATAGTGATGACCAGGTCATGCAGTATTGTGAAGACAGGTGTCAGGGAGCATTGTGATGACAAGTGTATTGAGAATTGTGATGACAAAGGTCATGGAGCTTTGTGATGAAAAAGGCATGGAGTAATGTGATGACAGGCATCTTAGAGCGTTGTGATGACAAGTGCTATGGAACATTGTGATCACAAGAGTTTGGAGCATTGTGATGACAGAGGTCATGGATCATTTAGATTTCAAGGAGCATGGAGCATTGTGATGACAAGGGCATGAAGCAATGTGAACCCAAGGTTCATGGAGGACTGTGATGACAATGGGAATGGAGTATTGTGATGACAAGCGCATAGAGCATTGCAATGACATGGTCAGGTAGTATTTTGCTGACAAACGCATGGAGCATTGTGATGCCAGGTGTCATGGAGCCCTGTGATGACAAGCGTCATGGAGCATTGTGAATACAGGGGTCATGGAGCATTGGGATGACAAGGGCATGGATGATTGTGATGCCAAAGGTCATGGAGCATTGGGCTGAAAATGTTCATGGAGTATTGTGATGACAGGGATCATGGAGCATTTTGAGGACAAGTTCCTGGAGCACTTTGATGAGAAGACAATGGAGACTTGTGGTGACAAGTCTCATGGAGCATTTTGATGAAAACAGCCATGGAGCATTGTGGTTACAGGGGTCTTGGAGCATTGTGATGACAAGGGCATGGAGCATTGTGATTACAGTGTTCTTGGAGCATTGTGATTAAAATGGCATGGATCATTGAGATGAAAAAGGCATGGAGACGTGTCATGACAGGGTTAATGGAGCATACTGATGACAAGTGTCAGGGAGCATTGTGATAACAAGTGTATTAAGCATTGTGATGACAAAGGTCATGGAGCATTGTGATGAGAAGACCATGGATAATTGTGATGATGAGCGTCAAGGTTTGTTGTGATGATAAGTGTTATGGAACATTGTGATCACCAGGGTTTGCAGCATTGTGATGACAGAGGTCATGGAGCATTTTGATTTCATTGTGATGACAATAGCCGGAAGCATTATGATGATCGGCATCGTCCATTGTGATGACAGGGTTCATGGAGCATTGAGATGAAAAGACGCATGGAGCATTTTGATTACAAGGGTTTTGGAGCATTGTGATGACAAGGGCATGGAGAATTTTGATGACAGGGCCATGGAACATTCTGATGACATGCGTCATGTAGATTTTTGATGACAAGGGCATGGAGCATTTTGATTAGATGGGTCGTGGAGCATTGTGATGACAAGTTTCATGGAGCCTTGTGATGACAAGTACATGGAACATTGTGATGGCAGGTGTCATGGAGCACAGTTATGACAGAGGTAAAGGAGCATTGTGATGAGAAGGGCATGGAGCATTGGTCTGAAATGTTTCATGGATTATTGTGATGAGAGTGGGCATAGAGCATTGTGATGATAAGGGCATGGAACACTGTGATACATGGGTCATGGAGGATTCTAATGACAAGGGCAAGGGCCATTGTGATGAGAAGGGCATCGAGCATTGTGATTACAATTGTCATGGAGCTTGTGATGACAAGGGCATGGAGAAATGTGATGAGAGGGTTCATGGAGCATTGTGATGACAATGACATCGAGCACTGTGATGCCAGGGGTCATGGAGCTTTGTGATGACAAAGGTCATGGAGCATTTTGATGACAAGTGCATGGTGCATTGTGATGAGAATGGCAGGTATTATTTTGATGCCAGGGTCATGCAGCAATTAGATGAAAAGACTATTGGAACATTTTGATGAAAGGGGTTATAGAACATTGTGATGTCAGGGGTCATGGAACATTGTGATGATAAGGGGATGTAGCATTGTGATGACAGTGGTCATGGGACATTGTGATTACTG